>NW_008751782.1:153437-162247 GCF_000715545.1 Opisthorchis viverrini
GGCTATGGTGACCTTCCTCTCCCTGACACACAAGGACGCGTCCGGTCTCCCGAAGTTTTGCCAGGACCGAAGGCATATCATCTGCTACATTACAACCCAACCATTAGGCACCTACTCAACATAGCCGGTCGACACTTCCGGCGGTAGGTGTGAATCTTTCTGAATTCATCCGCCACAAACTGCCGCACCTCAGATGACGGCGTTCCATATCTGAACAGGGCCTTGCATGTGCCCAACTAGTCTTCGGGTAGGCGTCGATTGACTGGAAGCCGATCGTACAGAAACTTTGACAGTTTGTGGTTAGGTTCCAGAAAATAAGAAGTCACTGCCAGTTAGTTCCTTTGCCTCCGTAGACAAAACCTCACTGGACAGCTGGTGCTTCGCGTACTTTTTTATTAGAAAATACGCTCGGCTTACTAGCTTCTTCGGATTCCACGGCTTTCCGTTGGTCTTGGAGGGCGCCTGCTGCATTTGTATTACATCCATTCGCAACGCAAAATAGTGTTGGTGCTTCGATTACTGGATGAACGCATAAATATCACATAGTTATCCTTCATGTATTCCTTTAAGGTCTTCTCAAATGCCGTGAAGGATGAAAACGATACACCCACAAATTTTCCAAAGAAAGCCACTTCCGAAGCAATAGCAGACGACGTTCAAAGCCGAATGTGCGCCAATAATTTTCAAAAGAGATCGATTAAAACAAATCGCAAAAAATGATGGCAGATGTGGGTGGTTTTCAGCCCACGCATATATGCAAAGAAGTGCAACATTTTGACGTTGAAAATTTTATTTCGCCCGCAGGGGTTTTACAGAAAAATGCATTGTGCTTCTAGCCGCTGGCCACTTTTGCTCGTTGTGACTCCGGCCACTTGTCTAACCGCCCAAGGTCACTCATGGTCAGCAATGGTTCTCAGCTTTAGTTCATGCTATCTTGCAGTCTTTGAACTAGTCGGACCTCATGCCCATTGTTCCCAACAAATTAGGAAAGAATCCTATTATTACTGTTTCATGGGATATTCCGCACTGTTTATGAGATTGTCCCCTTTTTGTGCAATCCGCACCACCACAAATCTCCCAGCCATGCTTCATTCTGACTGCAAACTTATGATCATGCCAGACTGTGTTCCACCTACGAGTTGGGAATAAACATTATTATTATTATTATTAATATTAACAGCCGCGAACGCCTCGGCCACCAAAAAAGTGATACATGTGGGGACGCAAACCTCGTACGGACGCAGCGTCTAACGTATGTGGAATGCTTATTTCCTTATCGGACAACAAGGGCGGAAAACTTAACTTCACACCCGATTCACAAGTTCTAAGCTGGATCGAGGCGGCCGTGCAAGAGCAAGAAGCGAATCTACTGACTAATCAGCCACGATCGTTTACATTGACGTCGGGGACTGCTGCGGCAACCCCACGAAAGTGCGATACGGCCAGCCTCCAGCCCCACTCCGTCAAAAGCAGGTTCATCAGTTGTGGACACAGCCAACCCTCATGAGCTCGGTGGCCAAAGCCGCCAACCCAGCAGCAGGGTCCCAAAAACCCCTACGCCGAACTGGCCAAGCTGATCGCGAACGAGCTAGGTGTCCGAACAAGCATAAAGGGAAAACGATTACGGTCAAATAAGCCCGTTAATCTCGCCTCATTGGAAATCCGTTGACCAGATTCAAAGTGAATTCCTGTGCATGAACAAGCGGCTTGGGAGTGCCATCCAATGCACAAACGATAAAACCGGACTTTACGATCAGGCAAATTATCAATTTATCAACCATTAGCCGTGTGTCACAGACACAACGGTTTCAGCTGCTAACGTTTCGATCACCAGCAAACGGAAAAGTGGAATATACGACCAAACTGTTGAGGCGAAGGCATGTTCACTTTTCCGGGCAGCTAGCCATTGAAGCTTTGATGCTTGAGCGCCACTGACTGCGCTATTGGGCCAACAAAAGATAACCAGTTTTTTCAAGCAAACAATTGAGAACCTCCCCATAGCTACCAGTTTACGTATCGCTTGCTATTAGATGATCTTAACGTTCCAAAAGACTCTCGAATGAAACTCCAGCTCATCAGGTCTAGAGGAAATTTTGCATTGACGCCGATCGAAGTTATCTAACAAAGCACCTCAGATCAACATGTTTTCGCACCCAACAGGCACCGCAAAGACCGAGTGCCAACCTTGAGGGATTTTATTATCACGAACGAAAGACGCCTCGTTGATCATGTGTTCGGTATGCTACATCAGGACATAGTGACTGTTAAGTGTAAAAGTTTAATTTTGTTTGCTACTGGGTCAAAAATCCGGAGCCTCAGACGTGGTTCGATAACGTCCGTCGAGCAGAATTCCCAGAAATGAATAGCTTCCTTGAGCAAGTAAAACTTAGGCCTGCTCCAGTGTAGATAACGTTTGCCTCGAGAAAATCAGCGCGCAGTCCGATGGACCAAAAGCTGCCTTGAAGAAATCTGCGTCTTGTGGAAAAGGGTCCCGACCATTTTTCCAAAAGTAAAACTTCAGCTGGAACACAGAACTAGCTTCCCGCTAATCGGGGTTCCCTTGAATCTAGAAAAGGAAGCCGCGCCTGACTGCGACTGACGTAATTTTGCCCAACACTCCTTGATTCGATGTCAAGGGCTTGCTTGCTGGCTTGCGCGCCCACCCTGTCCGGCATTGCAGACGTAATGCATACCCTTAATGGACCCCTGACAAAATACCCGATAGATTTTCCGCAGTTACACCAAGATTAGACGTGTCCATAAGCATCTCTAAACACACATTACGCATTAGGTTAGCAAAGTCTGCGAATTTAACTGCCGGAGCCCGTTTCTGTGCCGAATTCATGGGCTGAGCCAACTTGAATCCTGTGGAGCACTTGACCTCACTGGAAACGATACGTAGTGGTGTACATTCAAGGTGTCTTCCACTGTAGTTCCGGATATCCACCCACGGAACCACCGAAGGAACGCGCTGTTGCACGATGATGCAAGTTGAAGCATTTTTAGTGACTTCTGTGGCTGGACGATGTCACAGAATATTCAAAGCTTACGTCGTGGTGGTGTTTCTGCTGGTGACGTTCCTTCAGGCGAGTTCATGTTAGGCGTCACCCAATATGCCCGCAAAGACCTCCGGAAACTTCTACCGTTGGTTCCTCCTCTGTCCTGAAGCTTACGCTTCAGATATCAACAAAGACTTTCGCCTCATGGTTCAGCCGTGGATGGAGAGGTGGTGCGCAGATGTGAGATATGCCATAATTATGACGAAACTCATCAAACGCTGATGACGTAAACTGACTACCATTATCGGATAAAATAATCTCTAGCATTCCGGAGCCACTGAACAATCGTCGGATTTCCGGGGCTGTGGTGTAGTTGCAATTCTGTTCACTGAAATAATACCCGGCCTCATTTTTAAGCTTTAACTACGGCCAAAATGTGTTGGCCAGCCACAAACCCGAGTGTTTGATGTGAAGACGAAACCAGGGATTGGATGGTTGTTGCCACGGCCGTAGAGAAGTTTCCACTAGTGACTTGTTTGCTTCATCACACCGCAGACATGATTATCTGGGAGTCCAAAAGAGGCCAGCATACGTAGCTCCAAAGAACGATCTTCATCGAGTTTGTCCTCTTTATCAGATTGCTCTTGTAGGATTAGTACCAAATTCTTTTGGTAAGGTCTTAATTCATCTGTTGGACTGGTACGCGGCCACTGTTCGCGGTGGCAATAGAGGACCTGTCGCAGCACAGGGTATTGGTCGGTAATCCGGCGGATTATGTCGGTATCCACTAGAGGAAATCAAACCGCTTAGGATACTACGCGCTCTACCTCCGGTTCCAGGCTGTTGTTGCGGATATAAACCATCTGGTTCTGGTCTGTTTGGATCAGTGAGGCACAACTGCGCGTTGGCCTCTACAAGGCTTGTGATAGACAGGTAGTTGACGCTGAAATCGTATATAATAGGTGGGTTGGCCTGTAACTGCAGGCAGTGAGCAGTGATACCCGAAGCCCGTTCTTCAAGCAGAACATAAGAAGATGGGCATTTGATCGGTTAGTAAGGTAAATTGATGGCCGTAGAGCAATTTGTTAAACATTTGACGGTCACCAAATCTCTCAATCTATTTGACTTACTTCGCTCAGCTGGTGTCAGTGATCTGGCCGAATTCGTAACGGCATTCCACCCGGTATTCGCAAACGTGTGCGACATCACTGCGTCACTTCCGTGGTTCAAAGTACATTAGGTAAGCACAGTGTATCTTTCGCGTCTGCGCATCATCCAATCCCGTCTGCAAATATATACGTATGGCGCTCAGGTGCTGAGGTAAGCGTTTTCGCAACTGAGTTCGTCTAAACCACATTCGGGTGCTGTTTGCGTACAAATGAACGTATAATTAACCGGATTTTCATGAGTTTTTGTTTATTGATCCAACGCACCTCAATGAAATCAAGTTTTGAAAATGACGATGGGTAGCACGTGGCTTGTGCCGTCTAGCTATTGAGGCTTGTGGAGCGGCCGATGTCACCAGTTTAAGAATTCTGCGGGACGCATTACGAATCCAACGCTCAGTCGGATCAGATGTGGCTTACTAATGCGTTCCCCTATTCATTCACCGAGCAGCATGATGTTAGAACCCATCCTGAACTGCGAAAGACTCGAGCCGCTGTTCATACGAGCAGTCGCAGCCTTCCTTCGGAAGGAAGAATCAATTTTGAATGTTGTTCTTTACCGAGTTGTGCGCTGCAGGCTGATGTGCGGGTGGCTGCGACTCCCTGAGACGGATAATAATATTCTCTGTGGCCGTGACAGTTGCGCCTGCAGCATCCATACCACCTAGCTCTGCAACAATAGGCAAACAATCAGTCATCAAATGCTATCAATTTTGGCGATGTTTGCCCCGTCTTTGATCGGGCTTGTCAGATTTATTTGGGTTGGTGGAATCAACTGCGTGTACACAGCTACCCGAAGTAACGAAGGACGTGCCGATCATAGCCGTGTTGTTCTTTAGGTTTATGAGGCGCTTAGTGCTGAGGCTCTTCAGAGTTATTTTAGCATCTTATTTAATGCCATGAAGCGGTCGAGTTCCGACGTCAGTATTTTGTGACGACCACAAAAGTAAGACAATGAAACCGATGCCTTGTCATCAGGCTGAGCTTAGAAAGGTTGCATACCTGATTTTTATCACCGACAAACGTAATGTAATCATCATCTTTCTAGACCAATTTGTTGCGCTGCTAACGAAATTGAACGGCGACTTTTGATTATCCAATATCTGAAACACCAGAGCTCGCAGGACAGAATGAATTTTTTGTCGTGAAATCTGAAATTTTCGTACTAATTGAGACAGTAGTTAAAAGCGTGGTCAGAAAGAGAGTTGGGTGTGGCCTAAATGGTTGAGGCCACGGTAGAAAACTTTGTTTCTGCGAAATATTTTCCCTTTGAAAACGGCAACAACGGTATGCTCGCCATCTTGGTTCTCAGGCTAAACCTTCCAAACTAACGGCTCCTTTTGGGTGCATTAGCATCCACGCGTGTTTCGTGCGGCGGCCACATTTCGTAAATCCTCATGCCTTCTGGACGCGCTATTGACAACCGGCATTCGGTGGATGGTAGTTCACGCTTGACGTTTGGGCCTACACTTTCGGCCACTCAGAGCTCACCTTGATGCTTTACCGGCAAGCGGCTCGAACTTCAAGCCACTTGCACATGGAATGGACCTCTTTTCTCCAAAAGTACCCAACTGCGAGCGATAGTTCTGTATCTGCGCGGAATTTCGCCCAGCAAATTTATAAGTAGTATCCAGGTCTCGTGTGGATATTAGCTATGCATACGACCATTGGCATAAAATGGAATTCTATCCGGAAGAGTACAATGAGCGCTACGACTAATAAAAATAATATGTACGTTGGGCAGCAATGTTTCGGCTGAATTATGAACCCGCGGAGCACGACAACTTTCACTGATGCTCGTGCTACCCTGAACATTCAACCTATGGGTTTTTCTCGAGTTTGGCAGCCCACAGGCCTGATCCCAGATTTCACGTGACAAGGATAAACTTATTTGTGTTCACTTTCGTTAACAACGGAAACCACCTGGTAAATCAGAAGACGAGAAAGAGACACTAATAAAACTTGTTTTTAGGGTGTGAGGTTACAACAACTAGGTGCACCTTAATCAAATACAACGCAACACCAAAAACAGAAAGGTCCGAAAGAAAGACTTATCGTTCTGAGTGCGAATTGTAATAGTTCCACAGAGTTCGTTTGGGTGCAGATAGTCGTGTTTCCTTTGGCAGATTCCCTGCTACACGATCCTGATTGTCCGCAGTTTTTGGCGCTTGAGCCGGTCTGTGTTCTTGTGCGCGAGTGATGCGCGTGTGTGTGCTTGATTGTGCCCTGTCCTTATATATAGGTCGTCGCAATGAATGGGACATGAAACCAATGTGAAACCACCTGGTGTCGTTCAAAAGGTCATGGAACGGGATTTGACACATTGTCTTATTCATGTCAAGATTTTGACGCGTGATTGTGGGACAGACGAAATGGAATGGGAGTAGTAGGTGCCGGTGGGAAGTTGATTAGAGGAGCAATTAATCAGAAGGGTAAGCGTTACAAATACTCTCCCCTTTAGAGAGGGATCATAGAGGCGCTGCCATCAATCTGGACAAGTCACGCCTTGTCTAGTGATGCAGGTTGTGGGATGTGGAACCAAACAAATCACGAGGGAGACAGCGGATGCGGAGGCACTAACCAGATTGGGCAACCGCTACAGATACTCTCTCCCTGGCGAAAGGGAACACAAATAATAAATGGCCGCTTGGATGTTCGGTGTGTCAAATCGTGATGAAAAAGTTGATGTCAGCTTGCGATGAAACAGTCTGGCTAATGTACGTGTCTGCCGAAACGAGTGATTTGGTGAGGTTGTGCAGGGTGGTCGCTTGTAGATTTGGGAGACGTGTGTGCAGCGTTATCCATGGGCACTTTCCAACTCAAGGTTGTGGACTTGACTCAAGGGAGTCGAGATAAGCAGGTTTCAAGCGATCAATAGAAATGTCTTACTGTTTACCATGTAGATGAACAGTAGAATATTTGTCATTCCGTAAAAGAACATGGAATGGACCAGCACATGGAGGTTGTAGGGGTGGTTTACCACGATCGGAACGTATAAACAGAATTGTACAAGTTGCGAGGTCAGGGATGGTAATGACGGTTTGCTTGGTGTTGGTGGTGAAGAATAGCGTAGTAGTAACATGCGAGATTTCAACTTAGTTACGTAAGTGACCTGGTGGTCAGGAGTACGTGACTCTGAATTGGAAAATTGCCCTGGGATACGGTGAGTCGTTCCGAACTTTGCTCACCTCTATAGTCCGGCCCGTGAGGTTCCCGAAGTTGATTGAGGAGTCGGATGATTTGGTCGGAAAGAACATGGTTGCGAACACTGCCGGGCTCTATGTCGGAACGTACTGCGGTATCAACAAAATGCTTGTTCTTGGGAGGATGAATGTGACCGAGAGTTTGAACGTGAACGAAAAGTCGGGCGACGAAACGGTCGATGTCGGTTTATACGAATAGCTGCGACCTGATCAGCCAACTGATCGAGTCAATCGTGAAGGGTGGACACCGAATCTAAGGTGTTTACGGAGGAGACGTTAGCGGAACATGATTGGATTTTGAGTATCTTGTCCGCAATGCTGGCCAGTCCAGCTAAAGGGATACTATCGGGGATGGACCTCAAAATGGTTTATACTTGGGTGGTAAGTGTTTCAGAAAGAGTTGCTTGAATAAAGCGTCATCAATTTTACGGTCCCCATGATATTATAAGGCCTCCGTAAAATTTGAGACGGAGTGGACCCGTTCAGTGATTCTCCGCTGAGTAGCTGTTCCAGCTACTTGTGTTCTGATAAAGTGCAACGTTTTAGTGAGTGTATTGCGCAACTGAGTGTATGATTTGGTGTCGTCAGGGGCCTGCAGTATATCGCGCAAGTTTGCTGCTATCTCTGATGGAAACACCACCAGAACGTGGTAATACATAGTATGTTCTTGAGTGATTCCACGGGGGGCAAACTGAGCCTGGACTTGGGCAAACCATATGGAGGGATCGTGGTGCCAAAACGGTGGAAAATGGACGGAGACGGCATTCGTGTTGGGTGCGAATGTGATGGGTGTTGGAGAAGTACCATGCTGTGAGGGCGATGACATGGCTAATAAACTCGGGCTCACCAATTATTAGTGCACAGGTAATGATAGCAACAATGCGAACCAGAAGGTGTAGGCACCAATAAAGGTCTTTAGTGTGGTCGACAGTAGTTTGCAGAAGAGATTTGCAGCAGGTATAAAATAAAGGCAATATAAAAAGTGCAGCAAGTCAAAAGGGGGAACCTATTATATACGAGAGTGCCCTGGTAAAATTTCGGACGGTGGGAACGTGTTTTCTCCACAGTTTGGCTGCTAAACCTATTCCATAATTGTCCGTGGACTTGGAGTGCTCGGCTGACTTCTTGCTCCCTGCGCGCGCGCGAGTCTGTGTGTGCTGACTGCGTTTGGTTCCCCTATATGTAGGTCCGCTTGCGCGTACGTGGGCGCGACAGCACGTGAGTGGTTGGTACGTTCACTAGACGGTGCAGTGTCCATGGAGTTCCTCAAGGCTCAATCTTGGGACCACTCCTGTTTCCGATCTACGTCAAAGACCTCCCAGACATTATTGCGCGTCCATGTTAACTTTTTGCGGACGACTTGAAATCCTGGAGTTCCAACGCCAGTGCCCTCCAAATGGATGTAGACGCTGCCAAGCAGTAGTCGTTGGACTGGCACCTTC
>NW_008751782.1:162922-185254 GCF_000715545.1 Opisthorchis viverrini
CAAAAGCCTCGATCCTGTGTATCAATCATCGACTCGACGTCTGATTAGTCACCTTGATGTGACGTGTTTGTGGGCATGAAAAAAAGACGAGACTCGTGATCCAGCGAGCGACCGTGTGCTGAACAGTCAAGTGTGTGGGTGACTGGGTCGCTACAAACTCAAGCGCTTTCCAAACTAAAAGAAAAAAGACCCCTCTTGTCTGAACATAAGTTTTCGAACATGAAACGTCGGCTCATTTTAACCGTGAACTGTTCCTTTCCGTGTAATCTGCCGCCGGCATAGTAGTGTTTCACTGCCTTTTATTGTTTCTATAGCAAATCACTTGCAGGTTTGTAGCTGACTTCCCCTTGAAGTGGTTGATGCCCCCGCTTGTTTACCTGGATTCACACGTGGTTGCATTTTTCGAGCTGTCGTCGTAAATTTTTTTCTGGCACAGCCTTTTGCCGATTTTCATCAATTTTCGCCGCAAGCGTTTACTTGTGCGTAATTCCTAGCTAACCTGCACATTACAACCGGTAGGAAGTTCTGCCGAAGCGTGATTTAACCTTTTCCTATAATGATGCTATCAATCGGTGGACAGCCTGGCGCACTTTGCGAACAAGAAGTATGGGTGTATGGTGTGAGCTGTATTGTATTCGTTCTTGTATGTTCATTGGTTTCGAAATTCTGATTTTGGGAGTTATCGAAATCAATAACACACAACCAGTGATGCGGAATTCGTGGAGCCACTTTGTAACATTTGCTTGGATTTGACCAACGAACGAGTGGAATCAATGAATCTCCAGGAAAGTTTAAGAAGACGCGTTCGGGAGACGATGGAGGTCCAGTTTTTGTAGATAAGATGCAAATTAGTGTTTTGCTTCCCTGTTTAATGGTCTTTAGCCGGTCAGTTGGCATTTTCTAATAAATAGCTCCACAGCGAAGGCCTTCTTCCTTTCACCAGTATGTACGAAAAATCAATTTAAGTAATCAAACGGACCTGCCAGCTTAATGCGCGCCGAAGCCGTTTCGGGAAATGGAATGTTTACTGGCATTTTTTCGCGTACCTAGTCAACACTTGGTTTGGTGGTCATATTATGTAGGCAAAAATTTAGCACGTTGATTGCAAAATTTTACGTACTTCCGGGGGGCTTTTGATAACGTGAACCTGAAGAAAGAAATCTCGATACTTCATATATTTTTGATAATTTGTGAAAAATTTGGAAAGTCCTCCATGTAAGACAAAATTTAATGTGATTTTTTGTTCCAAACCATCCCAACCAAGCAAGCTGCAATTGACTAATTCTCCCAGTGGAAACGAGTTTTTGAGGCTCCCAGAGACCGAGAATGAATGCGAAAAAATGTCTACGAGTGCCGCTTTTCTCTATCAACTTACCACTGGAATGTTCGCAGAACAAATTTTAAGTGCTTGACCACATGCATTATCCTGCTTACAGGCATTCGTAGTTTTTATGCGCCGTGTCCGGTTGCCTCATTCAACCAGTACCTTAAATTTCTCTGACGATGTAATTCTCCTCAGAAGATAAAAATATTGCTGGTGCAAAGTGGTTGATAGTGTGTTAAACTAGATCCATTAAGTGTACCGGATTGCACAACCTATTCCACTTGGATCCAGAATATGCTGATTGAATTGTTTGTATGTTCTCACTAACAGATATTTTCTAATAAGATGGCAACTTTTGACGCATGCTTCCCCGCAAAGGTTTGTCCAGTATATTGCTTTAGCTGGTGGTACCAGCCACATTCGGATGTGACGCTGTAGGACACAATGAGCTAGTCTTTATAGGGTTGAAACAACAACGGAGTGATATTTAAATCGGTGCAACGAAGAATAAGTGAACACAGTCTGTGGCTGAATTGGATGTGCTTGTCATCATTAGTGAGATCACCAAAGGCCTGAACAGTTGGAGTGAACATAAATAACCTGCACTGGCTTGAATTGGATTCTCCACGCAGTCCTCTAACACCTATGTGAATCCGAAGGGGGAAGATCCGTAGACGAACGCGCACAAGGATGTGCAGGTGATAAGCTGGCCTAAACCTAATGGCGGAACCGCAGGCACCGCGTCAGCCAACAGCTCATGTTCAACCCACCCGCGGCATGCACCCTTTTAGTTTCGGGGTAATATTATATTTTTTGTAGCACTGTTAAACATAACTCGGTACCGCATGGTCGCGGTGGCAGTAGGTAACTTTGCGGTATTCGATTAACTCTCTGGTTAGTGATGCTGGCCAACGGGGTTGTGAGCAGATCGTTATTGTAAACAGAGTAAGAACAGTCTTTGGGTTTGACCGTTACATCCGGATATCAGTGATAAGCATCATTCAATTTCCACCAAATTGCGCAATTATGTGCAGTGCACTACCTGACGGGCTTGGGTCCACGAAGGGCATCTGATCTGATCAGGGTCCACTGATCTGGATGGGATACACGGTTTAGAGTCTTTATCCCAATAGCAACATCGTCCCCTGTGGCTAGGAGGTAGTGCCTAACACTCTAATCTAACACTCTAGTCTCGGAAACTTGATGCACGTTCCCCAAGACATTGTTTATATGGCGTCTTGCGCCCCATAAACCTGACGAGGCAGCATCGCATCCCGACCTAGCACCACCAAAATTCATTCAGAAGACGCAAGTACGCTTCTGTATAGTAAGATATTTGTACCGTCTTGAGACGTTCACACGCCGTTTTACAAGTGTCAGGGCAGTAGTGAGTGATGATGAAAGTTCTCCACAGCTTGTGCGCGGATAGCAGAAATAGATGAATAGGAGTTTTTTTGCATTACATTGGGGCTGCAGTGCGACATTGTAAGCTTACTTTCAGTGGCAGGAATCAGGCATCCACCTCTCTCAAGTTGGCTCAGTTTAGCCGATCCATTATTCTCCAGTGTTTATAATCCACAGCTACGAATTCTACGCTGCGCTGACACTGGAAAAGTTGTTTCCACCCGAAGCGGACGTTCATCAATTTACATTGTTTAGCCAGGTGGGGCACATTGACAGTGTACAAGCATTCTTATTAAAAAAGCAACTCGCCCTTCAAAACTGTAATAACCACCATAAATCCGAAAGGTTTCGGATCACAGAATACACACCAGCTTTTGGCGCAACATTCATGGGAGAAATGATTTTGACTACCGTACCTTGGAGACGGGCTCATTCCGGGTATTCCATTCGAAGCCTTTGAAGTTAAAGCCAATCACAGATGGTAACGAAGGGCGCGAAAAGTAAAGCGAGGATGTTTGACAGGATGTCATTGCGTGCAGCGAGTTTTGTTTTGACGGCACAAGACTCCTGGTTTTTCAAAGCATTACCTAATGCGCCAATGGTCATGGAGCACTTTCATTTGAAACAAAGCGCGTGAGCTTTGGGCAGGTCTTTTTCGATGCTCTGAGAATGCACTAGGGTTACGCTCGCGAATATTCAGACGCCGATCGCCTGATAGAATCGTTGTACCGAATAGCGATTCCGGTTCATCCAACATCAAGACTCTTCCCCTAGACGGCCCTCAACATACTTCCTTGATGTAGGACGGTTCGCCGCGCTTTGTCTCAATACTTTCCCTTGGTCTTTATCGTATGGCTGGATATTAGGCAGCTGAGTCCAGCCACCGTGGCCCCCAACATTGATCCCGGACTGACGCCCGACCAGCACGTCAGGCCTGAGGTGGAACTCTTGTCAGTGTGAATGCGAACACCACAATAATACCAAGAGGATTCTGAAAATGAGCCAGAATGTCTGGTGTGGCGACACTGCACGCAGTGTTTGGTAAAATGCTCGCCGTGAGAGCATTCATTAGATGTTATATGTGCATGATTCGATGGTCAGGTCAATTTGGGGGATGTCCGGACTCCGTCAGTTTACAACCCCCGATCGTGCTACCAGGAAGGCTTTCATCTATCGGTTTCCATCACCACATTTCAGCGTGTCAGTTTTGGGAATTCTTCTCACCACCATAAGTTATTTTATCCCGGATAGCGGTATTTCACGTGGAGATACACGTAAGTTGGGTGGTCTGTTTTCACCTGAAAGGCTTCCTTCCTCCGGAAAGAAGGATTGCTTTGTCTGATGCTTTAGGCATGGAGCTCCCTAAAGTCACTCCTCCAGCCTTTCTTACCCGCCATTTATAGAGGGAATAACACCTTCTTGTGCAGTAGCTTACATAGGAGCGTATTTATGTTGGAAGATGTAATTCAAAACCCACCGGTGTCCTGGACATCGACGTCAGGTACGTCACTCAGACCGCTTCAGGCATTCATGTCTTCATTCCTGATTATTCCAGCACGCAGTAAATGTAACATACTCTCCATAACTTAAGCATTAGGAGTTCGCCACACAGCAAAGAATATGCACTGCTAATGAACTCTATTAAAGTGGGAACTGGGTTCATTGCCTCCCCATTTGATGTGGAACTACCAAACGGATGGCATAATGGTAGGGCGAGGACTGTTCAAACGTGTGCCATGTAAGTATGAATTGCAAAATCATCCAAGCACATACAAAGAACAGATAAGTGACAGAAGTAGAGAGATTCTCAAAGAAAGAGGGTACCAATTTTCATCTCCGATTTGTGTTATCATATACGGCCAGTGAATAGTGCAAAATTTTTCGCATTTCCTAACATGTACTGCACATCAGACTGCACAGTGTCTTGTTTTTTTATATCAATAAAGTGGACTCACTTGTGGCGGCGATTTATCCAGGTCGGCATTCTATGACGCAGTACATAGAGCCCGTCACTTTAGTTGGTTCATATAGAAGTGTTTGTGATGCAGATCTTTGCGGCTACTGCTATTACCACAACCTCACGAATAATTTATTTTTGTGTCCCCTCACACCAACTGTATCGACCCGATAAACGGCTAAGTTACGGTTGTGTACGTATGCATCACCACTCAACGGTGCTTTAGATGTCACTGATTTGTGTTCATATCGTTGACAACGTGTTCACGTGAAGTCCGTGTAAGTCGCCGGAGATTACATGATAAAAACCTCAAACCTTAAGCAACTATGGAGTGTAACTGGAACAAAACTTGAAAACACTGTTGCAGTACACACAAACCATAACGTTACATTTTCCATTGAACTCCTACTCTTAAACACCTCGTTATTGAAAAAAATAAGAAGCAAAATGTTGTGGTAGTAGTGATATTCCATTTTTGCCTATTCGGCTTCGGCTGATGAGGTTCCTTTCTGTGTTCCATCCACAGAAATTTTCCTGAACCCCTACATTCGGAGAATCACTGTCCCACGCTGCTTCCATTGGATGCGTATTACAATATTCAGTGACCTGGCTTTCGTTGGCGTAAACACATGGTAATGGTACTTATATATATGTGCCATAAACTCCTCCGGTTTCAGAAACAGGAAACGAAGTATAATATCCAGGGATGTTTGGCTATTTTTGGAGGCATTTTAATACACTTCACACTTGGGCATTTCTATACCATAGGTAAATTGACGTTATAAATTTAATACCATATAGCCAATATGGTTCCATACATCATGGGATACACAAAAGCACGTGTTCAGAAGGATGTAAATGATGGTCTGACAATATGGCTATCTGCACTGGCACTCTGTGTTCAGGGGATCTGTATGCCGATTGGTGGCATGATTGCAAACAAAATTGGATTTCGAATTGTGGTTGGTATCAGCTGTATTTTTGAGAGGTGAGTCTTACACTGAATCAAACACGCATTTTTTGCTGTTTTTGACCTTGATTTTGTACTCTTGTCTTGTTAAGTGACTTACATTTAGTCCAGTCGAGGGAAATTAAACACACAAACGATAAAAACATTTTGAAAACAACCTCACAGGTCCTGAATACAATCAATGACGAACGAGTGTGTCAGATGCTCGGAGTTAATATGCGCCACCACAGTCACCTGAAACGCTCCACACCGCAAAAGAAATTCAATCTCGTAAATGAAAAAAATAGAGGGACGAGAGTGTAGCCGCACAAGAAGCATGGGATTTCACGGTCGGGTTTCCAACTGAGTGACAGTAGGATATTTTCGGCCTGCGCCGGGTGTGTCCAAACTGGGCACCAGGACTAATTACCCGACATCTAGTAGAAGGCAGGAGGACATGAGGATAGGCACTTCCTAGCGCGGAATCGTTGTTTCACCTTGTAGAGTAGTACCATATACATTGATCTTTCGCTTGTCAGATTCTCGAATATGGGAAATCCCGCCGTCACCATCATTGTCATCATCATCCTCGTCATCGTCATAGACAGAGTGGCATCAGCCAATGCTGTGCTACCGTACCATTGTGATGTTTTGAAAGCTTTTATTAAGAACAGAATAAGCGCGGAGGGGGGAGGGACCAAGTGTTTGTGTACCTCACCGAAGTCATTCGTTAAGTTATTCTACAAATTTACTATACATGAGGGCATTAAAGAGCTTGCTGGAATTTTTCAAAGTTCCTTCTATCACTTTATACTGATTTTGCTGAATTCGGCCTTTCGTTTGTGTTCAACGGGAGCATTAATAATTGGTAGCCCCCCAACACATTGGTAGAATATTAAGGGCCATCAGGATTAGCCTGCTTTTTCTGACTGTCAGCGTCACATGATCTCTGGTCTTTACATCACCCCTTATCTGCACTCGGACGCTCAGGACCATATTTGCTGTTTGGAGAGAAGAGTTTCCAATAGGGAAATCGTAGATCCACTCCAGCCAACTTGATAATTTTCAAAACGGTCGCGTTCACTGGCAGTCTGATTAACGTCGACACATCCTGGAATTTTCGATATCCTGCTGTATTTCTGGCTTGTTATTGATTCCAACGAAACTCGGCATCATCATAACATTCACAAATAGTGCACAGTTTGAGTTCATTGCATTGCGGGGGGGGGAGGTTCATTTAGGCACACTGGACAAGACAGGTCCAATGGCTGACCATTGTAGTGCAGCAGTACCATCCTTGAGCAGATCTGATACACACACCCTGAAGTGGATATCTCAGAAAAAAGCCTCTAAACCCCTTTCACAATGATTATAGGAAATTGCTAGCCATATATACGACCAAGCAAAACGTATCCTTGATCCAGTCAGATGAAACTATGTAACCATTCTAGATGCTTGTGCAAGGCACATTTTCTCGTGATTTTCTGGCCAGTGGTAGGTTAGTGACGCGATCCGCTGTTGAAAAAATTATGCTGAACAGTTATGAAAGATGCGTTTACCTTTATCAAAGGTAGTGAGGATTCCGACCAACTTCAGTGTGGTTGTCTTCAGCACTGCAATGAGACTTACCTCTCCGTAGTTGCTTTGGGCATGCTTTCTTTGTAGGGAAATGTAGCCACTACCTCCATGACTGCTTACAGCGTTAAGATTGTTCCCAACTACCTGTTCAACAAAGTTTGACATGGTAGATGTGGGAGGCGATGGAATATTATGTGGAGGGGGGTGGGAAATGGTGGAAAGCGAAAGCAGCAAGTGGAAACTGTAGCAGGTTGTCTTAAAACTTATTGATTTATCAGAACTGAGGAACTTGTTAGTGAACGAAGCCAAATAACAATACCTCCAGGTGGGCCAAAGTGAATTCACAGCTTATTCCTCTGGGAATCTCCTCCGATCCTAGACCACGGAGTACAGACAATCGGTGACATAAAAACTTCAAACCATGCAGCACTGACGGTCAGCAAGCACAGCCGATTCCTGTCGTCTTTTACAGGCTCGGTCTTGTATTAGATGATGGTATGCATGGTGACGGCAATGTGAAATTTCATTTAACTCTTGCAAACACACCGGGCAGTGACCTACATTTCAGGTACTGAAAAAAACTAGTATACATGAAGTGATAAGTCATGTGGACCATTTTCAAAAGACAAGCAAACACTGACAGATATCGTTCTCTGAACATTGATACACTGTGATACCAAAGCGTGGGCATTCAAATGATAATTGCGCACACTATATTCTACTGCTAGAGCCTGCCCATTTTTGATACACGGTTTTCATCTGCCCGGTGGAACTGAGTTTGATGGGCGACGGACGCAATAAATTGTGACGGTCACTTGCCTTCTGTAAAGGATAAGAGGTTGATGTTCAGTAATGTGTTAAAATGTTGGTAGCTCGGATGGGTTCATTGGTTGTTGATATGTTGGCCAAGCTTGGCTATGGACTTGCAAACATTTTGTCACCGTATGAGAAGACATCACCAGTGCACTGATGATGTCTCCTCATATGGTTTGCAGGCCAATTGCCAAGATTGGTGAGCAGCTCAGCAAATACCTGACCCACAACCAATAAGCTGTTGTTGTCCTTGAGACGCGTTTTCACGTGTTGTTTATTTTTGTGTGTCTCAGTTTTGTTCTAAGTGAGACAACCTGATATGGTATCATGTTGGTACACAGAAGACAGAAGTGAGTCTTTGTGACCCCTATCTTGATTTACAACCAGGTATTTACCAGGGTGGTTTGTGCTTAATATGACCCCTAGAATGTCTATTGTTGTATTTCTCAGTCATGGGCCCAAAACTAGCGACGTGAAAACGCGAGAAGAATAACGAGGTCTTCTGGACTGCTTCAACAGCTTGTTTCATATTTATGATTTCTTGGAGTAATAAACAAAGAACAAACATAGATTGGGATTGTGTATTTGAATGGAACAACCAAGCAAGAGCGAGACGTCGAGCTCTGTAAATAGTGATGACACTGTATGAAAAACAAATGATTGCAAAGATGTAGCAGAATAGTACGTGCGCAGAGCACACAAAGTTATGAATGTGAGAAGAAACACGAGACTCTCCTTCAGTCCAGGATTTGAAGGAAGTTACAATCAGGCATTGGCCTGTGGACGAAAACAAGCCTCAGTGCGGAAGTGAATTGAGAGCGCATTCTTCATTGGCGTGTAAATGTACAAAAATAGGCATTTTCAGGAAACGAGCATAGAAAACTGAGAAAAACGAACATCCTATGGGTTATTAATCTAGCCCACTAAAAATACTCAGAGAGGTTGGTACAGACAAATGAGGAAGATAATTCAACGGGATGCCGATCGATAGCCTGCAAACTACTCAAACCAAGGCCTGTGCACACCTGAAAAACCACGAAGGAATTGATAATCAACTACTGTACCACAGTACTGAAAAGTGACGAATATTTTGAAGCTTCTGTTTGTTGTTGGAACCTTGATCTGTAAGAGTGAACACCAAATAACTGGTAAAAACTAAGCATGTGTTGTAAACGCTTGTGCGCGCGGCTGCACTAGAACTTCATAGCGCTTTCCATTTGAATCGGCTGGAACAACTAAGCTGGTTGGGTTTGTTACGACGACTGGCATGTTGGTGTCTGCTCCAACCTTTGTTGCTAGAAGGTCGTGAACGACAAAGAACTAAAACTCTAGTTCTACAAGATAACTTTTTAACTCAGGGTGAGTTTTCTCACTGTATGTTCGGCAAATGTAGAATGTTAATTTGCATGGTGTGTATGAATCTAGCCGTGTGTTTGTTGTTTCGACAGAAGTAGCTCGTAGGAATAGGAGTTACGACTACTGCATATTGCCGTGATGTGAACTATCAACTGGGTCGATACCCCACCGCTTGTTGGATCCTTTGGTAGTATGAGGATATTTCGGGGTTTTGCGGTCGATATTTTGTCCTTTAAATAAAATAAGTCTATCTCGGAAAGTCTTGGATGAATATACAGCATTTGATTGTTAGTGTAGAGCGTTAGCATCTTCAGAAAGATAACCTGAAGACTTCTAACACGTTGTGTATGAAGCTGCGACAACAGTACTGTCAGACATCAAGCCAGTCTCTGCATTGTGAAGTGGGTATAGAACCTTAGGAATATGGCGGTACGCTCAACACATTTTGAGGAGATTCGATGCTAGCAACTTGTCGCCTATTGTATAACTAATCCGTGCTTAGCCTTTCGTATTTTGCATTTTTTTTAGCTCTAAAGGCACCAATGTAGTTAAAATAAGAACCTGGTTTCCAGAATGTTAGAATCAAAAGATGAAGGAGCACAAAAGGACCATTATTACTACTTCCGTTCGTCCAATCAAAGCTGAGGACTTTACCACTGTCAGGCCGCTATTACCGCAATTGCCCAGTTTTCACGAGAACTGACCGCGTATTGAAGTGGCAGGATAGTATAGTTACATATCTCCTGAAATGGCTTTATTTCGGTACTTGAGTCACTCCAGTCAAAACCCCACACGTTTTAGTGCAAACCAAATTGGCGACCGAGTTTTGTGAAAAGCTGGGCGACGTCTGCATGCCATTGTAAATTAAGTGGTCTCATCTGTCCCGTCCGTATCGATTTAACAAATCTCAGGAGCTGCTCCTGGTCGGGTCAGCGAATTGAGTGTTTCAATATCTGGAAAGTGCGGATCGTCTTTCAAGCCACTCAACATGCGTTCTCACTGTTGTTACTGTTCCGACGTAAGAGTTCTCAAGCAAGATTGGACCACGATCTTACTTAATTCATCATTCATTTAACACTATGACGTCTGAGACATATATGGGCTGATAACGTCTGCATGTGCTACCCGGAGTGCATACAGCATCCACTCGCTTGGTCGTGGGGTTTAAGTGCCTCCAACGGTATTTGTAGCACAACCAGAAAGTGTATAAATTGTCTAGATAAATATTGATCTATTTACCAGAACGGCACATACCATAAAGCCGATCAGTTGGAAGATGGATTAGCTGCAAAGGCTAATAGTATAGGATATGCACTTAAAAAAGGGAATATTGTGGAAAAAACATACTTTGCACCAAGTATATTTGCTAATTTGCTGTTAATCCGGGAGACTGACACAAACCGTCTCCATAATAATCATTCTTAACGGTTGTATAAGAATACTAAGTATATCTTCGTGGCTCACTAAGCTTTCAACATGCATGTTTAAGCCAGAAAACTCATCATTTGCGTCTCATTCTCGCAAAACCCCAGAACAACAATAATTTGTGATTAATCACTGATAAAGTATTTTATAGCTCTTGGAAATGATGGATGTAGAACCGATTCTTAGAGGCATGAAGTAGTGTTCAATCAACATGCATGTTTAAGCCAGAAAACTCATCATTTGCGTCTCATTCTCGCAAAACCCCAGAACAACAATAATTTGTGATTAATCACTGATAAAGTATTTTATAGCTCTTGGAAATGATGGATGTAGAACCGATTCTTAGAGGCATGAAGTCATCAGTGTTCAATTTCGACTATCCATCGAACACCAACCTGAAGTTCACAACTATCATCCAAGTTTACAGCCTACCACGAAGGTTACTTTGCTCTGCCCTTTGAGATATTCTCTTATCATCCTGAGACGGTGTGTATATCTTTTGTGTGAACAACAATAATTTGTGATTAATCACTGATAAAGTATTTTATAGCTCTTGGAAATGATGGATGTAGAACCGATTCTTAGAGGCATGAAGTCATCAGTGTTCAATTTCGACTATCCATCGAACACCAACCTGAAGTTCACAACTATCATCCAAGTTTACAGCCTACCACGAAGGTTACTTTGCTCTGCCCTTTGAGATATTCTCTTATCATCCTGAGACGGTGTGTATAAAGGTCTTTTGTGTTTTAATCGGATTCAGCTGAGAAGTCATACTCACTACGTTCAGTCAGTGACGTCATAACACGGCGCGACATTTACCCACCTCTTGATTCCAACGAAGTACGCCCGGGTTTCGGCACCCTGCCCCATAGCTCCAATGGCAAATATCACTCCTCCAACACTGAAAGACGTCACATGTAATCATCAAACTATCAAAATCTCCCAAAGTATTACAGTGACTGCGTCACGCGCTAGCATAACGCTGACAATCGAATCTTACAGTGAGAACTTAGACGAAAAAACTAAAAAAGTACAAAAAGTTGCATCGGGTAAGAGGACTTGAATTGGTTGGAAAATATGCTTTCATCAAGGTTTTCTCGAGTTCCACAATTCCATAGACTACGACACTTGATACACTTGACAAAATACGATTAGAAACATACACAGAAAGCAATGAGGCAGTGTTAGGCAACATTAGCTCTCTGTCAAAAGTATCTTTTTCGAGCAATCCGCCTTCACGTTCCTGGTTTCATGAGGGTATTTTCAATTTTTTCTCGACGAAAACGTCGGGTTATGTTCGTTCTAATCGCTCGTCACTCCAAACTCATACGAGCTCGAAGTAAATGGCTGATGAATATTTGGATCACAAGTATTTTTAGGAGCTTTAAAATACACCAATTGACAGGCTTTTCTCAAAGTAAGTTGTTCCTGTGAAGGAGGCAGAAAGTAAGGTTCCCATTTCTGTCTTTTCAGTGCGACACTTTTCACCTTTCATCAGTTGGAGGTGTCGATCTTCGAGGTTAATTTACTGGCTGTATAGGTTAGCATCCTTAGTAAAACTCTGCGTTAGGCATGCAGTTCCACGACCTTCTTGCGTGCTAGCTGGTTGCGGATAATGGTGGTCAGCCATCCAAGATGTTACAAACGGGTGCGAATGGTAGAATAGTTCAAGCACTGGTTTTCCTGATCCTGATTGTCGCGGAGTCTTCTAGAAAGGGTGGCCCATTCAGTTGAAATGAGATAAACTACGCTAAATTTTTTAAGCTTTCAATTTTGGGGTTTTGCGGGATAGGTATGTTTGTTCATAGCCACATCACTCTCGTTTGAACGGCCGTGTTCCTGTTCTGGCGTAATTATTCCGGTGAGTCCACACCAAAGGGAAGCACTGGACTCGAGTTTCGCTCTTATTAGAGCTCATCAGCGGTGCATATCTAATGGCCGTGCCGGGATTTGAACCCCGGACTTTTAGACTTTGTTTTGGCTCCTAGTCTCCAGGAGTCTTAGAAATCGTTTAGATGCAGTGCCACTGCGTTTTAGGTGAGAACATATAACTTAGTGTGAGACGGCATGCACAGTCTCGTACTTAGTAGCTTGTGTAGTTGAATCAGAAGCGTAAAACTTAAACGGCGTGAAGCCGGTAGTCGTACCTGGAAAACTTGTGTTTGGTACACTTCTGTAGCTGGCAAACCTTGTTTCAAAATGCGGTTGTTCAGAAATAAAAAGTAAAAATGTTGACTTTATTCAACTGGTTTCACTTGAATGATGAAAGCTTTGTGAAACTTCCTAAATCAACTCAGGTTGCTAGAGGTGAACCATCACCAGCTTCATCCCCAGTGAACTCCTTTTCCTTTTTCCGCACAAATACTTAAGATATGTTTGGTTGTTGCTGCAGTGTGTCATCGATGTTAACACATGTTGTTTTTTTGACGGTGGTACGGGTTGAAAGTTAATCATCTGACCACGTAATGTGAATCTTGTGATTAAAGAAAGTGTGGCGTTCTATCCTGAGTGTAATTTACTAGCACTGCTTATCAGCGGCTCCTGCTCGAACAACGCAGTCTTGCACTACTAGCCGGGCGGACGAGTTGGAATCTTGCTTGATTTTTGCGAGGTGCGGAGCGCTGACAATTCTCAACAAGGACAAAACATCTGAATAATGCTTTTCCGCTAGGTTGACCCCACCTAAAGGACAAAAACTTTCTTCAGATTTTCCAGAACTCATCCAATCAGTTGAGGTTGTACTTTCGATGAAACCTTCAAGTAACCTTTTTTCGTACTTTCCTGACAAGGGACATATTTGCGCTTTGGCATTTTTCGAGAAGTTAAGACTGCTCATTCTCACATAACGCTGGATATTTTGACCCATTTGATGGTTCTGACTGACACGAGATTTACCTTAAGAAAGACCTAAGTTCCCATTCTTGTTTGATAGTACTTTTCTCTGGCAGAAATGCTGAAGGGGATCCAATCATTCCTTGACCAAGTCCAGTCTCAGTGGTCTGGCTTCATTAGGCCTTTGAAAAGCACCCATCACCACGTGATTATTGAGTTCATGGTCAAATTCTAGCACTCTGTGGACGATAGTTGAAGGAATATGGTGTTATAGTGGTTGTATTTTATCTGCTTAAGCTATGAACTGCTTCTCAGTAAAAATGGCGTGGAAAAAAACAAGCACCCGAATAACATACGCGGAGAAATGACTGACTCCGTTCTAGACTAACAGCAGATTTATGTTCAAGTCCGATTAAAGTGCCATCCTTTGTTTCGGACGCACGTCCGCACGCTCAACTTATGATGCGCTGTTCTACATACGGTCATTTGTAAACCGCATGTAACTTTGCACGGGGACCTGCGGACGGAACAGGCATATGAGTTCACATTTTGGCAAATGAGTTTGAGGGAGCTAGCACGTTGCTCATCAACATAGTTTCTTCGCTGCTACCTTCGATCTACCCTTAGGTGATTTCGCAGCAACTGCTCATGAAGAACACCTCACTTTTGCCTTAGGCTCCGCAGCACTTGGTTTTCTGCGCGTCATAGACTGTGATCACGTGGTAGACGGTTATCCACTTTGCAACCGTCATAATGTCTGACCGTCTAGGCACTATTGCTCCACACCATTCTGAGTAGTAGCCTACGCGAAGCTCAGTGGGCAGTACACCAAATATCTATGCAACGTGAGCTAGAAACGTCACCATCAATAGCGGGCGCATTGAACCGAGATGTATGTATATATCCGTGTTTTAATCCGGTGATGGGACATACCCAAAAGTTTATTCCGAATTCCTGCCTAATTGGTTATCTTAGGGTTCCAAAGGTGTGTGGGAAACTTTGGCAGAAACCACGAATAGGAAGAGGAAGGATAAGAATTTTCGCCAAATTACAAATTCCCTTCTCAAAATAGGTAATCGCCAACGTTCTAGTCCATCACATTTCGGCATATGGGATTCGCGACCCAAGACTGAACGTGTCTTGGTCTGCTTGGATTCCTAGCAATCCTGCACATCTGTTTCGCATGTGACCTCACCGCGGAAACATGACCATCTAATCAACAATAACAACGAGAAAAAAAGGACTGGGGGAAGGGGAGAATTCGCAAATGTTCAGGAGTGGTCGACTGTTCTCCGACTTTTTTATGGGTAGCACATCTGTAATGTTCAGTGTGCTGTGAATGGGCTAGACAGTGGAAAGATGTGGTTTTCGGCAATGATCGAAAGGTGTCATGAAGCCTATTACTTGCATTATTCTTTGAAATTTCATCCATAAACTTTCTGCTTTATTTCTTCTGGCTTGTACACCTACTAACATGATTTATTGTACTTCAGAGGCATCTGGAATACTTTTGAACTCATTCGAATGAGTCTGTACCTTCTCATCTGTTACGGAATTTACAGTTTTTCGTGTCTTTAATATTCAACTTCGCAGCACTACCCGACCCCTTTTAGATGGGAGATAAGCGAATTTCTGCACACTGCAATAATCTCAGTGCACATCCTTTCTTCACTTTCCGCTCTGTCCGATGTAAGTAAACGTGTTTCTTAAAGTCAAATATGGATCATGGGTCCAAAGAGTTCTGTGGTGGTGGGTTCTTTCAATCGTCTCTTTCTGTCCATCCCTTTCTCCCGTTATAAATATAACTAGAGTGGGTTCTGAGCTTTCCCGTATTGTAACCTTGAAACAGTCCTTTTTGATCATTATTTCAATAGGCCTTTTCCGCGGGTTTACGTCACTCCCACATAAGCGAAATGGGAGTTAAAGCCAAAATTACTAGAAAAGTTGCTGCTGCTTCCTCGATTAAAATTACCTGACAGTTGGGGCACTCCATATCAAAAAGTTTTTTAAGTTGTAGAGTTAGGAAACCAATCTGCTCTTGGATATTCTCTACTTACTCCGATAAGTTAGCGTGCGAAACCTTCACTCTCACCATTTTCGTTTTAATTGTCAGCAGTAGATAAGAAGGACATCCGGTTCACGTGGTATGCGACAAATCATGTGACCATGGTCCCAAGTACCATCCACCCACCTGCATTGCCATTCTCATCATTGGAGCTGTGAATGATAAAGCAGATTTTAGTGTTTTCAACCTTGTTACTGTCGAATGGAGGTTATTTCTACCTGTTTCAATTGCTTTCACCGATTTAATTTGTAGTGTTGGAGTCCTGCTGACCTATTTCACAATTCAAAAGACATTTGTCGGAGTGATAGTAACCTACGCGTTGCTAAATGGTGTTGGACTTGGATTAGGCTATTCGGTGGTGCTTGCAGTCGCAACCTCGGTGAGTTGTTCCGTGCGCTTATTACTATTGTCAGTTTGCAGTAATCAGGGAGTAAAGTGCTTTAGTTTCTTAAAGAAATTTGGTAGCTATCTCACATGAATTTCGCACTGGGACTGGCACTCGAAAAGGTGAATAAATCACATCCTGGATCAACTATGTGAACTTTGAATCATCTAGATATTTCGTATATAATGAGGAAAAGTCAGACTGAAATTGTTTGTCGTTTCAAAGCAAGAGAAGGTGAAAATTTTCTTTTGTGTTAAACCTTTCTATACAGTGTTCGGTGAATACCATTTGGCCCAGTACGAAAAACCATGGAACGTGTTGCTTCCCGCTACTTACGCTTTTAAGATATTATCTACATGCTTAAGCGTCTTTGTATATTTGATGTCCTGATAAGACCCGAAGACTGGTTTTACATGAATCCTCAGAGCACCACTCATTGATCCTTCTTCCAACTATCTGAACTACTGCTCGATGACAACCCTGGTGGCGGAGCGTTTGGCTGGATTGGTATTCGGGTTCAGATCTCCAATGAATGACATTAACTTGAATGGCCTACGAATGACCAGTGTGATGATCCCTCGCCTCGGATGTATCGCGATATGGCAGCTTGTTAAGGAACGAGTCAGGCAAAACATCTGTGTTTTTTAGGTTTGAACGTTTGTCTGCTAAGCTATTTTATGTGTTGGAACTCTCATTTCGCAAGCGAAGTGTCCGAAGATGAAATCCAGGATGCGGTTATTGATTTTATGAACAGGTGTTATGAAATCGGAGCAAAGCCGAACTCCAAAGTTTCCTTTTTTTGTTGTGGAACTATCGTAATAACAGTCCTGGAACAGACGGTGAACTGTTCAAACGAAGGTGACGTGAGTTCAAAAAATCCTTCCTCTTTTAGCTTTTTGTGTGCTGAATCCAGTATGAGATTTGATAATCACAAGAAAATTAGTCAACTGTGGCTGAAATTGAACCCATTATTCATAACCAAGCAAAGCTCAGGGATCTTGTACTCACTTACGTAAAGACTGCATAGAAACTGTAGGTAGTACTGTAGACAGTGAGGACTTGAACTTGACCAACAATGCTGTACTTCCTGCAAATTTCACATAATTCATTCTCCGTTCGCCGAGCTTGGCAATTGGCTTGCAAACGTTTCGTCACCATACGAGGAGACATCATCAGTGCGCCGTGTGTGCCCACTCAACGGCGCATTGATGATGTCTCCTCGTATGGTGAGCTATATAAGCGCACGCAGGCAAGGAAGAAGTACCCACTCAACTGCGCACTGATGATGTCTCCTCGTATGGTGACGAAACGTTTGCAAGCCAATTGCCAAGCTCGGCGAACAGATCAACAGCCACCTGATCAACAACCAATAAACTCACCCGAGCTACCAATATTTCAACAAATTACCAATTCATTCTCCTAAATAACCCGTGAGTTAAATACTTGTTGTGCTGTCCAGAAACAGAATATTCTAGCTACGCATTGCGTTGTATGCTCAAACATCCTGCACAAACAATTGACCCGCTGTGGTGCAATATTCCATCTAAGGTTATTTGCCCCAGCTTGAACCACTTGTGAATGGTTTCATTTACCTTGTCCGTCGCGTAGGTTATCTGGATGGATTGACGACATTGTTGTTCATTGCATGTACTCGGCCACAACTCTGTCCATTTGTGTGTCTACATAAACCAACCCTTAGCAGCATTGTCGTCCTTCTATCTTCCCGCCAAGCATTTCACTTTGTCCATTTATTTGGCGAGCTATTTTCTGTTGTATTCGCTCCTGGTTCGGAACTCAGGTAAGTCGTTTAGCAAATAGGTCACATTGTGAGACGTTTCTCCATACAGCCCTTGCACTCATTCTAACGCTCAACATGAATCGTCTACGATGCGAACATGTTGCTGAAGTATGAATGCCTCTGCTCGTAATCTCTTTTGCTTTCTTTGGGAAACTTGCTCGCTGTTGTCTCCCAGTAGTGCAGCGTCTAGAGCTTTGGAAGCTTCAGGAAAGAACAAGGGCTGTTGTACACGGTATTTTCGTGTAGTAGTGAGACCGCTGAGACACTGCATACTCCTTCCTCTTGGAGGTAGTAAGCTTACTTTAGTACTTGTGTTATCATTATTTGTGTCAAACTTCCAGGGTGCTCACAGCGACGAGAAAAAACGCTTCAAGGTTTGAATTTTATGCGAACTGTTCATGCGCCATCTGCTGATATGCAGCAGCCCTACGAAGACGCAGGTGTCTACAATAAGATGCATATGTTGCATATTGTGGGAAATTCAGGAGCTGCATTCATCCTTCGAAATAAATGTCCATTGACTGTCCATCAAAGCGCTACGTTCCATCTGCGGGGTACTTCTAGTGCAGATCTGGCGTTCGCTGAATCTTCCCAACTATCGACCATTGGAACTGAGTGAGCTAGATGGTCTATGGCAGCAGTAAATTCACTGGAAGGTAGAAATATCACAACTCCCTATTGATCTGAGCAAACCGTTGTGTTCAACAGCTATGGTGAATAAGACCACTTATTTTGAGACCAAAGTAGTTGACGTCATCAGAGATTTCTTGTGGATCGATAACAGCTGTGATGCCTTACAGGTGGCAATCTAACATCTGAAATACAAATCCCTCTGCTACAGCTTCCAGCTGTTTCACCTAACTCGACCAGAAATAAACAGTGCACTTTCGGAGTTTTCAACCAAGAATGCAGAATATTTCCTTTTGTCCACGAATCTCGATTTGTTCATCGTTGATTCCCACCACTAATTGGCATCACTGAATTCGATCGATGGAATCAGGTCCTTCAAAGAAATTTCCTTAGAGGAATCTGTTGATCGCCTGATTGGTGCTCATGTGCGCGGAGTAGTGATTTCAAACTTTGGTTAACCAAATAGCTTCTCATTTAAATTGGGGAAAGTACAGTGCTTGAAATTACTGCTGACTAGACAATCGGGTCATTGGCCAGATATTAGGCTACATGATGCGACTTCTGTTTCCGATCACACACTTTCCCGCAACGCGATTGGTTAATCCTACTGCCAGTGCTGTCCACCAGTCACCATAACTCTAAGGTAGCAGCAGAGTTGAGAACGGATGCAATACACCTGTCATCAGATTTGAATGGTATCAGTGAGGCTTGCCGACAGTACACCACAGAACTGACGATGCAAGAAGCTCTGCTATAGAAGTTACACTTGTGTAGTCATCTTTATGGACACAATGGACTGTATCATGTCAAAGCTTCAGTACCCACTTCACCTAGGTCCAATTGTCGTAATTCAGTGTATTTTATTCGACACCCCTCAAACTTTCTTGCTATGAATATGTTTTACATTCAAGGGTCTTGCCACTAGGATCCGTTTCTTCACGAAAGAGAACGTTTCTTATTAAAAGTGATCTATTGTTTAGGGGCTTTATATTGGGGAGACTAATGCATGTGCTTTCCTATCCTTTCAAAATAGTGGTTTCCTGCAAGGCGTGGCCTAGTAAGCGGTCTAATCGTGGGTGGATTCGGACTTGGGGCGCTCATCTTCACGCCTATTCAAACTGCCTACATCAATCCGGATAACGTGAAGGTGGACAATGTAACGAGGTAGGTAAATTTCATATTATTTTCCAGGTAGCATGGTCTGCGGTTATGATTGCCTTGCTTTTTTCGCCCCAGTTTCACCGCTTTTAAGGCTATCTCAGTACTTTATTGTGCATTTGGGAGCGAATCTAAGATCATACCATTGTAAGGATCAGAGTTTTACCGACACATTCAGAACGCCAGTTCCGTGTTGGCGAAGTACAGAAAGCAGATTTGATTGTGCGGTCATGCCGATCTCATGTAACATTTTTGTTATGCGGCTATCAGACGACACATGCCACCGGATATTGCCCTTTTGGACAATTGTCACATGTTAAATATATACAGAAGTGCAACGCACCAAGTCGTGAGTTCGAAGCAATAGAGAGCAGCTAGAGAATCAGAGGATTCGCAACATTACTGCACGCCTGTTGGTTACAACCCGGTTCCAAGAAAGTTACTAAACATGGTTGATGAATTTTACTGTCACCGTCGCGGTAGGTAAGGGTACTTGAAATGGTACTGTTCTGTCAGACTTTCGTTTGTATCCGGACTTGTGAGGGTTTTTAGGTAGATCTAAGGCTCTGAGAAACCTAAAGTGAGGCTGTTGACAAGTTTTCAGCAACCTTATGAGTAGTGCATTACGAATACACGATACGCGATATCCCAAAAATCTTAGCGAGTGAAACATGAGGCGGCCTGGTGCAGCACATTCGGTTGCCTGGAAACATCACAAACGAGAGATTCAGCTGGGTTCCAGGTGAGTCCTTTGGAAAGCCAAATTAGTTTGCAGATATGTCTACTATGCTGAGGAAGTTCTGATTTAATCTTGTTTGAGAACTGTCTGATTTTGTAGTTGCAGCCGAAAAAAGCGGTCCCAAACCCACGTGGAGACCGATCATGATATTCTCGCTTTCCTCACCATTTATTTTTCGTTCATCTCTTTCACCACAGAGAATTCACTGATCCAATTCTATTGGATCGTGTTCCCAACGTTTTCCTTCTACTTGGGGGCTTGTTGTTGGGAATACAAACGGTCGGGTTCATTCTTCTAAGACCACGTCCTACGACGGTGAGCGGCTCTTCGTGTTGTGATGCAAGCAAATTCAACCATTTGCCATCGACTGACCTCCACATGTTGTTATCTTGTTGGCATCTTGTCTGCTTATCTGTACTAAACACTGTTTTTGGTTTTTTATTTATTTACCTGAAGGTCGAAATTTAGTCGCCCATGTAGTCGGTCAGGAGGTACGGTCTGAAACATCCACAGTGCAACAGGGCGACGACTGCCGTTCCGTCCACTTGATGGAATGCCTCTTGTCAGAGCGTGGGCTCTTCCGTGTTATGAACACTGGGATCAACGACTAGGAGGTGACAGAGATTTTATCTTTGCTGTCACATGTTAGACTCACTATTCACCTTTTTAGGAGAAACAAAGGTTGAGGGACACTGCAAACTTCCTTCAGCCAGATTACCCATTACCAAGCCGTTCCAGTCGTTCATACAAACTTTTTCACCAGTAACTACTCCGCCCGGGACAACTAACCTAATTCTACCTCACGTGAAAAAGTATGCCTGTGTAACTGCTTTTCCAATGAATCCTCTGTGGAATCTTGACAGTGATGATAGTGGTTTGGCTTTTCAACAAATGTTTATGGAAAAATGCTTTACAGTCTTGCGCATTAGCCGTAAGCCATAAAGAACACTTCGTCTCCTGTTTTTTGGTTTTCCCATTGAATTCACTCTTCATCTATGCTTACACACATTTCCCATTCAATTTCTTAGTTTTCCAGAGATCGAAGGGTCTGCTGGACAGGTTTTTTGATTTCTACACGCACAGGTCCTATTGTTTACCGCTAAATTCCATTGCGTGCAAAGCGGTGATTATGCGTTTCTCAAAACTCGTTGTTTGTGTTTTTGGGAGCTTTGAGTCGTGAAAAATAGCCTTTTGTAAACTGTTTCCACTGAATTCACTAGTTAATGTCAATTGGTTTTCACAGTGTTTTTGCGGCCTGGCAACTTCCGTTTTGCTTCGCCTTTAAACTGATTTCCAGTTTCTCGCAATTCACATCAATTTAAATTATTTGGTAAAAAAATCGAATGGATCCAGACCAAACTAAAACACGAAAGGGAATTGTGGAAAAACTGACTGTGCTTACCTGCAATTTCCCAGTCTTTTGTTTCGCTACGTTCGTATTTTATGTAGTTTTCCGTGCGTGCGTGCTTGTGGTATATTACCCATTGCTTATGCTGAACGAACCTGTTTCACATATTCCTAAAACTTTGTTCTTACCTTATTTGATTTGTGGATTGGTGTGGGATCAAAGTGCGGTCTCGGCTTTGATTGTGAAGGAAATGTTTGATTAGCAAATCTAGGGTGAATGAAAACCGGACTTTATATTTGTAATGTACTACTCATAAGGTTGCTGAAAATCCATCGACAGCCCACGACTGGTTTCGCCCTTCTTGGAGCTCATCAGGTAGGCGCAGTCCCCGGGTTTCCGTCAACCCCATGTTCTACTTGAAACCAAATTGCACGAAATTAGCGAATATACACTCATCTGCAAACTAATTTGGTTCTTTCGAGAGACCCACCTGGAACCCAGCTGAATCTCTCGTTTATGATGTTCTCAGGCAATTGAATGTGCTGCACCAGGCCGCCTCATGTTTCAG
>NW_008751782.1:185519-188572 GCF_000715545.1 Opisthorchis viverrini
TTGCCTGAGAACATCATAGACGAGAGATTCAGCTGGGTTCCAGATGGGTCTCTCGAAAGAACCAAATTAGTTTGCAGATGAGTGTATATCCGGAAACCGGACTGCTTCGTTACAGTTTTGGTCTTTAGCCTCTGTTTGGCAAGATCAGAACGGTTGCTTAGTCGATCATCGAATGGGAGTACTCTCAAGCAGGACCGGGTTGTTTCACCTTTTGCAGGTGGTATTCTCAGAATGCAGTGGAAACATTTCAGTTTACCCCTAGAAGCTAAACGGGGGCTTCACTGAACTTGCCATTTCCTAGGATGTGGAATGTGTGATTCATGGGTGACTAGAATAAGCTATGGTTTTTGTGCGATTACCTGCCGACCTCATGTCTCACTCAGCACTGGCAACATGTTATGTGAATGAAAACCTGAAGTTGTTTTATCTACGGAGACCGGAATGCTTAACCCAGCATGATCCTTCATACACGATATACTGTTAATTTATACCCATAAAATGTATGATCCTGAGCCAGCTGTCTTTACCTATGCCACGTTCTATCCATGTAACACAGACCGAGAAACCAGAGGACCAAGAGTTGAATGAACAGAAAACACCTTTGTCTGCACAGGCGGAGGTAAGTTGACTGTTGTTATTCTGGATAGGATGATTAGGAATGCCACCTAATCTCACTATATTGATGCTCCTAATTCTTCATATGCATCTATCTGATGGTTTGTTCTTCACAAACATTCTACAGGTCAGCGACTGTGCTCAGCATATGGAGAAAACGGGGTGAGTTAAATTTTTTTGTTTCCGGTTGTGCTAACGTTAATTGGTTAGCTCTGCTAAACCGTGTTAGGTGCTCTGACAAAAAATTATACATTGTTATTTCTCCAACTGATAAACATAGATCTTCTACTCAGTTGGGAGAAACCAGTTGCTCACTTCTAACCTTACACTTTCGGAGATTTGGCCACTGACAGACAATTGTCCGTTGCTTTCAAGCAAAACGGGAATACTGGATACTTGTTAGAATCGCGAAGCACTTTATCCATCCACAGTCTATAAAAGTTGGTCTCGGTCTTCAATCGAAACAATCTGATTGCTCGTCTTCAGGTGTAGACAACCTGGTAATGTTACAGTCCCAGTCTTTCTGCAAGGCACACGGCGGTTTTGTTCTCGGAAGGATGCCATGACAGAGCAAATTCACTTGTTTTTGCTTGTAACCCTTCAAAACGGTTATTTCAATACTCGATGCAATTAGCATAAATAGTAAGCGGTAGTATTGTATGGTGGGTTATAACGGAGAGACCAGTACACTGCAAAATCCCTCAGGAAAGTTGCCTTCACATTTGGGTATATTTTTTGCAACTCCTAAGGTAAAAAAAAAACTATGGCATGCGCTCCTGAGCGTGTTGACGGCAAACAGGAAAGACACTTGCCGCATGATCCTGAGAGATGAGGCCGTAGGAGTTCTATTATTCCCAATGGAGATCATCACGTGGGCAGTTTCGGGACTGATCACGTGAACAACTGAGTGGCACTTACAAGTCGCCAGCCTCATTATTCTATTCAAGATCCGGTAAACTTCCACTCCAATGGCCTGTATGTTATCCTGAGGCCTGGTGAGTACTTCGTAAGCTAACCGGTATATCCCAGAATCACGTTACTCATGTGTCGCACTGCGGTGAACCCATGATTTACATATAGCATAGCCCTGTACTCCAATATGGAAGCTTGTGAGGCCGGCATGACAGTCCCTACTCGTGTTTTTGGAGTCGACTGGTCAGTAAGACCAGAATAATAATCTCTTATCCTGAAACAAACAGGGCACAATAGTTTTTCCCGCGCGATTGAACAGATAATCGGAATGAGGATAAACAACTAGAATATGCTGGATGAAGTTGACGCGAAGAACCAGTTCATCAACGATGAGTTCTGCTTATTAACTTATCCGCTTGGATCGGCAACACAGTAATTCCTCTGCGATCTATTTTAAAGAAAAAATGTATTTCAAATGTGGGGCTAACACTCGAAATGTTGCAATTCAATCTGCCGCTTCATTGGAATTATCCAGCAAGTCAACCCTTGGCTTTCCGTTCGAGTGGTATAGTCACCGTCTAATGTTGGATACAGAGGAGGACTATAACCCTTAATTTGTAGCGTCTACGGGCATTTAAATGTCCTAGGTATGCACGTTGGTAATCGGATAAGACGAACAGTGTTATTGCCGGAAGACCATCGTGATGAACCTGATCGTTGAATGGGTGCGCCTTTAAACGCTGACTGTATTTCCGAGTGTGTTGAATTCACGTTGAGTCTTTGTTCACGGCTTGTTCACAGATAAACTCGCAAACACTTAACAGGTTTGCTTTTATTTGTGTTTATGGCATCCTTAGAGCTGCATTCTTTCCAGTTTTTTCCCATATCTCTTTCTTCGCGCATCTGCTCAACCTTCGACTATCCATATTGAATCCAGGGACAGCCTGTCATTTCATTTCAAAGTTCCGTTCCACCTACAGATTAGGTGACATCAACATTTTGAACTGCGTTCGCCTCACATGATCATCATCATCATCATCATCATCATCATCATCATCATCGACAGCACGACATCAGTGTTCAACACCAATTCTTCACTGCCGTACAACCATGGCTTATTTGAAATCCTTATTGTAAAGAAAGGAATAAAGGTGGTTGGGGGAGGGACTTAGATCTAGCTTACCAAAATCATTTCGAGGTGCCTACACCCCCAGACATTCACTCAGGCAATCTGGACAGAAGCTGACAACAAGAACGCCACTGACATCGGTTGGCAGCCATATCTTGTAGTGTCTCTAACCAGGCACAGTGAGGATCACGCGGTCCCCATCCTGGAAGGCGAGTAGCACCGACAGCACCCAAGCGTTTCGTGATCTCCTTCATACTCCTCTGCCAGGTCAAGGGTTGGCCACCTCTCTGGTTACGCCACTTTGAGTTGGGCATGGAAAAAAGCACCCTCCTTGGCAAACGATGGTTCGGCATACGCAACACATGTCCCAACCAACGCAGCTTCTGGTGCTGGACAC
>NW_008751782.1:191169-192201 GCF_000715545.1 Opisthorchis viverrini
GCCTAACCGCAAGGCAGCGGTGTTTGGCGGGAAATGCAAATGCATTACCATTTCTACGGAACAAGTCGCCACATGTTCCAACCCCCAACCTGGAGGGCCAGGAGACTGTGTTCGTCAGACCTCTAACCATCGACCAACCTGGTATGAGGGACTCTGTGGGTGCCGCGGGACACTCTCCAGTATAGCTCAATGGATCGCTGAGGTGCGTAAACCGTCACACCGCGGTAAGGTCCAGTCTCTTCGTGACGGCGCCTCAGGTCACATCACACAAGTAACCTATTATGGACCTCAGGTATGCCTGGTATTCTGCCCTCATTTTATTTCCACATTGTAAAACTGGATGGAAAACATACCGGTAAGGTCCAGTCTCTTCGTGACGGCGCCTCACATGAGGTCACACAAGTAACCTATTATGGACCTCAGGTATGCCTGGTATTCTGCCCTCATTTTATTTCCACATTGTAAAACTGGATGGTGTAGAAAACATACTCATCGCAAACAAATTGGTCGAGTAGTTACACAAAAGTTTTGTTTTGCATTTATCGACTAGTTCGAAAACAAATTTGGAATCCACCAAAGAACGGCCCGATCCCATTCGGTGAGCTATGTTTTGTTTCCACGCGCTATCTTTGTTGACTTAACCGAACAAAATCACTCAGATTATTTAAAGTATTCATATATTTTAATTAAGTTGAACAACAAACACAGAAATGGACATTTGTATATAAGACCTATTGGATGTTCAGTACCAAATGACTATTACGGAGGGAAATCAATGCACTTGACAGAGTCGGATGAGGAAAACAAACAGGGCCCAGGCGACGTTCATGTACTTTTACTCTCTGTGTGGACGCCAACCTGACAAACAAAAACAAATAGCTGCTTCTGAACGCGCAGTCTAGGTTTTAGTCCATCATTAGAAGACCGCTCTTTTTAACGCGTAGGGTGGTGAAATTTTACGTTAATTTAACAAATTTTGAATGATGGAACTTTCGGTCGACAACCAATCTTCGATTAAGGTTAGAAGCCCAA
>NW_008751782.1:193950-206123 GCF_000715545.1 Opisthorchis viverrini
TATATATATATATAGGCTGCCAACGGAGATTTGCTCACGATAGAAAGCAGTCCCTGGGTCCAGCAGTTAACCATCAGTTCTGGAGCGTTGTAACGCAGTAAATATGCGTATAATGGCGCAGCCCAAATTTATAGGCTTGAAACAATCTTATTTGCTGTGTGTTCTCTCTGTCTCATTTGATGAGCCGCACGGAGTATTGTTCTTTTCTAGGTTGCCAGTTGTGGTTTGGTTTTGGAGGCTTATTCAATCTTTAAAAACTCCAAAATGTTTCCCTTGAATTTGGCTGAAACAAAACCACCATACGCATGCATTTTAGAATATAACAGCGTCAATCTGGATTTTACCCACGTTTTTTATTCTTGCATGACCATAAAGATACTTGATGGAACTGGATCCAGCGGGCTGCCGCCAAATCGTTCGTACGAGGAGTTGAAGTATTCGACCTAACACTTTCTGTACAGAAATGGAACAACATCTCCAAAATCTTTATCAGGATTGGAAGACGAATATTAGCTTGATCTGCTAGTTTACGTAAAAAGTCTGTTCCATTTAGACAGACAGGAGTTGCCAAAACTCTCATTTTTCATATCCTTTCTTTGGGATCAGTCAGCTGGTCTCTAATAATTCTGATATTTTCATCGCTAACTGAAAGTGACTGGTTTCATGATTTTGTTTAATCAGTGGTTAGCTTTCTGTGTATTTACACGGGTAGAATTAGGTAAGTTGGGCTTGGTAGTTGATCGGGTATCGCCTGATCCATTCTTGCTCTTGGTGATTAGGTTGAAAACGCCTCGTCATCAAATGTGGGGATACTATCAATTCACGGTTGGATGGACTGTTATTGAGACCACGCAGCTGAAGTGTGAGGCTATCTATTACGATGTGGCATACTGTTTCATCAGGCGTAAACTGTTCCGGAATTCTGATTACTGGCGTCTTATCCCTTGGTTAGTGTGGGATCGGGGCTTGCGTCGGGCAGCTGCTTGTCTTAAGATATATATACCGTCAAATGGGTTAAGCATGCATTGGTTAAGCACACCCACGTTATGTGCTCACGTACAAGTATAGCCTTTCTTGTACCAGCATCTCCAACTATTACATATGTGTAATCCTTTCCATCGGCACATATCTTTCGAATGGAACATGCTTCATCGGATTTGCTCTCCATTGTAGGGAAGATAATCTTGTGCCGTCCCAGGTTCTTCGACATCGTGATTTTTATCGGTTATGGATTGTCATGTTTTGTGACATTATTCCAATTACCATCATAACCTCAGCTTATAAAGTAAGTCAAGTTCCTGGGCCTACATTTGTAGCACTCAGTAATCTCTTTTTTCTTAACTCCGGTAATAATGCTGTTCTCCCACCTGTTTTTAGTATTTTGGGCAGACCTATATCTCCGACGATCGTGCACTTTCTGCTGTCGCCACCGTTTCGGCGCTGTTCAATTCTGGCGGACGGATGATGTGGGGTGCAATTGTGGATAGAATTTCGTTCAAGGTAAAGAAACGGTTCTGCCTCTTCCGCGTTATGGCCTGTTCACCTTTGCCTGATACATCTGCGTATGCATGATTTTAGGGTTCGATAAAAGTTTTGACACCCACAGAGGAAAATTGATCAGGCAGATGCACATTTAACAGTTTCTTAAAATTACTTACTTCAAAAGCTTAGTCCTATTCAGCTGGGTTTTAGGTGAGTCTTCCTCAAAACCAAATTAGTTTGCAAATGATTGTATTTCGCTAATTCGATCAGCTTATTTGGTTGCATAACACCGATTCAGTAGGGTCGTAAAGTGGGTAGCAATCGTATTCAGGTAGTAATCGTGAACCAGGTACGATTCTTCGAGCGTCTGTCAAGATTGAAATGTTGATTTGTTCATCAGGTTAACACCGGCAATTCATAATCCGTGAATTATGAAGAAAAACTCGTTCGATCAAACAACGGTTGCAATGAACAGTGCTGTAGAGCAACTGTTTTCTTGACTTTTTTTCAGTTTCATCAGCTTTCTTTAAATGGTTCAACTCAGATCACGTCCATTCTTTGAGTCAAACTGAAATCATCCCTATGCTGAATCTGTATGTGATGAACGACTGGAGTAGCTTTTCACTTCCAACTTTACGGCCCATAAACAAGGGACCGATTCTCAAACAGTTCTTTACTTTATGCATATAGGGACCCCATAAGCTTTGTTAAGGCAGGCCAGCTAATCGGAATTTTGAAGGATATTAGGCATTCCTTCTCTTACATCCCACTTTCAAAGTCAGTCGTCTACTTTCGCCTAAATGCCAAGTTTCCTAAAAAAACAACCGTCTCAATGCGGTTCTCATCAAAAAATGCCGTGGGTCACTTTGCAACCACGTCGCTTTACTGATCACCATCATCATCATCGTCATTACCATCACTGACAGCAACACATCAGTATTGCATTCTGGCGTTAAACCGCAATACAGGCACGAGAAAAGAAATATTAAGTAAAGAGTAGAAAGCAAGAGGAAAGACATGGATCCGATTTAATGAAGCTCCATGTCTTTATGGAATACGATCATGAATAATGTACCTTCACCTTTGGGAAGCTCAAAAATAAACACATCGTCAAGTAGAATTTGGTCACTGACCAAATGCCCCCTTTGAAGCCTAACCGATACATGTCCAGCACACCGTAGGTGATCTTCAGCTAGGCAGTCCAGCTAGAAAATGGAAGCACTCGCGCCACTGAGATTGGTTGAATGCCAAGTTCTCCAGGGTTTTCAACTAGGTGCAAGCATGTACACGTGGGATTCAGCAAGAAAAGCCTGAAGATTCCACAACCTCTTTTATTTCATGTCACCGTGTAATAATCCGTTCTCCGGGAACCTTTCGCGAACAACCGTTTGGAAAAGAAAACAGTGCTTCTTTGAAGAGACGCTTCTTGAGTATGTACCCACCTAACCACTTTAACCTGTTATGTTCAACCTGCTACCACAACGATTTGGATGTGTCTCCTATTTCGCGCTTATGCACCCGTTTGTTGCCTACTCGCAGCAACCAACTAACCTTTGCTGTGTTATGTAATAAGTTTGAAGAAGCCTAAGGTCCCCGGATCAATTGGATTGTCCCAAAACCATACAGCAGGAATGCTGCTACACTCGTCTTACATATATCCTCATTGAGCTCCAGAAAAATTCGATTATGGCGCGATAATTCATAGGTTAGCGAAATCTGCTCGCCCCTTCGTCATCTGCTCATTGACTTCATGTGTTATGATACGGTCATGGTATATGCAGTTACTAAAACACGTAAACCGCTTACCAAACTTGACTGCTCATTTCCGAGTTTCAATGAAGCCGGAAACGATGAGAAATGCCGAGTTGAGACTTTTCCATTTGAAGGTTCAAAAAGCATACCGAGAAACGGGTTCACGTCCGATATCTATTTTTATTTTTAGCGCTGACAAGTAGTCATTCAATGTCATCCGTTCAATAAAATTTCATTATTCTTTCTCCGGACATGAATTCGATGCCACTGTTTGTGGTCCTTAGGGTACGTGGTATTCGGACAAATTGTGACTACTCTTCATCACATCTCCTAAGGCTCCTCCCCGCTGCGTCACTAGGACCCGAATATTGTCTTTGTAGATGCATATGACGCTAATTCCAGCATAAGCATCATATTTCAATACATCTTTCGGTGATTACTCCCAAAGGAATGTTTCAATCAACAGTGAATGGCATTTGTAAGGAACATCTGGCCAAACACTATTCTCAAGTTATATTATCAATCCGAAACTACAGTACCCACATCCGGACCTCGTTTTCTTTCTTCAGACAATAAAGCACCTAGAATTTGCTTCGACATATGTGGGTTGTTTTTCGACGAAACAATACGCATGCTCCTGGCGATAGGACACTGTTCGTCGAAATAATCATTCTCATAGTTTAGTAGATTTTCCTTCACCTTTTAGGCGTTAACTAGCACAAGAAACGTAGCGCTTTATTCTTGTTGCTTTTTATTCCATCCCTAATCTAGGTGATATCAAATCATGTACAAAATACATCCTAGTATCTGTTGCCCCATCTCGAATTGCATTTTGAATGCAACGCGGATCCTGATATCTTAAAATCAAGACGCTTTCATTTCTGAAATTGAGAAACCAATCTAGATGCAAAAAGTGCATGCAGTCACGGAAAAATTAGGTGACGTCATAAAGAGGCATCCCAAATTTACACAAAGTAATCACATCCCACTAAAATGATTGCTGCCGACAAATCCAACTGTATCCTCTTTTGACCGTAAAAGGACAATCTCTGTAGCTTTGGTGATCATTGTCTATTTTGGCAGTGAATTTTGCTTTTTTTAAACATAGAGTATCTAGGATTTTCCCAGAAGTTGAGCGGAAATTTCGCTTGCCAAGACCTTGTTGCCAAAAAATGTCAATCGAATGTCCCATTGACGTTGGCTAATTTCGGACTGTAAGCTCTTTTGTACTGCTTCCACCGGTTAAGATGAGCCCAGCGTGATAAGCACACTGTTTTGTCCCTTCAACAGATTCCGATGTGTTGCATGTTGGCCATGTGGTCGCTCATCCTGTTCACTTTCCCCCATCTGAAGTACCTGGAGGAGAATACACTCAAAGTGTTCTATGGCATTTGGATTTGCTTGCTGTTCGTCTGCATAAGCGGGGTGTTCTCGATCATGCCAACCGCTACTGGGAGTCTTTTTGGACCGGCAAATATGGCCGTAAACTATGGTCTGGTGTATAGTGCAGTTGTAAGTCTTTTCTCCCGCCTTCTTCCTATAGATAGTCCACGTGAAGGGATTGATCAAAGCCGTGCTTTTATAAAGATCAAGAATTGTTTATTTGGTTCCAAGGCAAAAGTTGCACCTTCTGGGGTGTGGTCTCTTAGAGAGGCAGGGGCACTTGTACATTTTTGCAACGCATTTTAGTGCACTGATGTCCGATAACCTCCGTTCGCATTTTCTTGTTCGCTAGTCTGTCGGAACCCTCGTTTGCGCCCTCGTCAGCACGTTTGTCTCGTCCAAGGGTGCCTATGTGGTGCAGTTCACGAGCTGTGGTTTTATCTCATTGATTGGTGAGTTTGAAAATCTTTTATTAGCCGTCGAATAGGTCACCTATTAAGTAATATGTTCATACAATCATGACACTGAGACGGATGAATGTTAGGGCTACTGTCGATCTAGATCGGTGACATGTGGAAGGTGATATCGGCACCTCATTTTGCATATATGCATATGATCTGACACCCCAAACGAAAGTATAGTAATCTGCTGGACCTTGTAGGCCGTTGTATCATCTATCGGGGGCGAGGCATGCATGTGAGAATGATTAATTTCAGCCACGTTTGGCTTTTCACTCTCTATGTGTTGGTATTTTGTAGGTAACAGTTCGTGTCTGACGAAGATGCTTAACAACATGTACCAAGAGCTGCTGTGGTTGTATGCATAACGGCATAATATCTGTGGTCGAGATTTACACGTCGCGCCTAATCGTGAAGACACTGGGTATTTGGTTGTCCCGACTGATTCCAGTCCTGCTATGTTCGACGGACTTTTGAACCTGTAAACTGTTTCACGGTATATCTGTATTCCATAGCTTGGCTTATCTTCTGTTTTGCCAAGTTTGTAAAAGTCTGAACTGTTGTTGGCGCACGCCACTGAAATACTCGACAAAAGTACCGGACAAAAGAAGCGACCTGACCTGAGAATAACAACGTCAAGGTTATCGAATAGTAACGGTTTGAAACATCTGATTACATGGCTTTGGTATTATCCTAATCTGCAAGACTGCACAAACGAAGTGTTAAAAAGGTCACTTGATTTTCCTCGTTAATGCTCTAACTGTCTAACCATCCTAGAATCGTCAGGTGTGGAACGCATGAAATGCATAGTTTTGTATTCAGTGGCCCGACGGAATTTATTGGGTTTCATGTATATTAGAAAACTTGCTGTTGTAGTATGAAATGCGAATAACAGTGGCTTTTCTCTCAAAAGAGCGGCATTTGAGGCTACGCAGTGCCCATGAATTCACCCCTTTCTCAGATAGCTGACCTAAAGCTCACCAGTGATGCGATGGGTGACCGAAACGATTGGCATTTTGAAGTACTCTGATGTACACATGATTTGTTTTAGGTCAAACATTTCACGTGAGTCACCGCTGTTTAGGTGAGGACGCATATCAATCACGATTGAGGTCAAAGTGAGTAAGCAATGACTGGCCAATCTTCTTTGGCAAACGCCGTTTTTTAAAGCTTTAGAGACAGACTATGGTAACGGGAAGCAGATTATTCAAGGAATTCAGAGAAAAGCCTGTTATTTGAGTTGTCCAAAGGCGTTGAATCTACAGGTCTGCATTGCACTCGAGATTCAAGAGGAAGAATAAAGCGGCTTTCATCCAAGCACAGTCATGACAAGCTGATATAAGTTGAACAACACATCACTGCAGCCCTAATTCGGGTGTGTGAGATTGAGGAAACCCGATACATATGCTCCGGGAAGAAACAGGTGTTCCTAGAAATGTTGATAAGCCTTGACTAGCTGGAACTACCGCGGTGGTTGTTTACTTGAGCAATAATTAGTGCTAGTTTACAACCAGACAGGCGGTATCACGTTCAGCAGCATCCAACGACCATGCAGACCTTACAATACCAATGGTTTTCATCATTTCGGCTCACAAGCTGAAGACTGTCGTCCTAAAATAAACGGATCTCGCAAACTGTGTTTTGCCAGCTGAGTTGCAGTTCTTGTGGTGGACACTGAACTTAATACGCCTGGACAACTCAGGATGGTGACGTGATATAATTGAAGAAACTTGATTGATGAAAAGCATGCCTTGTTGTTTAGTGCTATTTTCAGTAGTGCATTTTTGAACTAGCACGCGACATTCTGCTGAGGGCGGAATCATCGGCCCGACCAGAACACCTTTTTGACTTTGATTCGTTGCTTTCGGTCCGAAAAATGAACGTAAAACCAGGTGTCGTTCATGGCTTGTATGCATTACAACTCAGACAGTAGACACTACGTGTTCCCTATGATTCATCCAGTATTCGATGTGAACGTCTCTGTTCCGTCATTATTGAGATGTCTGTCCGGCATTGCAGCATAGTGTGGAGAAATTCAGCGGCGCACTCTCATGTGTGTGTTCCAATCACCACACAGACCAGATGAATCATCCCTACACAACCGTCCATCGTTTGGACTAGACACATTCCACTGGACCGTAAAGCGGATAGACAAACTCGGAATTTAGTTGTATGTAATTGCGGGGTCTGCGGGGTCACACTCATTTGAACAGTCGTCCTCCTCTCCTGAGGGTAATCATTTTGGTGGGTCCACACCAGAAATGGGAGTTGCGCTCCCATTAGGGCTCAGCAGTGGTGCATACCCTTGACCACGCCGGGGTTTGAACTCCGCACATCTGACACGAGAAGCAAACGTGGTACCAATACTCCACCGGCACACGCTGGACAGGTGAACAGGTGAACATGTTCGCACTTGAGGGCTGTTAGTGGTAAGCAAGAAGCCTCGAACTACAGCTCAACAGTCGATCGACTGTCACGAATTTGCTGAGGTCAGACCGAAAAGAACATTGAAAGCCCACGTCGAGGCTTATCATAAATGGCTATGCCTGGGATCAGGTGTTTCAAACAGACAAATACCTCCTCATAATTGGGTAAAAATTTCCGCGTCACGGTGTAGAGAAAAAAGTGGACCGCCGTGAAACAGCCCGATTTACTTGGTGTCACTATATACATATATATATATATATATATATATATGTATATAGTGACACCAAGTAAATAGACCGATTTATTCAATATTTGCAACACTCTCCTCCGCGAAAAGCAAATCCACAGATAACTCGGCCACCAACTGGGTAACATTCTGTTCCCTAATCTAGTAATCAACTTGGTAATTGTATTTGTGCGTATCATGCGGGGTGGATGTTTTTGCATATCTTAGTGAAAATGATGTCCACGTTATTGTCCATAGCCTGTTACAACAAAACTTTTATTTTTCCGTTCTTGAAGCACTTTGCGTAACGCTTACCATCGAAGACAAACGGATGAATAAAAAATACGATGTCTGCCTATCCTGCAAAAATCGATGTTCCTGCTGAATGTTCATTTTGTTTTGAAACCGATGCCAGCCGTGGATGATATTTTCAATGTATTGCATTTATCAACAGATCATGCGTGAAACACTCTGATAAACACGTCCCTCCGCTGCTCCAACTGTGTGCACATCTCTCTATACTTTCCACAGTCGTTGCATCTGTCAAATTATCGCATTTCGAACCATTCATCTAGTGTCAATCAAAAGATCCTCATACGATATCCTCTGCCCCCTTGAAATTTCAACTTTTGCAGTTATGCTTATCTATATTTCACTGCGCTTAATATATTCGTTTCTCCTGAAACGCGACTTCCTTTATTGTTCAGAACACCTGATCTATTAGGTGGACATAATGGGTGTCTTGCTGACAAATTCGGAAAACACATCGATTCCACATGGTCTTACGTCATCCGATGACCATCCGGGTACCGGAATACTTCAGTTTGGGGAACTAACATACATCTGTGCTCGCTTAACCTACTCACCCTTGCAAACTATTGGCATAATTCCACTGAATCCTCATTCTCCAGACCCCGACGAAAACGCTTGAGTAGTCTCCCAGTGCTTTGCATTTACCATTCAGGCCTTGAATTTTATACAGTCCTGTTTCTTATTAAAATAAATTCAGATGAGAAAAATTGGTAGCGAGGATTTCAGCAGAGACCTAGTTAAGCCAATGTCCTGATTGAGAAGTAACTCTTTGTATGCACGTATGCCTGTCCGATATGAATTGAGAATGGTGTGAATGTTGGAACAAGGCCTACATGATCAGCGGGTAGTGAGCGAAATGGAACTAACCTGCTCGTGAGTAAGAGCGCAGGTTGAAATGTCCTCCTGCTTCTCTCAGGAATGGGTAGCGAGGAGCAGGAAAAGGTGAGTGACGAATAGAGTGGCTCGTGGCATAATAAAGATTCGCAATCATGTCTGAGCGTTGGCTCGGCCTTCAGGGAGCAAAATTCACATGATGCCGTCAGTGGACTGAAATTATCCTACTTGCACAAAACGATTCTACCGTTAGATTTCTAATCAGGTTCGGAATCATTTTGCACATTTTCTGACCAACGATAAAAATGAAGGAGAATCGATCCTTGGCGCGATCACCAAAATGCGGCGTCCATAATTGGGTCCAGGTGTTTTTTAGTGAAAACAGTTTGCAAAGAAATGACTTTTTCGGATAAATCACAACACAAACGAGTGTATTTCAGGTTTCGTTCAAAAATCACTGGAAACTGAAGCTGTCAGACAAGTTTACATTCATCGCTGTAAAACTGTATAAAACTTGTCGCCTCCTTGGGTTGTGTAACTGTGGAATACTCTCTCAATCTCTGTTGTTTTATCTAAAAAGCGTTATTTTCCTTATAAACTCCAAAAAAATACTTCTTCCGGAAACCTAGGTAAAGCTGCTCAATGTGGCATTTAAAGGCCTTAAAGTTCAAAGAACAAAACCTACGATTACATTTGCCATAATCAGCGGTCATGAGAAGAGTGGGCGGTACCGTGGTGTAAGTGTTTGTGTTTCCGTAAACCACTGAGAACCACCAACTGTGCGACATTCGCAGGGTCAGTCGCGCAAGTTTGATCAGTGGAGGGATGTCTGATCAATACAGTTTACTGGTCTTCTGGGCTGGAGTTGAGACACATCTGGCGACCTATCCCTTCAAGTAGCATACTACACTGATATTTCTGCCAAACACCTCTGCCTAGCGGTCTCGCTCTTGAGCTAGCAACTTTGAGTGAGGACCCTACTGTCCTTGTTCACATCGCCCGTTGCACGGTGTATCAACCTGTTTGTCACCACAGTTCGATTAATTAAGCAACGAGCACCAAAGTTAGAAACCACACCGCAAAAGGCCGAAAAGAATGGTTACGCAAGTGTGCTGTAGTATGAAGATAAATGTCATAACATGGACGCAAAATTCCAAACCTCAGCGGTTTTCAACAAACGGCGATATGCTCCATAAAGCAAGCGGAACCGGCATGGATCAACAGTCAACGCACGGTCGAAACAAGATCGCAAATCGATGCATTAAAACAAACTTATAGCTGAACAAAGTTTTGACATGAAAATAGTATAAAAGGCGGTGAAAACGAATCGTGTAGCCAAAAACCGGAAAACATGAAAGTCTTTGGAAAAATTAAATAGAGTTTAATTATACCAAAAATAAAAACGGCGGTTCGTTTGAATTGATAACCGGGGATGCAGTCATTCAAAATGGGAGTCAATTTTAATCATGTACAAAGTTGCAACACAGTTCATTTTGTTTGTTGCACACAGCAGAGTGGGTGAGCCCAGTTTGCGAAGGAATATCGCAAGAGGACAGATTGACCTTGTCTGCCTATTATATCTGCCTACTCTTTGACCGCATATAGCTGAGACAGCATCAAACGCGGCCTTTGTAAAACCTTGTGCGCCCCGTCAAGGTTGGCTGAAAGCTCAGATAATAATGTAACTGCAGGATTTCTGAATAGAAAAAAGTAAAGGCTCAGCGTATTTAAGACCCAGTTGCATTGTTGACTTGGATGGGAATTGATACATAAGGAAAACGGCAACAAGTTACTGCAGCTACGTACTGATGGCGCTTCGGGGATGACCGAAGTTGTCTGACAACACGGTGCCCTTAAAACCACAAGCCCTTATTGATGATGTCGCCATTAGTTGCCAAAAATGTAGACCAGCAAGCCACTCCCGCTACTTTGGAAAAAAAATTGTGTGATTTCTGACCATCCACTCGCCCGGAGTCGCCTTTCTCTGTTTTCCAGGTCCGCAAGTGGCTTAGCTACTGAGAGGCTCATGGAACACGATGTAATGCAAATCCAAAATAACTGTATTTTGAACTCATTCCCAATGGCTCCACCTTCGGATGTTTATTCGCCCTGGGACGAGATCATCACATCTTTGAACAATGCTGAAGGCTCCACCTGTGACGTCGCATTGTTCAAAGTTCTTTATCTGTACACCGGGATTGACAGTGTGAAAGCGTCTTGGATCTACTGAAAATGAAGGAATCGTCATTATCTGACTGCATTCTACCAACGAGCTCCTCAACATTCACGAAATTACTGCATTACGCAACGTTTGATGGTGCACATTTCGATGATTCCCTAAGGTATACCACACATGTGGACACCCAACTAGAAATATATTTCTGAAAAAAAACATGAAAATTATTGAACGACAACTTTGCGAAGTTACTTAGTTGACGAAAGAATGCCGAGTAAACTCCTGAACATACAACTTTTCACAAGAAATGGTCTCGGCTGAATTTTGTCATTTTCTTCAAAGAAGATTTACTCGAACTGATTGTTGAAGGTGACTAAGGGTGGTGTAGAAAATTTGCTTGAAAAATGCGATCATGGTAGTAACTGTTCTAGTACTGTTACGTTATTCGCATACAGGCGTGATGGAATAAATCTAGGATTGTTCACACAATTCTGAAACTCTTGAAGTTATCGAAGTTATCATCTGCTTGAGGCGTTGGTGTTGTTGTCCTCGCAGTGACGGGAAGCATGATCAGCTGCCTTATGCGTTGTGCACAGTTGCACGTATAACCCAACTCCCTGAATACAATAGGGTATATAGATACTATAAGAAGTGCCAATGCAAAGAAAATCAGCTGGTAAGATTATGGAACAGTTGTTTGTGTCTACCTCATGCATAAGGGTACCCATTCAACGCTTCCCGTAACCAAACAAAGTTGTCTGCAACGTCTTCGTATGGACAGACAATGATTGAGTCAGCAGGTCGGCGGCAGAAAGACAGCGACCTGGTGAGGTTTCTGTCTGACTATCTTTCGAGTAATTTTGCGCTAGGCTTGGTATCTCGAGTATACCTGGTCGTAGCTCCACACCGTAGTCATTTCTTTCATTGCTGTCCCATATCTGAGTCAAGTCAAGTTAACATTATAGATGGCCCCTCTATCCACCGGTTTTAACGTATGTAGCATGTGCACTAAACACTGCCCCTCTGTTACCTTCGGAGTCTCCTTCCACACGAGCTAGTTTATCAAAGTTGAATTAATTCGGGGGGAGGGTACCATAAAATTAAATGACTCCTTCTATGGAGG
>NW_008751782.1:206218-229253 GCF_000715545.1 Opisthorchis viverrini
GCAATTTGATTGCAAACGTTTCATCACCAATCGAGGTGACATCATCAGTGCGTTATTGGGGAGCGTAGTAGTGCGAAACGCTACACACTGCTACGCTCCCCAACAACGCACTGACTTTTTTCTCTATAGCCTTGTTTTGTGTGGTGCAGAGTTTGCCTGTAGCATGGATTTCAGTGGGGCTTTGAAGCATTTCCCAAGCAAATTTGGTCAGACCTCGTTTTCCATTCCTGCACTGGGTCGTAAACAATAGCCGACCAGAAATATACATTACATTAATCCCAGACAAAAATGTGACAAAAGACTCCGAGTGTCCATGTGACGGAGTGTGATAAACTTGGTTTAGAAGGTGCTGATTGCTTTATTTCTGAGGAGGCCATGCAAACCAACCTGAATTCAACTACGAAGGATTATGTGAAAAGTGCGCAAACCACAAGTCGAAGCCCTCGATCCCAATCTCGCTATCTAGAATTGTTGTACACGGGTGTGAGAATGCATCTACAATCACTAAGTAGTTCAAATCGCTCATCAGACTGGTGTTATGGATGCCAATGTGATTTCCATGGAGCTTCTGATTTTGGCCATCATAAGGGTGTAGTTCTTGGTGATAATTTTCTACTAAGACATACACAACACGCTTCCGCGGGGGAAATTTACAGTTTATGTCAATTGTGTATCAGTGAAACTAACCTTAAATCATAGCCTTCATAGAAGTAATCCGCAACCACCAGAATGTAACGGACGGAGTGTTTTCTTCCGGGATGTTTTCGAGTATATTAATGTTGACAGTCTTGGGACAGATTATCTTCACATAGGTGAAGATAGGTGATATTGTTCAACAACCTATTTTTCATACGTCTATTTCACAGTGAACGATGATCAGCTAGATTCGAAGATTACCAATAAATCAAAATAATTCACTAGCAAATTTAATGGAGACAATCACAATGTTATCGTCCGCGTAGTTTTTGAAGTTCCGGTTGGTGAACGGGGACAAGAAGTTTTCATGACCAAACTGGTCTGTTCACGAAACCTTTTGTTGGGGGCAAATTTGTTAGCAATGCGCACCGATTTTATGACTGGTATTCTTATCGTGAGGTCAATAATCTCCAGACGACTTTATACGGCTTGTGTTTGCCTTCGTAAGGATGCACAATCCACGGAGCACAGCTTTCCGCTGTTTCCTTTGCAAGTTTTCGCAAATTTATCGCACCGGAAAGTTTTTCCTCCTCAAATGTCAGTTGCAGTTGAGATTCAAAGTAAATTCCTGCTCGATCCTGTCAGTTCGGGGTGTGGCGACCAGTTACGTCAGCTACAAGTTTGGAACGACAGCTTTGTGGTAGGAAATTGGACTATTGAGTGTGGCGTCCAAAGACTATGTCATTGATTTTCTGTCCGTGTTACCAAGTGACAATGCAAATTCACCCGTCTTGTCACTTTGTCTGCAATGAACCTGAGCTGGTGAAGATTTTACATGGAAAAGTATTGAGAATTTCGGGTCACGGAAGATCCATACATGTCTAAGAAAACTTGTATTTCATCTCCCTTTTATTCATGGTTGGAGTCACTCTCCTTCACTCGAGGAAACAGTCACTAGCTGATTTGGACTCCGCGCGTGAAGAATGAGTGCAACTAGTCTGAATGCGAGTTAATTACACCTCTGATCACCTGCTGATGACCGAAAGTTCGTGCTCAAATACTGGCCGAAACGTCGCGGTTTCGAAACTTTTTTACGCCTCGTGAGATGTGCACCGTTGACGATTCTCATTAAAAATGACAGAGCTGTACACTGTCCCTTTGATTTGAAGCACTGCTCACTTCCATCTTAAAAAATGAAATCGTTGTTAAAAATTCGCAAGTCTTTTCATTTCCTCAAAAATCTATTGTATTTCTGGGAGAATCCGATGTTTTTTGCACTTCGATAGGTTAAATTTCAGTGTTCCATATCCAGTAGCTAATCGAACCAGTGAATAAAGACGGTCCTACATTTGAGGTAATGTCAGAAGGTGAATGAACCTAACAATAAACAATTATGTATAGTGTCTACCACAGACAATAGTACAATTGAGTAACACACAAAAGGGAAGAGACTTATCGAGTTCTTCGGTTGATAAGTTGTAGTAGAAGATGCCGATGTTTGTAGGACGCAGTTGAATGGAATGAGGGTCTTGACCGAGCGTGTTGAAATCTCGAGCCCAGACTTTTCCCGCACAGTGAGTTGTGCGTAGGTTTGAATTGACTCTGGTCAGGGTGCTGTGTGAATCGATGAGCGTCGGCATCCTGCTTTCGTTGTTCCGCATATATATAAGTTTACGTTGTGAGTGAGGATGCGCTTGCATTGTTTGTCTTAGGATAAGATTCCAATAATCTCAGTTAGTCGCGGGGCGAACGTTCATGGCATAATCAAAACAGGAGTGAAACAGTGGGTGTGCATGTTTTAAACAAATTATGCGAGTGGTTTAAGGTAGACATTGATAAAGTAGTAACCGAACTGTGAAAGTGGTTGAAGATAAACGTTGACGAGATAGTAGCCAACGATTCAAGTCCGTCTATGGATCTCGTTCAAAAGAGCTCAGTAAGCTGCACCTGTTGCAGGCTTACAATATCCACACCATTCGTATAGAGTGTGTTGGATTGTAATCTACCGAGAAGTGCACCAATTGTATTCTGCAAAATAGTCAACGCATACCTAATTCCAGAGGGTAGTCGCTGAAGTAGGACACCCGCACAGGTTTGAATATCCCCACGGCTTGACTTCCAGATTCGCATCCAAAATTTGACCTTTCCGGAAATATTTACGGCCCCTTAGATCAAACACGGAGCCATTAAATGCTAGTATTTGACGTGATGTGTCATCCATCACTATTGCTCTGAATGTCATCAGGTTTTTCTTATCCCTCCGTCTGAGAGCAATCGAGAAGGATTTGAAAACTGATCAGTGCTCCATTTCCTCCAAGTCTGTCAAGATCTGCGTATACTTGGATGATTGATACGCACGGCATAGCCTGGACATATGGAGCAGATATGTCCACATATTTCATCTGAACTTCACATGATGTATATATGTGATGCACCACTCACAAAGTTGTTGAAAGCTCTTCGATAGCCCATGACTGGATTCGCCATTCTTTGGGGCCCATCTAGTGGGCGCATTTCTCTAGGTTACGTCAACATTATGTTCTATTTGAACCAACACTGCACGAAAGTGGCGAAACGCACTCACTGGAATACCAATTTGTTTTGACGTGAGACTTGCCTGGAAGTCAGCTGAATCTCTTGCTCACTTTGTATTTCAGAACGTCATAAGCGGCACATCCTGTTGCTCAAAAACATTGTAGTAGAGAGTCTCAGCTGAATTGCAGGTGAGACTCCCGTCAGAACCAAAATGGTATGAAAATGAGTTTATTTCGCTAATCTAACTTTGCAGCAACAGACCAGGAATAAAGAGAACTGCTCAGGAGCTGAATGCATCACACTGTCATCACGTGAAATAGGTTGAAACGTGGTTGATCAGACCTACTCCAAGTAATATTAGGGTGGTAGATTCAGTGTGGTAAGCTCGTACAGTTCGGTTCATCGATGGATGGAGTCAGCACAAGTCACACGGCTTGTACCGCAGAAGAGCGATTTGTTCACAAGATGCCAAGCTCTGCTTGAAGACAGTGTCAATTTTTTAAGGAACTTTGATGACTTCACCTTTAGCAGGAAATTACATTTGGTAGTAAAGGGAACTCTCAGTTTTGTGAAGTATTGAGCACTTGGTCTGTTGTTCAGCAAAGGCGTCCGGGATCAGTGATAGCTTTATCCGTTTCGACAGAGTTGAGGACCAAATCGAATGTGTAAATGTACAGCGTGCGGTTGAGAACACATAAGCTACCCTAATTACATTTCCTTTCCCCTTCTACCAAAACTGGAAAAGATAAGCAGGTGGTTATTGGAAAACTTGAAGACGAAATTTGACGATTTCAGAAACCAGATGATCTTCGATGCGTGCGTCTGAGCCCCAAAGCTGTGTTCGAAAAGACCTTGGTTATATATGTCTCAAATCCCTTGGTGGTAAGGCTTTCTGGAAGGCTTCAGTGAAACTTTCAGTGCAGCACTCTTTACGATTTTCAAGTGTCGTTGGTAATTTTCTTGTTACTCAGTGGTGTTCTTATTAGTACACCCATGTGAATTGGATGCCCGTCACACAGGTTAATCGATAACTGCGTGACATTTCAACGCCTAATAGTGATTGTATGGTTAACTGGATGCCATCACATTATCTTGGTGGAGAATCCTGGGAAAGAGGGAGGGGCTATGGAATGTCAACGACGTAACTTGTGCCGGTACTCACTGCTTTTCCATCATGTTCTGGTTGATTAATGGCTTCCCCCCACGGATACTATTCCATCAGATTCAAATATACCCCAGAGGGTCCGCAGTCGGCTTGTGCCAACCAACAGTGATTTGTTCATCTATCTCAGTCATCCAGTGGATCAAAACAGTTGACGGAGAGGTTTGTTCCGGATACCATCGAAGAGTACATCAAAATATGTTTGTCTTTCTGGTCACATCAGGTTTGTTGGTTAGCAACCGTTAAAGGCTGTGTGAATTTAAGCCTATCTGAGAATCGTCCTACAAATTTGAGGTGCTCACCATCTTGATTCACGTCAATTTAGGATAAGGAATGAAATGTTTTGTTTCAAACTTCCGACTGAAATGAACTTAGCAACATTGGGTGTTTGTTCTCGTCAAGACACCCGTAATAGACTCTATAGTTCAGCACACCCACAAGCAGACTAAAATTTAGACCAGTGTTAGGCCCAAACATATGAGTCAGCCCGCTGTGGATAATGTTTCCACGGAAAAAAATTACTGTGCGTGTACACTTTCCCAATCGAAGCGAAAGTAAAATGCCTCACCGTAAAAACGAATCCTACTTCCCACTTCAGTCGTACTGATTGTCATATATATATATTTGAGCAGTTGTCTTCGGTCCCAAAAAAGACTGAAAAATAAAATAATAAAATAAATAAATAAATAAAATAAAAAAGATGAGAAAGTAGTCTACTTGATAACGGGTTTCGTGAGATTCCAAGACCTCTGCCCATCGAATTACCTTATTGCTAAGAAATTTTTCATGCCAAATCTTTTCCTTGGTGACTGGCGTTAGTTTGTTTGCACTGGTAGCCGGCATTTCAGACTGTCTCTGCAGCCTTAAGATGCTGCTGGAGTTCAGACAAGTCTAAGGATCCTATCAAAAAAACAGTTTGTTGGAGTCCTAGTTAGTTGAAAACGAGGGCGGGAACAGTGAACTAGAGCCTTGCTCCTGTTCAAAATTTATTCTATTATCTATTTATTTATTTTAATTTAAATATATACTTATATTTCATATACATAATATATGAAATGTAGTCCACTCAATCCATAATAATCTACGCTTTGCATGCAAGAGGGATGGATGATTACTATGGAAATACCGTTTCCCGTTTTTATAGACTGGTCAATCCGATTAGTTGTCCTCATTGAATCGGCCGACGTCATTGGACAGGTTATTTCTGGCCAACTCACTTGAACCATCAGGCATTGGGAAAGCCCTACCTGTCGGTAAGGTATCGATTATGTAACAACAGCCGCGAATGCTGGTATGTATCCTCTTCTCCTCTGCCGTCAGACCAGCGTGCTGCGTTGCTGTCTTGCCCACCTGCGGGCAGCATAAATGTGGTCTGGTGGGAACTAGATGTTTGATTGTGCACTGTCAAACAAAATTTTATTGGATTAAGCAACCACATAAGATTTTATCGATCCAATAAATCAACTGAGAGGGGAATTTTATGCATTTTTGTCACGCCACCGATATACGAATCCACCTGGCAGAGTAGACTGCTGATTTGACCCTCCTGAGACAGAACTAGAAGCGAAAAGATGAATAATATTAAACAGTGGTTGTTGACGAAGAGTAAAAAAACTAGCGATGGTCATCGAGAAATACACTCATTTTCAAATCAATTTGGTTTTAACGGGAGACTCAACTGAATCTCTCGTTTATGGTTTTCTACAACTGAATGTGCTGCACACAGGCCGCCTCATGTTTCAGTTGGCACGATAGTCGAGATATCGCACTATAATTTCATAAAATACTGTTCACAAGGTTGATGAAGAGTTTTCAGCAGCCTTGTGAGTAGCTTCCATTATGAAAATAGTGATCGTTGTCTTATAGAAGAAACAGGGTCGGTTATTCAAATGTTTTATTGCATATGCAGGCGATCAAACCCAGTCCCTTAAATATATATGCTTTAATACCATCTGATCAAGAAGACATTTGATTGCGCTAAGCAGTGAATATTACACGAAAAAGGTTCACAGTTACAATAAGACAACTATATGAAATCTGTTCTGGAACATGTGTGAGCATATAAGTTCTTCAGAACGCCCCTTTTGAGGCGGTGAAAATCGACGGCCGATGAGATAAAACCCAGGCTACTCACAAGTAGTCAGGTTGTCCGACCAATTTATAGTTTAAGTGAAAGAAGATTTTGGGTCCTTATTTCTCTCACGATGGAGGTCAGGATCAACAAACAGTTTTGCCAAATCACTGAATGAAAAACATTTAGTTCACTTGAGTGTTCAAAAACTGCCATCGTTTTGGATAATTTTTTAAGGTCTCATTGAGGTAGAAGTTTGCTCTCATGAATTATCCAAGTGTGCATCTATCTATAGTAAACAAAATGGTATTACAAAGTTACTGAATTCGGTTGACTAATCAGAATATTAGATCCGCAGACTTTTCGCTGATTTATTGGCCGCGCTGTTTATAACCATTTCATTGCCAGTTGAGTTGACCCGATCAGTTCGTTTTGGGGAGATTTGCCAACACCATGCCACCTCACCAAGACCAAGTGAATTTGGAGTTGAACAAATTTCAAACAAACAAAAATAACCGATTTACACGTGTACAATTAAGCATCCAACACTTATAAACAATTCATGGTGCCGAATCATGGGTCTAAAGTAATCGCCGATGTGAACAAAAATGATTGCGCTAGGGATGTGGGAGAGCGATAATCCCGACCCGATTTCTTTCAACACAACGGCTCTGTTCCTGTTGAAACATTTGATGTGATGTCGCGTTGACAAATTCGAAGGGGAGATAGGAATTGATTATACCAAATAGGGATATTTATGGACTTGTAAAAAGGATCAAAATAAAGGGAATGATGATTTCTGCGGGACATTTTACTTAGCGGATTGTTACTATAGTTGTCCCACCCGCAAGACGTTCGGAAAAGTGAGCAAATGAGCAAAATTTACGAAACCTCTACTGTCCCTCCGTGGTGTGAATAGCAAGAGTCCAAATAAGGATGAAGTCACAATTGTTAACGATCTGTGACGAAGTCTTTTTGGAAACAAATCGAAGAAACTCATAGAATGCAGATGTCAACTGTTAACCGCACGAATTTTATCTTACTTTATTGCTTTTTACGGATGACCGATCCCAGTTATTTCCAAACTGTTTTTGACTTTCATGATGGCGTCTGTGGCGAAGAGTACAATAATCCCTCACGCGCTTCCTACTCCAGATCAATATAGTGTGCAATATTATACGAACGAACGATAAGCAATCGTGAAAGCGAAAAGAAATCAGCATGACATAATACCGAATTCGTATTTACATGTTTTTATAACACCAAGGAGCATGGCTATGCTGCCATAGTAAGTCAGAATAGGGTCATATGAAGAGCAAACTTCGGAACAGAACAATTCACCAAAAAGCTATTGAGAAAAGAGGATAGTATTGATTAAACACACATAGAGATCATTGAAAAACTTGAAAAATAAACTGATTACGACGATAAAGGATCTAGTACCGATTTAGTGTTTGTTCACCCAGTATTTATAACACGATAATCTGATCATGTCTAATATTTGCTTGAGCCTATTCGCAACCGTCCTTTCGAATTATTGCTAACAATACTCACTACTGTGGAGAAAATTAGTAGCTCAGTTAGCATGCATTTTGTGCCCACCAACCTGGGTAGTTAGATTACAAACGGCTTATCACCGATCAAGGGAACATTGCCGGTGCACTGATGTACAGTGAAGAGTGGTGGATCAGTGTTCATATTATTATTGCAACAGGAATGCGATAATTTCTTTCACCTGGGGGGGGGGGCTTCTGCAAAATTCTCCTCCATTCTGACCGTAGTTATGCCGTTTTCTCCTTGACATCTATCGTGAGATGTCAAACCGGATTCCGATTGTCTAGCCGCCAGTCTAACTGTGTCATTGAGGAGCACTTTTTTGCTGTCGTTAGTGCCGTCATTTATTCCCTGCCAGGGAGCTCCAGACAAACGCCTGTGTGCTTCGGATTTATGAGCTGCATCGAATACAAAACAAATGGGATTCCTTCATCATCAATTAACCTATTTAGTCCCGATGGAAATGTCAACAGTAGACTGGTATCTGTGTGTATCGGTGCAGCCAGAAGGAACGTTAAGGGCAGGCGCACATTCTGGCTTGGAAAATCGAACACCCGCCAATGCCGCAAAAAAAGCACGCATTTGCGAATGAACGTAATGCTGGCTGGAGATTCAGCTGAATTCCATCTGATGTCCTCGTTTACGATACTCTTCATCGACCTTACGGGTAGTGTGAAAGCAAGTCTACATTGATTATTTATCACTCCACACGACCCGCCAAACATTCATTAGGCAGGTGGCAGTTAAAGTTACGTTGGTCACGCTGCAGTACATGGATAAGATGGCCACATTGTTCTCCAAGTCACCAAGGGTTCAATATCTTCCGTTTTCAACACCATCATCAAATGCTTGTCAGATTGCAATAAACGGTCGTGTTCTGCAACAAAAGACGGTCCGATCAGTGGAGTTCAGAACAACTCAGTTGTTAAGGCGCCAATTTGCTGACAGGTAGGTCCGTGGTTCGAACTCCGAGCTGAATTTTTGACTTCTGTTGTCTAAATTCGGTTTGCCTCATCGCAGTCTTGGCATGCATGCTTCCTTCGGGTAGCATCATAAATAGGGGCTGAAAGCATCTCACAGCTAGACGACCAACTTTATTTTTAATCGATAAAAAGTATCGTACCGTTATAGCTTAGTTCAGTCGTTGGAGTGATACACAATTAGCAGTAAGTTAAGACAAATTATTCTGCCAAAAGTGAGGTCCTTTAAAGGGTGCCAGAATTCAGATAAGCCTCCAGTTATGCAAATATATGCAACAATATATGTGTATGTATACTATAAGTAATATGTGATAATGTACAATGAACGCACATAATAAAAGTCAAAACAAAGTTAGGCAAACAATAGTTTTTCTGAGCGCTTCTTTTGCTCAGTGCAGATCGAGGGAATACGGAACTCAAAGTGAGTGAATAAAGCGAGGATAAATTGGAGTCTGCAAGTGAAAGTTTGAATAATGTATGTGTGGAGATAACTCAAGTTTCTCCCTGCAACAACAAGGGCTTGGTAGCGAATGACATTGTAACAACTCAATTCCTTAAACAAGAAGCAACTGAACTTTCATTGCTCCGTTCCGTTTATACAGACAAAGCGATTGATCTGTTTGGATTTTGCCTTATTCTAAGTCCCTAAGAGATAAGATTATGGCGTTAGAAATCAGTGCACCTATCAAAACCCCAGTTCGAACAAAGTGCGTATGGATATGTCCCATTGTTCAAAATTCCATGTCAGTATTTCTGAGCTGTGACCATCGAATTTAGACTGCATCGTGGAGCCAGAGTTATGCAAGAAGAACGACGGTTGAATCCAAAATTCACTCTGAATTTATAGGTTCACAAGTGTTATGTAAAGAGCAAACTATCAAGTCGAGTGATCCCGACAAGTAAGACCTAAATTACTTTTTCTATATCATGTAGAAGGGATCGACATACAGCAGATAATCACGTATTTGCATGACATCTTCACTCCAATGTCTATATTATTAGAAAACTCGCGTCTTCTTTATGAAACTGTTTTTCCAACGAATTACACCGTCATAATGTGTTTTTTCTAAATTACACAAATTTTCGTAATACGCGTGAGACACAATTCTTGCAATCGATTTAGTGGCAAGGACAAATTAAGATGCGGAATCGGGTACTGCACTCAATCAAAAAAGGAAACGCCCGATGAGTAGACTGAGATATTGCAGCGAAAGCAAGCCATCCCATTCCATCAAACATTACATTTTTGAGTAACTGTCGAAGAATTCTGCGTGCGTGCGAATTTAAAAACCAACTACTCTCAACTCAATGAAATGAACGAATTCAAAAATCACCAAGGTGCCAGGACCTCCTCCTTTCCGATCCGGACGAAATCAGGAAGTGTATCTGAACGTTTCAGACTACGTTCCTCAGAGTTATTCTATCAGGCCTTGAAAGTCCAAAGAAATTATCGTTCGCATTCATGTGTTTTCATACATATGCCTATAACTCACCGTTTTTATACAAATACAGTTTGATTTCGATGACCCCACTATCCGAGTATTATAACAAGAGTACAAATACTTCCCCCAAATTTAGATGAGTTTTGCCTACTTGGTGGCATTTATTTAGCAGGTTGAAACACAACCCCATTAAACTAACCTGTGTACTTCAGTCGTGTCTCATTATTCTGAGGTAAACTTTCTGTTGTGGTAACCTCCCGTATGGCAATTGCAACCTGTTACGATTATCAGTTAAAGGTAAGCCGTCGATCGTTACCTGTGTGCGTCAGATACCGCAATTGTTATAAGAGCACTAACCAACACTTCCTTCTAAAACAATACACTAGAAAAAACGACCCAGTTTACATTTGAAAGAGTAGAACTCGTGGTACATCGAAAATCTTGCTGCAGTTGTTGTACGGCAAAACCCCAACGAGAATAGCGGTAAATCTTCTTTAGGCATAAATTCTATCATTTTACATAGACCGAGTCGGACCACTCACGCTGAAGACAAACATTTGGGCTGGTTACAGTCAAAATGTTCGGTAAGTAGAGAAGTATATGCTGTCCTCACAACTTAAAATCGACGGTTCCGACTGTTTCCTGCTTTATTAAAAATATCTGTGGAACAGTTAAATTTTGGGTATTCCAATTTGTGGCCAGTCATGTGAGTTTTTTCTTCCGGGCTTCCAGAGAATGTGTTCTTCTTCACTTGACTGATATTGTACCAGCATGTTTCGCGGTATGCTTGAGAACGTCACACCCTACTTTTTGTGCATTAGAATATCATAAACGAGAAACGTGAAAAGCAAACTGAAGTACAAATGTGTGTACCTGTTGAAATTTGTCTATTTTGTGCTGAATCAGAACATAAGGTTGATAGAATCTCGGGGACCGCGCCCACCTGATGAGAGTGTGAGACCAGTCGTGGGCTGTCAAGCAGCATTCAGCCACCTTGTTAGTAGCTTCCTGCATGAGAATACACTGAGATCTCTCGAATATCTTACCAACGGAAACATCAGGCGACTTTTGTGCAGCACATTCAGTTGAAAAAATATTAATATATATATATATAGTTCCCGTGAAAAATTGCTGCGAAGAGAACGCAAACTTCAATTATCTTGAGAGGGTTCCACAGCAAAAAAACTACTTTTGGTATTCAGTTTTACTTATGCCCATCAATACAATCGACTGCTCATAGCCGTTAAAGCAAAAGGGAATAACCAAACAGTTCAGGCTTCCATTCTAGGCTGTACATGGTGTCATGGTCCGCAACACTGGTGAAATTCAGCTATGGTAGACGTATGCGTGGCTTGCTGGTGACTATTCGGATGCATGGGAGATATATACGATGAACTGACAAAGCACTATCATGGCATACGCACAAACTAGAGCTGTGTTGATAATAAACGGCGGCTGGAAAAATAGAGGAATATCTTTTTTCGCTGTCCTCTAGACACCCGATTCAAAATGCTTGCAACTTTCTCGTGCCATTCTCAAAAAGCTGAATTCACCGGCAAGTTTTTAGGAGTTGTTTTTATTGGTCAGGCTGGTCTGTTCGGTAATAAGCTGGTAAATGTTTCGTCACACTTCTTGAGGGAGATCATCAGTAAGAAGTTTGCTGGTTCCCACCTGATCTGCTGTCACTTTAAATACCCAACTTAGTAACCTTTCGATATTTTGTGATTAATTTTTATAGTGACAGTGATAGTTGCGTTTATGTTTCGTCAGCAGCTGCGTTAAATATTTTAAGCCAGTCTACGTGCAGGCACTGTCAAACTCACACGACCAATCAGGATGCGGCTAGGCACTGTAACCTTGAACTTCACACTTCATCCTCCAAGTTCTTAAATCTTCAGCGTAATAGTAGGTGATATTTCTCTATACTCTTCCACGATTGGTGTACATTTTCGCGCCATCTCACTGGTGACTGTGGTTCCTGCTCAGCCGTATCCCCTCTCGCAACCGGTCACAAACCCTACTAGTCCGGTTCCAACTTGATTCGGGACAATTCATAGATGGTGCTGATGTTGGAGTGTCGACAACAGCATATAGTGACACTTCTCGTTTTACCATATTAGCAGGCGTGCTAGGAAACTCCTAAAGTTTAATTGCTCTAACCGTAAATACCTATATCACCGAACATTACTCAGCAAAATAGGTTCGGAGTCTTCGCTATAATAGAGATAAACACAGACTAAGGAAACTCTTAAGCGATATGGTCTACTTAACCAGTGGCTGCAGCCTTTCTTGGTCCTTCAAGGGTTCGACAAAGAATCAATCAAGGAACATAAGATATAAGTTGAGAGATAACATGACACAAACAGGGCCTGAACAAATGTACCGATTTCGGGTCGTGAGTTGTAATGGCAGGATTCAGAATTATGGTGGGATACCAGTTGCCATTCGAGAAGGTGATAAATCTACAAAACTAATTATTGCCGATATGAAAAGTAAATGCCTCAATGAAACCAGTTCAGTCCGATTAATGCGTGGTTGAATTATTCCATTAACAGATTCACTGGATGCAGTAAACAAACTTATATCCTGTAATTTCGGTTACCTAACGCCACATTTTTCCCATCAAATCACTTTGTACTGTTGTCGATTATGTTTTCCGCTTAATCATCAAAGAACGCAATCGAATTTGATCTAAATTGGGGACATCTTCAGAAAGCTGAACAAGCTGTTTAAGGTTTGATTTTGTCTTGCAATCAGATAGGTTTGTACAAGAAAAGATAAGATAAAAGATAAATAAACCTGTCCTGTCAAACTGTTCGGTGACGTAAACACAAGTGAAGAGATGTTTCCGTGTGTAAACTTCCGCAGTGGATGAACTTAACTTGTTCCTATCTATTTTTCAACGAGCATTAACTATGGCACTTGATGTGTACTCAAAGAATTTCAAACATGTCCTTGTAATGTTAAATGACACAAGAATATGGCACGCAATTAAATGGCTAACGAAATTTGGTAACAAGTGTTTAAAGATATTTTTGTGAAACCAAGACGTGAAAAAGATACAATTCATCTAAACGGTCCCGTGGAATCAACCCCATCGGTGCTTTTGAATAGTTCAAGTTGTAATATTTCTGACTATTCATTGACAGAAAAGCACTGCACAAATTGAAAAGCTCTATGTTTTTAAAATTGCTAGTAAAATTCTAGAGGTTATACTTGGATAGATTGGCAACAATATTGAGCTGCAATGCTATTTCAGGTCCGTCAAGTTCTCCTCACATTCTCCTCTTGGAGTATGTTTTTGTGAATTCGGTGTTAAAGGTCTTAATGAACATGACTGTTTGGTTATGTCTTACAGGTGTTTCTGTGCTAAAGAATGTCAGATGTCAAAGTTCTCTGTGAAGGTGGGCATTCTTGAGTGCTGTGTACACGAATAGTTACGGTAGACAAAAGAATTTTGGTGGATGAGCTCAGAATAAAATGGACTACCAAATGAAGAACCTGAGCCTCCAATATGCTATTTGGCAACTATTTTAACAGCCTGTATGCATTACTTGAGAGTGCTCAAAACGATCATTGTACGTTCAAGGAAGTGTACATTTTGCTTCAAGAAAGGACCAAACATCAAAAGCAGAGAAATGTTCCTTTAATTTCCCCAGCCCGAGTTAGCTGTTAGCCTCTTAGAGTTCTAGAAGAAACTGTCCACTTTCTTGCCTGGCCGGCAACACACAAGGTTGTCTGATAACTGTTCTATTGCTTCGCTTGGCAATTTTTTGTCTCGTTCACAAATGAGATGACATCATGAGGACATCGTGGAGTTCAAACTATATCACCTCGCCCCAATTCAGAGCAATGCGTTTGGATTACATTACAGACCACTCCTCTCTTGAGGAAAGCTACGAAAATGTCTCATTTGCCAGCTGTAAGTTCGGGCACTGTTAGGTTCCAAAGACTCGCAGGCATCTGAGAAAGTGACATTCTTTCAGGTTGTGAATCATTTCTCAATTGTTGTATGATGATAAATCACAAAATGTACACTGTGTTATCATCAGTAAAAAAGTTTAGGTTGTGTAATTTTGTTTGTCCCATAGTTGCGTAATTCGGTTTGTGTAGGGAAAAACTTAAAACTATCTCTGGCAGTTTGTGGTTTGTCCTTGCCAATGTCATTTCGGTAGGTCAGGAGACAGTAATCCTACCGTACCCTCACTCAATCAGGGTGTCACTGTGTGAAGAAATCGATGCACATGAGGTAGCAACTTCACAACCTTACAGAGTGGAGCATACGCAGTTCAGTGGGTAATTCATTGTTCACTACTGAGAAGGACGCGAAATTTCCTTTTCTAAGAAACTCTAATCCTGATAGAGTATGGGACTGTTTTGATGACAGCAAGGATAACGTTGAATGTTTTCACGACTATGCGGCATCACATTATATTGGGACATTCAGAGAGTTTTGACCGCATATTCAACTTGGTACTTGTACGAAACCTGAGCACAAGAAGGATGCATGTAATACGGTTGCCATCAACTGTTTTACTAACACACTGAGAGGATGGCTACCTTCTGAGGTCCGAATTGGTCTCTTAATACATCAAGTTGACTTGCGTCTGTTTACTGCAGACGATCAGCTCAGCACTCCTTATCCGTCTGTGCCACCGGGATTCATATGTTCTGAGGTTTACCCAGACCAGCATAATAATCCCAACAAAAGCTTCCGTATGAGTTCAGAAGCAAACTGATGTAATCTTTAAGTAGCCTTGGATGTGGGTCATAGTTTTACCTAGCTGGCTGCACTCCCGCTTATTGGTCTTGGTACTTAGTAGACGATACGAAATGCCTGCATCCACCATTAAAGGCATCATTCAAACGCGCCAAAATTTGCAGTCTTTGATTATGAAGTAACTCATTTAGTGAGACCCAGCACAGGTCGAAGATGAGATGAATTTCGTCAGTTTATTCTCGTGCTTTGTGCACATCTTGTCCCAGGTTTTTGAACGGAAAGTTGACTCCGATAGAACATGTTCTATTAGGAGTCACAGTTTCAAAGAAGTTTAATAAATTCTGGCCAATTTTATTCGAATAACTGATAAAATTAACCGAATTTGACACTTTTCGATCAAGGGCCTGAAGGTCTTACAGATCAGTCACTTTTTGTACAGTGCATTTTGTTCAACGCTCATCTCTCTCCTGTTGTTACCCCAACATTAAACATGAATAGCGAACTTCTTTAAACAGCTTTCCAACGTGGTTCGCAAACAAGCCCTCACAACTGAAAACCGTTGCATGGAAACTTTTGCAAGAATTACACGCAATTTCGCACTCATACTAACCGAAAAGACGACTTTCGATCTGTTACACTCACATTTGTTTTCATAAAGCCAATGATACAAAGGATTTTACATAATTTTTGTTGCGGGTCATAGCCGGCGTAGCTACACAAACGCTTACAAACTGCCCCATATATCTGTGCCCCGATTCTCTTTTCCTGATCATTCCGGATATAAATACTACCCCTATCCAACCGAATCGGTTAAGAGCATTGGATATTTTTCTACGAATGCGTGTAAGTTCACTTACACTCGACTGTTGTATTCTATGTTAACATGTTGAGCCAATTCATTTGTCAGACAGCTGTGTTTTCTTCATCGATACTATCATCCTCGTATTCACTAGCTTACCCGTATGCCTATCTGAGTATACCTCAAATATCCGTTATTTTCATTGGTGCTTATGTAGCATGCGTAAACAGTGTCTGTTGCGCTCCTTTGGTTATTCATAACAACTGTTTTGTGGATATTTTCTGTGCGGATGTTGTAATACCCTTACAGGTTTTGTGTCCCTAATGTTAGCTTGTTGTAGCCACTTGTTTTAATAGAAAAACTAGCTGGTATAAATGTGGTTTTCACTGGGAGCGGAAACAATTTTTTGGTCTATACACACCATTATTTGAATTTTCGACACAGTTTACGGTGGTCACGGCAAAGAATGCGCAAATTTGTATTATTATGCGCAGCTTTCGTTCCGTTTGCAGAACACTACGAAATATCTCGCATACCACCGTGAATTTCTGACAATTACTGATTATCATTATTTTGGGTTTTAAGTTGTAAATATCTGACGTAATATTTCACGAGTGTGTGGGCGGAATTGCAAAACATTGATCGCAAAAGTAACTCCGGTTGACCATCATAATATGTGGACTTAAGAAGCAAGTGGTATAAATATCTTGTAGCAAAACAACTTGTTTCAGTTGATTTCAAGCATTGAACTATTTTATGCCGTTAGCTGACAGGGGAGTAAGTTTTCGCTACACGTTTTTCAGTTCATCCGAAACGTGACGCATTTAATTTGCTAAACGTTAAACAGATATCGTCAAACACCATCACAAGCCCAACCCGAATACACTAACCGTAGTAACAAGCATTAGTTCAGCATTCAAGGGTGAATCCATACTTTGGGTGTTTTTACGGGCTAGGCATTGCATCGAAAATTGTCAGCAGTACCGCTTGCCTTAATTTAAGGTGAATGTTTAATTTGATAGGTGAACCCGTCCCACAGATATATCGCAATTTTGCTACCTAAAAACAGGGGGCATTGGGTAGGCTTGCAATGAGTGAGATGTAATCGAGATTCCAGCGCCGGATGTCGTTTGCAAGATTGAGATTCAATTCCATCGAAAATAAGGTAACGGTGCAGTTCCAGGCCCTCGGTTCCTCCCCTGGTCAGCTTCGCCATTTCCGGGCACGGCGTAGCCAGTGAGGGATTGCACGTCTCGTTTCCGGTTTTTGGGGCAAATTTAACAAACGACTGAATGTTTGCTACTGCATTAATTGCTTGAGCAAAATGGTGCCAAAGCACCTGCCCTAGTGACTGAGTTAAGTACTTTATAGAACTGTCGGATTCGCCTCTGTCACCAGTGTTTCGAAACTTTTACTATATTAAAAACGAAACGCCAACGATTCCCAAGCCTACGTAGTAGTAAGAAAGCGGTAAATTGTGGTTGTAAATACAAAAGCGTGTAAAATATACAGGAAAACACGCTTTGGCGCACAAAACTAGAATAATCTTCCTTGGGAACAGGCTGGTTAACAGATATCTGCCTCTACGGTCACTTTGTTTTCATGCGAAGGGTACAACTTTAGTACAGTGGATATCGGGAGCAACCGGAGTTCGCTTCTGAAATTATTAAAGTAAAAAGCATATTTCTTCAATTTATTACACTTTGGTCCCCAATTTACTATTGTTCCAAACTAGGGCATGCGCAATAAGACGAGAGCAACAGCAACAGCACCAGGATCTTCTCCGCCGGTGTCGACTAAAAATGGTCAGCTGTCGCGCTAGAACATAACATCACCAAGACACATAGCCTGCTCTGGATGGTAGCCAAGAATCCAGGGTCTCGTTAAACATAAAGGAGCCGCCCACTTTGCAGTCTTTGGATGCTTGAAACTTCACGTGATGGTCCTGCAGCGTGTCAAACGCTTGCTGATAGGAATGTACTGATCAAAATCCATCTAACGATATGAAAGCGAGCTTAAAATTAAAATTAAACGTTACTTCGGGAGTCTACGACGGCCAAACGTGTTTACACCTTTCTAGGTTCGGTAGCTGCTCTGGGCTCGCCCAAAGTAAGGTGCGACCATATAAAGGTGTTTTGGACGAGGTGGAACCAGATAACAAACGGCTTCTGTCCATTACTGCGATGCACTCAGCTGCCTTTTTTGTGATTAATTGCCTGCAGAGTTTCTTGGCTTTTCAAATTAGGCCAAGCACTGCTGTGTGTAACTCCAACAGGCTATGCAGGACGAACTCAAAAAAGTTCCCAGTACTCACCGCTGTGATTGAAAAGCATTAAATGAAATGGGAAAATTTGCCTTTGTTCAGTGGAAATTCAACCAAGATAAGTGTGCTTTGGTGGCAGTTACGAAGGCCATTTTATGATTTGTTAGCAGCATCAGGAGATTTTGAAATTAGGCAATGCAGATTTCATTCTTCAGATAAAATAAACCCACGAACCAATGTCAAGCAGCACTGCAAAGCTGTTTTATTCTAGCTGGGAATCATCAGTAGTAACGTTTCATGGACCACCAGGGAGGTTGAAAACTTCGCCTTCCCGTTTAGTAGTTGAGGGCTAGATCGGTCGGTGACTAGCGGCCGAGCAGCAGCGCAACTCGCAGTTATTCAGGACACAGCGCCTGCCACCCTTCAGTTACGGATTCCACATCACATAGTCGCGTGTTGCCCGGCTGCTCTGTGTAACGATGCACGCCACTGAGGAAACGTGCAAGGAGTGTCTGGTCAACGCTGTGTCAACGCTCCGTAAGCTCATCTGATGGAAGGGTAGTGCGAAAATTATGGAATACATTTCAGTATCGATCATTATCGAAGAATGTCCAGGAAAGTTGAAGAAGACGCTTTAGAATATTAGCTGTGTGACTGAGATGTTTTACTTTCGTGTCTCACGGCGTGTGACCGTTTATTTCATGTAGTTCGGTAAAAGACTCTGCACCGAAGGGTGTTCTCCATTTCGCCAGTTGTCCATTTGTAGTATGAAAATGTGAAACGGTTACAGCGGGTGTGACAGCTAAGTGACTATGAAACTCTTCCGCAAACTCAATCATGTATCGTTTTTGACACACTTGTCCGCAGAAATTGAAAAGATACTTGGATATTTTTGGGCGTGGCATTTAAAAATAAATGACGAAAGCAAAGTCATAAATATGGGGTTAAATAATTATCAACGCAATGAGCCATCTTTCTTGTCAGCTAGCTTGCACAAATTTATGCCTAGTGTGGCAAAGAAAATTGGACAAGATTACGGCATTTCAAGTCAGCTGACTGCAACAAACCACGTGAGCTACTGTATTTAACATGGTGTGCAGTTCTCTCAAAAGCCTTTCGATAAAAAGGGCAGCAATAACAGCCAAGTAATCGCTGTCTGAACTACGTCAGTAAACAAGTCAACTAAACTTGCTGACTTGTGATTTAAATAGAGCCCTCTTCATAAACAATCAAACTAATTTTGTGTAGACCACGTGGTGAGTCGAAATTAGCTGCATGTAATGCCGAAATCCACTTGAAAATCGTGGATGTATGGTAAATCTGCGTAGAGTGCACAAGAAGGGTCGGAGCCTCGGAGTTTGTGGCTTGAAGCACTATTGCAATCAGTGCCGTGGTTTATATACAAGAATGCGCAACGTTTGCCTCAATGGAAATTCACAGATTAAAGGTAAATTGACTTGATGTAGATTTTGTAGTGCACTACTCGTAAGGAAATTCCTCGACATCCTAGACTGGTTTCATCCTTCTTGGGGCTCATCAAGTAGGCACAGTCCCCGAATTTCCGTCAACCTTATGTTCTACTTGAAACCGAATTGCACGAAATTACCGAATATACACTCATTTGCAACCCAATTTGGTTATTCGAGAGACTTACCTGGAACCCAGCCGCTTAAGTAACAGCGATCATGATGTGCTGTCCTCTGGTATACAAGAAGGTGTACTGGATCATTTTCAAAGCATTTTCAAAGGTCAGCGCGAATGGACTAAATTGAGTTGACCTAGACCAGAATACTAATGCGGCAGTAGAACCCTGAAAAACCAACGCAATTTAGCATAGTTCTCAGAGTTCATTTTGCTCTCACTATCACCACTAATAAGTAGAGTAGTAAGCAAGGTAAGAAAGGTTGCTATGTTTACTAAGAACTTCCGTGACATTTTTTCACTTTACAGCAAACTGACCGCTTGGAACCTTGCAGTGAAACACATTTTCAGAACGAATATTTGTTGGTCATTCAGTATTGTGTCACTCCATCAAACGGTGAGCTATCATCTTGGCTATATAAACAGAACAGCTGTAGAACTCAGAAGGCTGAATTCAGTCGCTTCAGGTTTGCTTCGGCACTAGCGTTGGACTGATTTTACGGCACTCAGAAGGCTGCAATGAGTCATTTGCAGGGCTGTATTTCTAACTAAAATCGGAAATTTTGCGAGACATCTCCATCGCCCACCCATTTATACTCCCGAGATGATTGGTAGATGATTGGGACAAATATCTGAACGGAGCTGAAAAACGGACTTTTTTATTCGTGACGAGATCTAAAAAGCAATGCGTCTTCAGCGGGTGACTGTAAGTTATTAAGTGTGTTCACGTTGGTTCACCTCTTGCATCGGCCCATCAATCTCCCCCGGGAGGCCAAAACTCATTGAAATCATTTGTGCAATAAAAATTGCTGCCAAGTGATTAATTATAGGGACTGGTTCAAAAGCGGGATTCTCTGTGATCGAAACGTGACCTGATCCCTCTACTGGGTCAGTAGGCATATGACCCCGGGCATACAACGCCAAGTCGCAAAATATTTAAAGGACGGACTTATTGGGAGATGAACAGAGAAGGACACAATTACTCAACTGAGACAAAGTACTGTACCAATACCTGAACCTCTGCCTGAAGCACAGGGGTTAGGACAGTAGGCTTCTGTAAACGATCATTTGTTAAGTGTTACTCATGGTCATGTCCCGGACTGAAGTCTAGTCAATGATGACGAGCCACAGTCAGCATATCTGGCTTCTGAGAAGTACACGGTCTACCTGAATTTCTATTGAAGTCAATTTCTTTTCCGATACAGGAGAGGCTACATGTGAGAAGAGACGTTCACTTTTGTGTTTTAATAGGAATATTTCCAGGGAATAGTCAGGACACGATCAGAGAGACGTGGGGAACTCTTAGGATCGGGGGCATGTACTTTATATCCTGGTCTTGTAGTTGCAAGGAACTTTGGCTGAGATACTGAATGTTACACATTTAACAGATGTTTGTAGGGGGAACGTTAACCCTCAGAGGTTAATTCACACAGTCTTTGGTAATCATATGCTTATACGGGTTTGGTCCGATACTGCGGCTGGATCACGTTCAAACGGATGTAAGCTTCAGAGATGAAGGTTGGGCAGTGTCTCCGAGCTATGAAGAATTCATTCGACCTTGATATAGAGATTATTATTCACTTGAAGTTGACATATCAGAAGGCCTATTATCGGTCGTTGGCTATGCCACGTCCATTACGGGCAACGGATCCTAAATATTTCACCAGTTCAAACACTCTGCTCGCAGCTAAACCTAATTTGGTAGATGAGTGTCCAAGTAAAGTCCAAATCTAGCCGTTTGGTTGAAGCTTCCAACATTAAAGCATTGATAAATAGTGTGTGCATTTCTAGTTGGTGTTTTAGTGCTCATTAACCCTGGTTGAAATAAGTGAGTGAACCAAATTATATATCTGGATGAGTATAGCCTTAGAATCGTAACTTAGAAACGCACATCAGCTGGTATTGGAAGACCCATCATCATCGAGAGCATGACGTCAGTGCAAAACTTCGATGTTTCACTGCCGTACAACCATGATTTAATTGAAAGACTTATTGTAAAGAAAAGAGTAAAGGTGTACCGCGAAGGGACTTAGTGCTAGCTTACCACAATCATTTCGAGGTGCATACTCCTCTAGACACTCATTCAGGCAATCTGGATAGAAACTGACAACAAGAACGCCACCGACATCGGTTAGCAGCCAAATCTTGTAGTCTCTCCAACCAGGCACAGTGAGGATCACGCGGTCCCCATCCTGAAAGGCGAGGAGCAACGACAAAATTCAAGCGTCTCGTTATCTCCTTCATACTCCTCTGCCAAGTCAAGGGTTGGTCACCTCTCTGTTTACGTCACTCTGAATTGGGCATGGAAAACAGCACTCTTTTCGGCAAACGATGGTTAGGCATGCGCAAAACATGTCCCAAACAACGCAGCCCCTGGTGCCGGACACATTCTTCAACGGAACTACCCGTTGCACAACCAAAAACGCGTTGTAATTGGAGGTCTGTAGTGGGTTTCTCAAGGGTGTCAAACCACCAGAATATTTTACATCCCTCTCGGCAATTCGAACCACCATCATATGCATGCTGGTAGCTGAGTGGTTTCTGTGTGCCGTCTTTTCCCAATGTGTGCAAGACGAAAGAGAAATTCGATGGATCACTGTAGGTATACAGTTCCGTTCGTTGTTCACTCATTAGGTTACCTGTTACTATTCATTCGGGCTTATCGGTGAAATGAATTCAGTAAGCCAAAATGAACGTCCCTGTCCCAGCGGGGACGGGGACGAACATGCCACGTAGTCAGTATTTCTGTCCTATTTACTGATTTTAATATAGCTTTTCAAAAAAACTATTGAGGTGCGGCGAATCGACCAGAAACGTGCAAATACTTGAGATAGTTGCTTGATTCTTGCAGTCTGACCCGAGAAAGGAGACTAAATTCACCAGACCTGCTGGGACGTGGCTAATAGATTGGATAAGGATGACGCTACAACTAGAGTCAGCATAATGTGGCGAAAAAATACTAAAGGCTAGGTGTTTGGTTTTCACTATGGTGGCCGACTAGTCGGTACCGGTGAGTGCAACATATTTCCCTACAACGTTTACTATTAGGGTCGTGCATACCTGTCAGAACGCCGCTAGTTTCATCTATGCGAGGTGTGCCAACATCATATTATCATTTATTTTTGAAGAGCATGGTCACAGACATAAAAAGTGAATGCAAGCGATGAATGCGAAAGAATAACAGGAGAATATGGGAGAAAAGAGAGAAACGTCTCATTCGAAATCATGCCAA
>NW_008751782.1:230107-240039 GCF_000715545.1 Opisthorchis viverrini
ACCGCGACCGTCAGCGCTGTTGTGCAGACTTTCACCCCAAGCAGCCACCAGCTCCTCCTTGGTGTTTACGCATGCTCCATGTGCGTGTGTGTGAGTTCACTCAAAAACAACGCAGGCCATGCGGCAAATCAATGTCTGCAGATATTCCGGACATGATCCACTGCAACGGATAAGTTGGAAATCTCCAGTGACCGCATTCAAACACTCAACATCGTAGAATAGGCACTTGTCTGGCTGCGAATGGAAAATAGCTTCGGAAAGTCATCTCAAGTGGAATTACTTGACATTCTCACCAAACTGTAGTGTCTCTGGGGGGGGTAATGGAGATTGATCGTTGGTAGAAAAAAGTTACTCATGAAATCTTTATTAATCAATGGCTTGGAATATTGTGATTGAGCTTCAAATTCGTCATCTTCCTCCTCGGTTTAAATGCCCTCACAATTTCCTTTCAGCTAGTGAGTTTTCGCCTGAACTGGTACCGGTTTTTTTCGTCTAATTTCAGTTAGAACATTTTTCAGTTTAGTCCACAATAATCAAATTTTGACGAAACTTGTTCACATTTCGTTACGTAGGTTTTAATTAGCGTTAATGCAATTATTCATTATTCCTCACCACTCTCACTGTCCAAGCAAGAACAAACGAAACATTCTAGATGGCAACACAGATAAAAAGTTCGTTGAGGGGTTGAATCGACCAGATTATTCGATGAGCCGGTGTTCGAGATGATCGATCATAAAATTGAACGCTATTCACGCAATGTAGCGATTTCATTTGGATCTAAATGGTCAGACATATGATAATCAAGTGGAGGCCAGTTCACAGAAAATGTTGTTTAGGATTGTAAAGCGGGTTAATGAGCGGCAAAGAACAAAAGCGATAAAAACGGATAACTTTGATTTCTTCTAATCGCATAAAAGTAGCTGTCGGCTAGGAGGGGTTGCGGGAATTCGGAAATTTGAGTTAGAAACATGAAATGTTTATTTAACTCCGTCGATGCAGAAATTTTGGGGTTTTTTAATCAATATTTCTCCCCGTAAATTAGGTCAATCTGCGCTGCAAAGCTGAGAGGCACTGTATGGCTGTTTCCTAATTGGACATTTTTTAGCACTGGGCAGTTGACGAACCACCAGGTAGTCCCAAACTCACGACATCTCGGTTGGTCATTTAAACACTTGACCGATGTGCCATAGGTGTCTTATCACCAGTCTGATTTACGCCTCCTTAAACAGGGTATGGTGCCACTTATCTTTCAATCATGTACATCACTTTTCGTGGTCACGTGTCGACATGCTCCTTGAGTGACCGCTCCCAAGTCGTGAAATTAAGTCAGATCTGAGCTACTGATTTATTTGTTGAGATGTTTCTTCTACAACTAAGTGCTGCTTTCTGATGCGGTACTACCCATAGGACCGAATTAAGATCGTCAGAAGTTTTCAAGCAGTACTACATTCGAAGGAAGCAAACCAAAATAGATTGTCTGAACCTGTTTCACTGTCATCCCCGAACCATTTTTGATTGAAAGCTTTTTTTTGGCTGATCCTGTAATAATCGACACTGCTTACGTAATTAGTGATGGAAAACCATCGAATCTTTAATCCAGAGATTTATTAGAGACAGCGGGGGGACAGTAAAATCCAGTAAGTACCTAGGCAATGACAGTAGATTCATCAATTCAACAACGATTTCCATGAATTTGCAAAACAACAAAAGCCTATAAATCAGAGCTCACTTGGTCCGGCATTGTTTCTCAGAAGTAAACACCCATTGTTGTGTCTACTGGAATGTTCTTCTACGGCTTCTGAAGATAAATAATCACAGGGTTTGATATTTGATTTCTGTACATATCCCGTCATCCGGACAGATAACTCAGCAGCCAACTATCTCAGTAAATCTGAAACGCGATAGAAACGGAATTCAAACTGTGGCCGATCAACATTTCGGTTGTGTTCTTTGCTTCTAAATTGAATTTTAACCATTTCACTAGGACTATCCCGAAAGAGCAGTGAGAAGGTCATAAACTGGAGGCAATAGATAGCAAAGTGAACCCTAAACTGGTAGAAGCCACCCGAGGTGTTTGGAAACTGTCACAAGTAATTTGTATAGATTATCATCCGTTAGTGTGTCATTTATAGGGCCATCACAAACCAAAGGATGGGATGTGGATCTACGCACACTCAGGCATAAGTGGAAGTCTAGCGTGAGTGAGTGCAATTAAACAACACTCAAACTCATCCACACGTAGCCCGAAATCTAGCTTGCTACCTGGCTTTCAGAAACTGCCACTTCGGACTAGGGGCTACTGATCTAGTCAGTATGGATCAAAGTAAACCACTTGTTTGGTAATCATCGTTGCCGAGGAAGAGTAATTATGTTGCACTAATTAGGAGAAGAGTTACAGTCCATACTCCGACGCTTGTAGAAGTTTGTTTTTCCAAGGAACAAAATAGTTATTTTGCAATGTAGTACTCAGATGGTTGCTGAAAACTCCTCGACAGCCTACGACCGGTTTTGCCCTTCTCGGGGCTCATCGGGTTGGGGCAGCCCCCAAGTTTCCGTCAACCTTACGTTCTACTTGAAACACAAATTGCACGATTGCCTGGAAACATCAAAACCGATAGATTCAGCTGGGTTCCAGGTGAGTCTCTCGAGAAACCAAATTAGTGTGCAAATTAGTCTATATTCGCTACATACAGTATAGTTCATTTCAGCATTGCTGTCGCTCTCGTAATGGTGCTCAATGCTTTAATGTGAATGAGGGTATTGCGTTGGGTGGATTCGCTTACAAGTCAGACCAGATGACTTCCAACCCTGAATTATCTCTTTCAACTGCTCTTCATATACAATTGTATAGTTTTCCAATTGATGCGGGCATAATGTCGGTTTCGATTAACTCTTTAGATTTATGATGTGTGTGTTTGGGTTGTGATTCTGGCGAGTGACGTAAATGCGTTACAAAACCAACAATTTAGCATACACACAATGAAGAGTTGCGCAAATACAGAGCCTGCACAAACAAGGAAAATTATCTCGATTGTTACATTTTACAATGTCTAATGCCAGTTAATTTGATGTCAATAAATACTACGTAACATACCATCTAGTTGATTTCGGTTCTCAAAAGAATATACTAACACTCAGAAATATTGTACAAAGTAAGAAAAACACTAATTGGCACGTTATTCTATCCATTTAGTCACTCCAATAATCCAGCCCTGTCGAGATTTTGGGGAAGCTGTCGCTCAAAACCACCGGCCATAGGTCTGTGATTCTGTTCGTCTTAAAAGCAAAAAGCCAACAGAACATCATTTTGCTATTAGGGACGACCATTGTAGTACACCACTGAGAAATCTGAACAAAGAGAGATATACACCCGTAGTAAATTCTCTGTTTTGAAATGTGAGGCGCTTTGTCATGGGCGAATTAACAACTGTAATCAGGCAGTGGGAAAAAGTTCATTATTCTGCTTAGACAGCTTAGCATAGCTCATCTTGTCTTCCAAGATGGGAAGTCATCAGTCAAGAAGTTGATAGAGATGATGAGAAATGATCAGATGATGTGAAACTGTGTGAGTGGAGTTCGGTAGCGTCACACAGCGTCTAGGAGCATGTTGGTCAAGCTGCTGGTGGAAATCTGGTGCACTTGTTTCAAACAAAAGATCATGCTTCGTGAGACACGCTTTGGTGAAGATTCTCACTGTTCTTCGAACCTTCTCCACAGAAAGAATTCTTAGTTCAAAATCGCTGTTTTATTCATTCTGCTAATTTGTAAACTGTCACAACTTGTAAAATCAATACCAACAAATTCTGTGCAAAAGCCTGGTTGTCTCGTTATTTGGATTCCCGACACCCGCATATGCGAACTGTCTACGCTTTGGGGACTGTTACTAGAATAGTGTGTTTTTAGTGTTGGGCGGAAAGGAAAATACTGGGTTTTTAATTTTTATTAATTAAGTTCACTTAGTTCCTATTTCAAGAACAATCATTAGAACTAGTGGGATGACCACCACTCAGCTGACGTGCTCTTGGTAGTAAACTGCACTATAAAGCTAGCAACTGATATAATTTTTCATCGATCTCTTGCTAACTAAAACATGGTAAATGAAGAAAGTTGAATCAAGCACTGGCGACGACAACTACGGATAATTCAGGCTTCATTACAGCGGAACATTTTTGTGGTAATCTTTATTAAAACCATAAATATCCTTTTTATCTGTACATTCAAAATCGCATTCTCGCCCTTTTGCCTGAACGACTGACCAGCAAAATCAGGATCTCAAAGGTTCCTCACTTGGATACCGATAAACGAATGATTATGACGGTTATAGCCATCTATCTAAATGCGCCCGAGGGGAAATTAACCTAGGTCGCCACATTTAAAACCCATGAGAATATCCATTGGAAAACCCGACATTTACCGTTTACCTCGTGATTGGATGGATGCAAAATCGTTTAGTTGCCCATTAATTCCCCTGCCTGACAATGTCTCATCGCGTTTGCATTATAGAACTTGGAAACAATTCCAGCTGATTTAAAGATTGCTTTCTGAACTCAGTCTGTAGTTCTGGGGTTCTTCCCAATATCAGACAATCCTTGAATGCGTTATGGTTACCAAACTGGTCAGTGTTTTTCAGACGCCCCCAGTGAGCATGGACTATCGGAAAAAACACAGTGAGTACTCAACATTGTGTACCAATTTAGGTAAACCGTAAGAATTATCATAGATGGCAATACTTACGAAGGGGGCAACACAGGGTTTGGAAAAAAATTCGACTTCACAAGAAACGTTTTACGTCACAGCACAGAAATTAACAATTGATTCGGCAATTGAGTGGAAATTAATTCGCAAACAACCCCATAATATTTATAAATTCCACGGTGTTTTCCAAACTCTAAACTGGAAATTACAAAACGGTGCAAATTTTCTTGCTTTTTCTAAGTAAACGTTCGCTTTCCTAGACTAATGTTTATCTCAAAGTCATTATTACTAACAGGAAATGGTTGCAGCTAAAATTTACTCACAATTTGAGGCTTCGTGATCATGTATGTAGTTAAAACAATCCAATGAAGTACGGGACTGTGCAATTTTTTTCCTTAACAGGCTTACTCCATGAAATATTACGATAATGCCCACATGCGGCAGTTGCCAACTTTTTGTTGTTGAGTAGTGGATACGTCCGGTACAATTATGCAAAAAGTTATTCATTGAAGCCCCAGTGTGATCATGCAACGTCAATAAGTATGCAAGACTAATCTCTTTGCAACAATCTGCAGATCCGTTCAGAGTGATCCGACACTTTTCCTCCTTCTGCTACCACTTATTGTATGCTTTGTTTTTCTTGGTGTGACATTCCCAGCAATATCTTCCAATCTAAAAACACACAAACCTTCGGTTCCCAACTTCTAATTTGCATATCTATACGGCCTTGATACAGATGTAGAGGGATTTCTACTACCAATTACAATTTATCACGACAGTTTAAACAACCATTGTTAAAGGAGCATTGCATTCGCTTATTTTAATCTAACTTTTCCTGGATGAGTAAGAAGGGGTAAATTTTGTGCTAACTGCTAGATGAGCTGGGATAGAACACTCGGATAAAAAACCCAAAGCTCTAATTGCTTTCAACACGCCGCATCCTCGAGCTAGTGAAAAGATTTTTGAATGATTGAAAGAGAAGTCAGCCCGCTAAAAAATTAATTGCTCACTTCAGAGAATCACTGGAGTTGTTGTACCTTCGGGTTTTTCGGTGCAGATTTCCTGTGAAGCAGGAAGACCCTCAGAGGCTTGCTGAAGTGTCCTTGCCGTCAGGCCTCAGAATGAACTGCATACTTGAAAGGAGAGTAACATTTTGTCACCCAAATAGTTGAAATCAGGAGAAATCTAAAATGCACTTACAGAATACACACTCCTACACAAAAAAGCTCATGGTCATAAAAAGTGTGACACCCATCATCTACCTGTTTTCACACGACGCCCCTTCAAACTTGGAGGTCCACATTTAGGTCGTCCACGAGGATTCTGTTGGAAACATTTTGTAGACTGGGCAGGAAAAGGGGTGGTTTGAATACTGCAGGAAGTTGGAAAGCCATTGCACTTCACAACAAGTAATTGCGTTTTCATTTCAAAAGCCCAGATCTACTAGGTGATACTGGTAAAAAAGAATGTTAAGTGCAATTCAGAGTACGTTGTTAACTAACACCACACTCGACAAATTACAACTTTTCTCCAGCCAATTTTTTTCTAATATGAACAGGATTTTAACAAGAGGACCGCAAAACGCGCTGGATAGATGCAGTTTTTTTTCAACTGCGGACACTTCACTATGCGTGTTTTTTAGGTTAGCATGCAACCCGACCAAGACTAGTTGTACAGAATATCTACCACAGTACTGGCGATTTTATTTGTATCCACTTCTAAAGTGGACATTAAGGAGCGGGAAACAAATGGATTCATTCCTTCTGCCGACTGAATACAAAGGAGAAAAACGACAAGAGCCTGACAGCAAAATTCGGCACGGTGACTGGTCAGAAAAGATGCATGGTAATCAGATGTCTTGTTAGGTTGCTGCGGGCACGTTCGCCGTATTTAAGACAAGCCAAATGCTTTTGAAAATGATCAGGCTCATGCATCCTCAGAGGTCGACATCTGACTAGTTTAGAATACCTGTTTGAGACCCGGCTAATCTGTCAGGACGCTTGACTGACGTTCCCCAATGGTCGACTGAATAGTTTGAGAGAGACATGCATAGCCGTTTCACCGATTTGTTGAAAATACGACGGGTTTCGGGTTCGTGAACACGTCCAACGAAGCGCCCACTATTTCAAACCTAACGCATTACACAGAAAAAAATAATGAACACCATATTCCGACAACCTACTCATTGCGTGCCGGACATCGAATTGTTCCAAACTAAAGACGATGTAAATTTTACTGAGGCCACAATCGGTTAGGCCGTGGCCCAGCGTTTCTTTACTAGTTCCTATTGAAAAAAAGTGCTTCAAGTCTGGTATTTGTATTTCGACGGCAAACAATCGGAGGAGTAGGGTGGAGAAAATAATTCGAGTACTGAATGACTGTGTGAGGAAGAGGTAGTTTGCAAATCAACTGTCCTAAAGACACTCAAGAAGCTACTATTACGACGAAACTATAAACTTTAGGCAACCGTGACGTTACAGCCTGTGGTCTGAAAAAGACATTCTCCTTCAGTGGTTCTCAGTCCTGAAATTCTTTTTCAATAGACGATGGAACTGGGTCATCAAGGTCAAAGAGTGATGATATCTGTTTCCAATTTCCAACCACATTATTGAACTCATCAGAAAGATGAATCAGTAGATTATTGGATATCCTCCTTACCCATAGTATAGTCAGGCACAAGCGAGTAAGCGTATTTTTATTGATCAGTTCGCCAAAGGGAGGTCAATCGTGAACGTATAAATGCTCCACCTTAACCCTGCGTCTGTGAGTAAAATCCAATAAAATCATTGTAACCAGAGTGTATCGAGTCCAACCACAAGTTTTATTTTACAAACTGGTACAGGAAAGAAGTGGCTGGATAAACCTTAATGGCCTATTTCGTATTTGCAAAGAAATGCATAATGTCTATGCATCGATCGTCTATGTACAATCTACAGACCATGAAAAAACTCCCTTAAGAACGTTATATCAAGGCTGAGGTTTGCGATGGGAATTATCCTTATTCATGGTTTTGATCTGTTCTGTGAGCTTCGCAGTTAGATTGAAAGCGTCCAATCACAAATCGAGGGGATGTCGTCAGCGGACTGACTAACAACTAAGCAGCGCACCCACCTTTCCTGTATTCCACTTCTAGCTGAATTTATTACGAGGGCCACTTTTACTGGCTAAGAAATAATTGAACTTTGGACAATATTCCAGTATGGTAATAATATAACAGAACAATATTTATCTGCTTAGTGCGGTTGGCGCTCCTTGACAAAGTTGGACTGCGATTTGCCAGTTCTCTTCTACCCCTTACAATTCTTTGGACACAAGTAAGAAAATTCGCCAATCATAGGCATAGCATAACGTGATATGACTTGACGAGATAATTGCTGCCTAAAATTAACATGAAGTGAGCTGAGAAAAGAGCCCGTAGAGAACTTAACTATCCCCATTAGCCAATAACTCACACGTTTTGAGTAATTTCGTGCAAAAATTTTTGCAAGTAAGAAAACTAAATTGTGAAAAATGAAGTGACTTAACAATGTTTTTCCAAAATCAGTAAATTTTATTCAGTTCAAAATCTACTTATTTGTCATACGCGCTTCAGATTTGCAGAAAATTTGGCCAAATTTTTAAAGTTGCGAAATAAATCAGCAGGACGAATTCAAACAAAATTATGTCGAGTTTGAACGTTTAAAAGCTAAACTGCAGTTCCAAGCTAAGAAATGCGGAAAAGTTCATATCAACATACATGAAGTAAAACTGCGTGTCTTTGGCCGCTATCGTTGTTTTAGTGGGTAAAATCCCTCTTGTCCTATTTCATGTGTTTTTCATAGAACGAAAACTTACGATATCTCGAAGAAGCCGAAATAAAATACGCACGCTAATAGGATACTGATCAAGTTACATCAACTTTCCGGAAGTTGGAAAAGCAGAATAATTAATACAAACAGTTTGAATTAGAATGGAAAATGATTCTGGCTTTGAAAGCTATGCTTCAACATGTTACCATATACGGAGCCAAAAAGTAAAGGTTGAGAACCTTACATTGGATGTTGCGTAACCTTTTTGGGCGAGTTACGCTTGGCGAAACCCCAAAGGTTTGTGGGACAGACGCTACCCTCTGAGCGATATGACGTAACAGGAAAGATGTGTTACAGTGCTTCTTACCCTAGAGATAAAATTCTTAGGATTATTTTGGTTTAGTAATTCGTCCTAATTTTTCGAGCGTCAGCAGACTACAGTCGGACTTTCTGATACAATTGTTGTCTGGTCACGAAAATCAAACATTAGTCAACAGAACGGTTACGCGGAATAGCTGAGCTCGACTCGGTCTACCAAGTTCTCAAAATGCAGTCGATGAGGGGGAGAACTTACACAGTTTTTGGATTTGACATAAAATTGTATAAACGCATCCAACTGAGCCAAGGCAACTCTTGCGCTTCATTATACTCATACAACTAATTGACTGACGTGACCACGGCAGAAATTAAGTAACTGCGACATGTTAATTCTAATGTTTTGTTGTCATTGATTCCGAAGCGAGAAGAGATTGTTTTGTGTCCAATCCTGGAAAAGAGCAAAGTAATGCTCCGTTCGTTGCGGTCCATTATTGACAGGCCTCACATAATAAAGCGTTGAAAAGTCAGAATATCTGGGGTGAAATGAAAAGTGAACAGAATAGATCTGAGTAACTAAAATGTCAAGCGTCCAAGGCAGAATAGCGATTAGCAGAGATATAAATTATGACAACTTCATCAAATTTAATACTTCTACCTCAGCCTATACAAACACAATCTTTTGTCTGCATCACCCAGTACGCCTGATGTAGCTTTCTAATAGACATGAGGCCGCAAATACATGGGTGAATATTATCCGTGATCTTTTGCGAATTGTTGGCCGTGTTTTAATTCCAATACACACGGATCTCACCTGGTCACTAACCTGGGAGGCTATCGGACGCTGACAGTGCTTGCATTTGCAACTGGCTCTCTGCTTATTTACTTTGGTTATTGTTTGTCTCTGTTTGGGATATATGTGTTGAAAATATTCTTTAGGCGGGGAATGGAACTCTGACCATCCTAAGGGAGGTCAGAGCACGTTATGGGATTCATGCCAAGTTACCAGATTCCCTTTGTCCCATTGCAGAGTCTTTAGCATGCAGTGCGGGTATAATATAATATAATATATAGTGTAATATATAATATAATATAATGTCAATATACTATAATATATAATATAATATACCCGCA
>NW_008751782.1:240849-309864 GCF_000715545.1 Opisthorchis viverrini
ATAATATAATAATAATATAATATAGTAATCTTTGTCCTGTCTTTCTACCTACCCTTGGTATTACCCGGTAGACTTTTTTCAATAATCCAACAGTGCGACAAAACCTTCTGTTACTGGTTTGTGTTTTTAACCATATTACCTAATCTCGAACTGCGCTTAAGTTTTCTGTTCCATCATTCATTTTATTACACTAGTTTGGTTACATTTTCCGTGTCCCAAACAACCAAAATCTGTTATCACTGAGTGCATTTTCGTAGTATTGTCAAAATCACACTGATTTATGTCGCAGCCAGACATTTCTTTATTGCTATCTGATTAGCTGTCTATAACGGCCTTTTTATATTTGTCAATACAGCTAACTTAAACACACGTCACGTTGGCTCTGCCAAGTTGCACTACAGATCACTTTATTAGTCCTCCCAACCAATGGTCTGCATAACGTCGCGCTATGTAGTAAGCTGGCTGTGTGGAACGATTTGTACTGCTTTGGAAGTGAAATAGCGATATCCTGCCCCCAGAATGGTAAAAACAAATTCTGACAGATAGACTTTTATATTCATTCTTCATCACACTTTCCTGTATGAGGACAAAAATTCTACTCTAGCCAAACTTACGGGTTTGGTCAGATTATATCAGGAGCAAGATGGTTAGTTGCTCTGTGTGCGTTACAGAAATCTCTTGTTTTTTTAATGCTTGCAAATGACATATAGATTTCAAAAATTAGCCTCAATCTAATTCTCATAAAGCTTGCTTGTTAAACAACTTCCTTCCGCTAAAGCGAACATGAAAAATAGCACTCTGAATAGGTTACTCGCAAAATCTATGCTGGTCGCCTGATGATTGCAGCAGGTTTGCTAGAAAATTTTCACCGTAAATATCTGGCGGAAAATCTACTCCATATGGTTCCGAAATACACTTTTCCCGGCCATCTTATAAAGATCAAAGAGATAATTTTGGTGGCAATAACGATGACTGACAATGGGTAAACTAGTGAACTTACGTATCAGTGGAATTCCAACCCACAAGGACAGATAACATTGACCTTCCGGGATAAGTGAACATAATCACCTCTGCATTGGTTGCATTCATATTTTGAATAGTTTTCAACATATTGAGATATGGAACGCAACTAATGCCGTGATGGCTTGCGAACAGATAGAAAGTGCAAAAAGCATGGGACTTCTGCTCGTATTCAACTAGATACCCCCAACAGTGAATGCAGTACTTAGTGAAAAAACGAAAAAGCATGGCGAGTTAGTATTCAGTGTGATGAAGGTCGTTTGGTACATTTGATTTACGACCACCGAATTTGATATAGACGAACCAGTTAGGCGCCGATTAGAACCTCTACAAAGTTTTGATTTACCAATCTCAATGACACAGGTTTGTGTACGGAAGCTCGAATTATAGTTGCTTTGCGAATTATGACCGTCGGTGGAGGAGGTTGAAAAACGAAGAACGTGGCCACATTGAATTTCTGACGTTTGTGACAATGAACTAACACAAAGACTTAAGAAGCTAGGACCTAGCTCAATGAAATAGTTACAACACTGGCAAAAATTGCTCTTAGCTAAGCCAAATTAATTGCCTGTGTGGTTACAAATTTCATTCATCCCCACACAAGAATCGAGAAAGTTGTTGGCTTGTTCGCTGAGCTGGGCAGTTTGATTGCAAACGTTTCATCACCAATCGAGGTGACATCATCAGTGCGTTATTGGGGAGCGAAGTGGTGCGTACCGGTGGTTGTGCACAACCACCAACACGCCGCTACGCATCACTACGCTGCCCAGTAACGCACTGATGATGTCACCTCGATTGGTGATGAAACGCTGGCAATCGAATTGCCCAGCTCAGCGAGTAAGCCGACGACCTTCTACGCCACCTGAGCTACTGACATTTTCCTCAATAGAACATCAAGAAGGTTATTATCGTGGATGATTTGTTGTCTACTATCTCTGCTTTTCGGTTGTTTCTTTGCAAGGAGGTAAAACTATGGGACCAGCCGCGTGAAATTCTCATAGCGTGACTGAAAGTCGCAAAATCTAGTGAGACTGCAGGGTTGCTATGTATGTATGTGCGAATTTAGACGAACTTTAACCTTGCTACCTTTTCAGTCCCCTTGATCCCAAGAAATTTCTACAAATGACCTGCAAGGAACGTTTTCAGAAACCAAATATTTGCAGAGTTTGTTGAGGACGCATTCAGATCTTTCGAACCTACTCGTGTCCTGATGCAGATAACTTGATCATTCTGAGTCCTGACATTGCATTACCGTGAAACAGCGTTCGGTCATCTGACCTTAGAATGAAGCCTGCTAATCCGCTGATCCGGTACGAGCTGGCCGCAATTTAGTTATTATATTTGAACCCGAAAGCAATCGAGCTTCTTTTCTAAATGACAGTTTAAGTTATTCCGACGTCAAGAACAAAAGCTTTTTATCTGAAATTATCCAAAAAAACAGTCAGTATGACAAATTAGCATAATTTTGTGCATTGATCCCGCTTACTGAGAGACACCTCTGAGTATCTCAGATAGCCCTTATGTGATTTTGTTCAAACTCGGATAAAACTAAGGCGGGTAAATAAAGGTCCAATATTTTTTTACAAAAATTTTGTTTTCACGGTGAATTTAGCAGATAACCACTTGTTTATCACTAAGAACACTTCACTGTTATCATTCACAAAACATCACCGAAGCTATCAAGTTTTGAACCAAGCCTCCGGCAAAGATCGATCTGATATCTCTTTCTTTGTTTTGTTTCACTGATAACTATGTACAGTCAGGCAGCACTGCTACCGTAAACTTTACCTGTATCTACAAATAAAATCAAATCAAACGCTGAAGTTCTTGAGTGCGATAGATTTGTTGAAACTGGAGACTAAGTCGTCTGTTCCTCATTGTGTTGTATGCTGTTGTATACTACGTAATATGCAGCGCAAAGTTACCTAAAATACATCCGCAGAGATCAATTTTATTTTGATGTTAGTCCTCCCATTGAACTACCTCCACGCACTGTCCACTATGATATCCAGCTGAGGGTTCGTCAACCACGCAAGAGCCCTATTAAGCTGTTCGGTTCCAACATACACATTGTTTCAACATGGAATGATACTATCCACCATGCAGACCTGTACCGGCTTCAACCAGAAGACTCACGTGACTTTTGGCCCTCATTTATACAGGCTGCTACAAGCACTGCGGGTCGAAAGCTGGCTTACTAACCCAAGTTTGAACTCTATTTCATGAAAATCTTAGCACAAAGGTCGTTCTGCAGTTGGCCTGTGCTGATCGCTCCCAAAGAAAACTGGCTTCTAGGTCCTTCATCCGTTAGTCACTTTTACACCTGGATGAAAAATCATACCAGCTCATAGTAGGCAGATTGATTTTTTTGCGAGGCTAGAATAAAGTTTCTCCGACTAGTTGGCTGTCATTTAAGGAAATTTCTGGCAAGCGACTCTGACCAAAACATTGGCCCAGCATCTCCACATTCGTCTAAATACGAACCGTATGTTTTTTATTCTCAGTGCAATTATGGACTACGGTGGTGTTCCTTTGAGGAATTACTTGCCACCGATGATATTCTAGCCTTTGCTCGAAGCTTTCAATCTCGCGTTCTAACGCAGAAAGACATCCTCTCACTTCTGCGCCTAAAGGCATCTGGGATGTTTCTACACGCGTATGCCCACTTCTCCGGCATCCATCGTCAGAAAACTCATCATTAGCCGGCAAAACGAAAGCAGATTTGCTGAACCAATTACTCCTTTGTCTTGACCTCGTACTGCCAGAGGTAGACTAATGCAGCGTCTCTGATCGATGAGTCATGAAGAAAATTATAAAAGGGAAACGGTGACTAGCATTCGAACAACGACTATTACCAGGTGGAGGTATTCTATTCATCAAAACGCATGGATGGCGCGCCAGTTTGCGCAGTTATCCCATTGGAATGGAGTTTGAACGAGCCAAGTACAGAGTAGTAAGTTGACCCCATGATTCGCATGACAGGTTTTTTCGTTCCCAGGTTTGGATAAGCCCACATTAAGAGCATCTTGTCCGCTCAGTATCTATGCTACTGCTTAGTGTTGTACATCAATTACTCTCCGGGATTGTTTGCAGCATGTGTGCTAATTGAATTACTCTAGTCTCGAATGTTTCAAGTTCAAATTCACCGGATCAACTGAAACCTATTTCTATGGTGTCCGTTCTTGCTTTTATAAATCCGACTGTCCGAGATGTAGATTATAGTCACCTTTACACCTGTTTGTGGTTCCATAATGAAAGCTACCTCGTTATTGCACGACTGCTTCCAATCTAAATTCGATTGATTCCTGCATCTCGAAATTTTTTTTGATTCGGTTTCATTCGACGTAGCTGTTAGGTGTATCAGGTTGTCATCCGTAGGTCGATAGAGTGCACAGCTGCTTCTCCTCATCAGGTTGTTCGCCTCTGCATAGTAAGAAGGTGGGATGATTCGTCTTCCCCAGTATTATTAGTCATAAAGATGGAAGGCTTCGTTGGATCTTTGGTGCCGCATCGCAACAGCGAAGGCTGTTGACTTGGGAGGAGTCGGTAGAGGAATTCAGATCCAGGAGTCGGAACCGACGATGATTTTTGGGGACAGCAGACATCGAACGACCAAGCTTTCAGTCGAAGCCCTTTGCTTTGCCGTGGAACTTTTCGCCACGGCAGAAACATTAATTTATTTGCGGCCCCCTTCACTTTCAGTAGGGAAGCAACGTCCAATCAGAGACAACCACTGAGGAAATCGATCATTGTGTTGACACATGTGCCGTTGTACGAATGTGGTTCACGAAGATCTACCTAATACCGAGGATAATATACTCACTCGTTGGTCGGCCAAGCCCACTGCAAAAACCTCACACGGATGGATAGACATATACAGCAGTCTATACGTGACTGGCCATGTTTTTGGAGGCATCCCCGATTACCTAGATCCACGCCAACAAGCAACATGTCAGTAAAATCAGCTTGATACAGTCGAGTATCACGCAAAGCAGTTATTTAGCCTGCGATTGGCATGGTTGTTTCATACGTCAGCCTTGTGATCAGAGTCTAGGTTACCTCTGTAAATACGAAAGAAGTAATCGTGGCTACTTGGGGAAATAGTCTGCATATCAACGCCAGTCGTAACGGTTTAAGCGATTTAGTCGTTTTACTACTTCTGCATTAACGGCTTTCGAGTTCATAACGAGTACTCTTCCGAGAATTTATCCGGTGTATCCAACTCCTATGCAGCCTTTTGAGGACGAAGTTAGGAGACACCAAGTCTAACCATAGTGACTAAATTGTCCTTTCTAGGGAGCATATTGTGTATCCTGCAGTCCTGTTAGATTATGCCTGATGTTCAATGTATTCTCCACAATTAGGTAGCATGGTAATTTTAGAGTTTTCGTTGCTTAGGCTATAACGTCCTTAAGGAGTTGGGTGCACTCAGTTCAGTGTATCCTTTCAAACTTGACCTGATCGCTTTTCGATAACGCCAACCATAGTTGTTCAGCGTGATCATACTCTCGAATAGGTGCGGAATTCTTTTAAAGAATGAAGATTAGAAGTGCTTAGCGCGACATATGTCTTGCCAAAAATGTCTCAGCCCTATGTTCCGTCCAATGTGGTGTCGACTTTTTACTCCATCATCTAATTGCCTCAGTCCGTCATGGCTATTTTTGGACATGAGTGGTCTCAATTTGCTCTTGATTTTATGGTCTCCATGTAATTCGCACTCAGTGTTCTCTCATTATAGACACTTCCACACTTTGCCGCATGTGGTGGACATCTTGTGTCCGATCTAGAGATTGTGGCTCAGCTAGCGTCCACTTTACTCTCAAAAGTATTGAGTCCTTTCTGTGTCATCTTCAGCTACTGGAATCAGCACTTATTTGTCCATGTTAAACTCCCCAACATACATTGGAGACCATTTCACTTGACTGAAAAAACGTGGTGATGGGACGAAAAACACACTCCTTTGCATACCAATTAAGTTTTAACGACAGACTCACCTGAAACCAGCTGAATCTTTCCTTTTTGATGTGATGGGACGCTTTTGTCTGAAGTGCCTTCTTATTTTTACTGTTTTCTAATCCATTCTTCCGCATATGCCTCTGGCGTTTCTCTTTGCTAGCCACAGAGGGATTCGTCACGTGTTTTTGAGACAGTAGGACTCACAATGACAATACGGGACGTGGGTAAAGGAAATAACGCTCCAGTCAGCGGAAGCTGAAGCAGTGATTTTGTGGGGCGGATGGGTTTGTAAAGCGTAAAACACACTGTCACAGACGTGCTATGTATGCCTAATTTGACTGTATCATGATATGTAAAATAACTTTTTAACTAGCGAAATATACTCATTTGCAGACTAATTTGGTTTTTCGAGAGACTCACCTGAAACCAGCTGAATCTTTCCTTTTTGATGTGATGGGACGCTTTTGTCTGAAGTGCCTTCTTATTTTTACTGTTTTCTAATCCATTCTTCCGCATATGCCTCTGGCGTTTCTCCGTGGTCAAAATGTTGGTAACAGTAATACTGTTAGTATGAAGAGAGTAATGCAGTAACGCGCAAGACGCGTAATTAAACTTCATAATTTCCGTCGTGTCCACAATGAGAAAAGGTGAAATTCCTACAGTTGTGTGGATGTTTGCTGTATTAATAATTTATATTGTCCTTATTGATGCACATTTTCTGTTAGCAACCAAGTTGTTTATATTAACTCTCAGAATGGGAATAATTTGCTGACATCAGAAAGGCAGTACATTTGTGCTACTTCCGCTATAAATCATTCAACGTACTATCATTGGTATACGTAGCGTGGTTTATGGGAACCAAGATGCACCGTCTCCAAAGAGAGAACTCTGACGGCTCAGTTAGGCGAAATGCTAGTCAATATATATGGACTTGGATGATCTTTGTAGTGGATGGGGCAAAAGACCAGGCTTTAATAAAAAAATGTTGAATGGCACAACGTACAACCAATCACCAGAACATGCTACGAAAAACTGAATGACAACTTTGTTTCTTCAGATACATTTCGAACTACTAAAAATAGGAGGCTCCATAACCATCACAGTCATAGTTTGCATCGGGAACCAGGAACATCCAACAGACAATGAAAATTCCCGTGGAAATGTTTTTTGTAATTTTAAAACTCGATTTGCATGTTTCCATTTCCGCACAATCAAGATGTTTGTGCGCCTATACACTCATAAATAGAATAAATAGAATAAAAGGAAAAAGACTACATAAAAGCAGTCAGGCACGGAGGAAGCACCCATTCAACCGCGCACTGACGATGTCTCCTCGACTGGAGGCGAAACGTTTGCAAGCCAACTACCAAGCTCGGCGAACAGATCAACTGCCCTCAATCAACCATCAGTCACCAGTACATACAACGCAAGTTTTCGGCCGTTTAGCTTAGGTCTCTCTGTATGTCAGAAAAAGTTTGGCTTATTGAATCATTCGCAATTTTACTTAGGCTATTTTTAGGTGACGAGGACAACTCTAGATCCATTGGAAACATCTCCACAGGGAGATAAGTCCCTCCTGCCGAAAGCAATATGGCTGGCAATATTGTGTTAAGCCAGAGTTATCAGTTTGTTGTGAACAGGCATGTTAAGAACCCGTGGATTTATCTGACAGTGAAATTGATTCGAGTAAGGCATAAGTCTGAACATATTTGCCACCAACCTAGCTAAGACATACCGCACCTAAAATTGTGCAACACTTTGATTGGCAGATAGTCAAATCGATGGATTGTAGCGTAAAACGATTTGCCCATTTTCAAATGAGATATCCTTCTGTAAGCGCCGCTAACCCAGGCTAAAAAAACGAGGAAAACTACTGTTTCATCTTCATTAGGACCAAGAAGGATGAGGTAACTTCAGTTTTGCAAAATGCCCAAGTGAAGTAAGCCGTACTGGGTAACCATTGTTATCTATTTATCTGCAATATTAGGAGCAGCGACTAAATTTATCACTATTCTCGCACATATTTCAAAACTGTCATTAAATGCTTAGTAAAAGCTAGTCATCTATAACTATGAATTTCTGCGAACAAAAACAACTCTACTCTGACGGGCTACAGATAAAACGCGTAGCAGAATTGACAAAATAGAAGTACCAAGCTGGATTAACCTGGCTAACAGATATACAAATAGCCCCATTTCAAGGATTTTAAAAAGCAGTGAGCTGGATATCTGTAATTCTGTTGAATATGATATTGAACACCACTTTTCCTCCAATAAAAAATCATGAGTTTCTGAATCCACTTGAGTTGCCTGTAAGAAACGTGCTGAAAAACACGGATGTATACCATAAAGATGAACAACGTTCAGAGAAAATAAAATAATAGTGAGTGCATTTCCGACAAAGTAACCTTGTATAAACAGTTTAACAGCAAAAATATTGTTAAAAACGGAGTGGTTTGAACATTGACGACCTGTACAATCATTGCGGGTTCCATGCCATACTGTCTAATGTTTTATTTTCCGCGACAACATACTTTTAGTTTTATGCTTATCAAAATGAATTTAAAAATCAGAGCACAATTTTTTCAGAAGACTGTGTGTTGGCCGTATACTGGGCATCTGTAATTACCATAGAAAATTTCATTTTTCTGAAAATGCAACCAATATGTTAAGCGGTTTGATCTTTCTTAATAATGCTTGAATGAGTAAACAAGCGTAAAGAACCAGGCAACGAACCAATGAACAGGCATTTGCGAATCATTTGGTGAGAAGTTGATCGTTGATGAGGCGGCCGTCGGTGTGTTTTTCGAGTATGCCAGTTAATAAGCAGTCAGCCCATCAACAACCGGGAGGCGCAATCAACTTCAACATCATCGCGTTCGGCTGTAAAGATTTAAGTAGTTGTTGAAGGAGGCATGGGATATAATAGATACTTGAATGCAGGAGTGCGAGTTAACTTTTTATTTGAGAGATTGGCAGAGGAAACTATACACTGAAAGATAGAGTTTATGTGTAAGTATGCATGTATGTATGTATTTCTGGATATACCATCACACGTTTTATTGATTAGGTACGTTGCTGAGTTAAAAAATACCAAATATATGAGACAGGAAACATGGAATTCGTCAACCGGTAACGTTGGACAAGAGGTGGACTCTGTTTTAATGGGATGATGAATACCTTGCATCAATACAGCATACAATCTATAGTTGTGATGATTCCCAACGAAAACAAGACACGTTTAAAGTGTTCATAAATCTTCTGGCTTGAGTAAATTCCAACTATTTTTACTTATAACTACACATACAGACTAGAAGTCAACTGCTGAATAGCGTAAGATGCAAACAAGACACACTGAGCTTCCTATCTAAGAGGTTATATTTTGAAAAGGTTAGTTCTGTGATAGTCGAAATACAGTAGTCTGATGATAGTCCAAAAAAGAATCTTGAAACTGCATGCGAGTGCATACCCTCAGGCGAATCGCTAGTACAGATTTGCTAGTGCAATGTCCAAATTCGGAGCCAATAAGGAATCAAATCCAATTGTTTAATATCAAGGTACATATTTTACTTCCCAGTTGAAATTATAGGTAGAAATCAATATTTTTAAATGCGATAATCTAAAAATTATCAAAAAACAGTGTTATCAAGCAATTTTAATCCTATGAAACGAGCAATGTGTAAGAAAATGTGGAGTGTTTTAACGTGTGTACTAGGAAACTTCCTGCTAACGAAAATGAGTTTATTCAGTAACTCCAACGAAGCCGAACACTTGTATGAAACTGACGTTTTGCTCATCAATGTGGCAATCCAAATGTAAGCCCTTTCGGCAATTTGCGGTACCTCAAAAATCTTCCTTTTGCCCGCACAAATCTTTCGAATCTTCTCATAGACCAAATCAAATACTGCGCACTACATCACCCGTGGTTGCAAACGACCATACAACTCAAAAGAAGTCGACCATTGCGTGTTTATACCCCTTAGTTTGTCCGTAATGTACTCCACTGAGATGCATGGAGACCAATCTCAAAAACTGACGAGATCGCATCAGCTTGATGCACTGAGAATAATTACTTCAGGTGAGGCAAACTTCATCAGTATCCTATTAGTGAAAGGAAGAAGGTCTTCGCCGCTGAGTTGTTTATTAGAGAACCACCAACAGAATGGCTACAGACTATTGAACAGGGAAGCAAAACTCTCATATGCATGTTGTGTACAAAACTGAATATACATTTTCTTCTTCAACACGTCTTTCTGAGCTTTCCTGGAAATTCAACGACTGTTACTCAAAAGCAAGCAAATGCTACAAAGCGAAACCACAAATTTCGTAACAGATCTTACTTTTCAAGAGACGTGAACCGGATTTACGGGAAGACACTACTAGCATGTTTCACCAGTAGTATCCACCGTTACATCAGTATTATTAACTCGGAAGTCTCATGTGACCTAACGCTAACCTAGTGCATGATATCTGGAACGAGTTGCAGTACAGAATCAATCAAACCATGTCTCAAATTTACCCCTGCCTGTAGATTTGTTTTTTTTTCAAATGAGAGGTGCAGTTCGCGAAAACGGGCAACATAGCGCGGAATGTTAGACTGTACTAAGAAACTATGGAAGTTGGATAACTGCTGTTTAGGCCGGTTGTCTAGTAAATTGTTGCTGGTATCCGCCTCAGATTAGGGTTCTATCGTGATATATGGTTGTCTGCAGAAAATGCCAAATAATGATGAACAGTGCTTGCTTTCTGGAATTCATGCGCAGCGTGGTACCTGCCAGATCTTTGTTTTGAATAGTTGACGTTGGAAAAGCTTTATACTGTTTAGTCTTTCACCGTGCAAACTAAACTTAAACTCACTTGGCATTGGCATTCATTTGTAGCAGTAAACAAGGATTGTTTACTTGACAAAGGGTAGAAATTTGATACAGCTGGGCACAGTATGAAGATAATTTGAAGTAAAATCTTGTACCTCAGTGTTCAACCTGTTTGTTTTCTTTCTAAGAGTGACAGGAAACTTACAGATTTAAAGTTGAACCGTTTGAAATTTATGGTGTGATTTCAGGTTGAACTGAAGCATTCTCGATAATTATTTTACGAAAACATCCTAATTCAGTATTTTTGCTGATGATGCTCCTTGCAGTTAGCAGAAGTGCGCTAACTATCGCAAACAATGGATATTCCAAGACCGTTTTTCGCACCATTATAAACACTCAGCAAGAAGTGTATCTTTAACAACTTGGTGTTGGGCCGGACGAAAAAAGTAACACACTTGTGAATATCAATAAAACCAGTAGATGATTTGCGAAAAGAAATCTGAGAACGCTCGAAGGCAACATTTAGATGCAACATTTCATGCTGTTTCGGTTACTGAAAGCATGTTTACATGGAAACTAATTACCAAGAAATGCCAGAACGCAAATCAGTGAAGGGATTATCTCCCCCAAAGATTGCATCGCGAAAAATAGAGGGTAGCTGAATTGACATTTTCACAGTGGTGGATTTCTACAACGCCCACAAGAGTATCTCTGGGAAACAGCACGAATAAAAACGCTAGTAATTAAAAACTTGAAATGGACTCACACTCTGTGATTAGCTGGTTTGCACTAAGAAATTAATAGAATACATCGACAACATAACAATTTTCTGCAATCATATTTTTGATAAAATTACATGAAGAACAGAAGTATTGCAATATTAAAATCTAGCTGCACCAGAAAAAGAATAATTCGTGCATGTCAGGGCCAGGAAGGCTTCAAACCTAATGGACAGTTTTTTATTATGTGATGGTAGTGTCAGAATTTGTGGACCTCTCAAACACATCACTCTCGTTTTAGCTCAAAGAAGGCTTCAAGGGCCAAGACACTCGACTTTGTACACCTGATCATTTAGCTGATTCCAACCTGTGTTGCTCAAATGATTGTAACAGCCTTGCCTTGCACATCACATTCACGGGATTCAGACTCCGGCAGGGTCCTGGATATGACAGTTGATGAGTTTAAATAAGATAAAAACCCTTATCATGTGCTGACGGTTTTGGTATGGGCCCACCAGAATAATTGTCCCAGGACAGCTGCAGGCCCCCTCAAGAGAAGTTGATGTGAATGTCCGCAGCCACCTACAACTAGTACCTCTAATATTGGAGCTCTCGTTTGCTCCAAACTTATTAGGCTCGCTACCACACACACAAAGTCTTGTAATGGTAAGTTGGGTAGGAAGCGATGAAATGCTTCAATATTTGCATCAGCCGTACCGCACAAACCGGCAGTCCGAAGGCCAGTCATTGTAGTGGTCGAATAATTGTTTTAGAGGAGAGCTCCGTATTATTCTAAATGCTGATACGAAAGAATTTCAGAACAATTAAACGTAAGCAGTGAGCAGCTGAATACAGCAACCAATAGAAAGTGAACTATTTGCTTCACTGTACGTTCATCGAAGGACGGCTCTCATTATGTATTTGGAGACATAAGATGAAATCCCCACCTCTTGTCCTGTGGCACGTCGAGTAGCAATGTTGAAGTAAGTGAAATATAAAAAACCACCTGTGACGACATACCTTGGTCAAACAAGGTTGCTACCAAGGTTTGCATGTCACAAGACGGATATAGATTTTTACCCAGTCATAGGACTGAATGCGACTCTTGTTGGGACCCGCAGACAACGGTATTTCCTACTCATCCAAGCTTATTTGCACGATGCTGGATGGTGTGTTTTTGCTGGTGGTTTTGGATAAGGCCAATGGTTGTGGGAAAAAGGCGAAAACGGTCAGTGCAGGTCAATTTGGTGATCACGTTCTTTCCAAAACTTTTATGGAGGTGAACTCGACGGTGGGCTACCAGGCCAGCTTTAGATTTCCAACACTCACGACAGTACTCACACGTAAGCACCACGAGTTTCTCCTCCATTAGAACCGGTGTGAAGGCGTCAAATGGTCCGTACTGTACATTAAGGAAAGTAACTGACAAGATGAAGCAAACAGGGTGGCTAGCCCTGTCTGGAGCTGCTGAACTCTTCGCTTATCCAGACTGACGTTCAGGGTGCTGAGTTTGCACCACGAGGAGGTAGTTCAGCGTACCGACTACTTCTACTATTACTCCGCCTTACAGCCATGTGGATCTCTACAGTTTCGGTCGAGCTCGACGTTTAATGTCCTGATGATAGTAGCATGAGCCTCTAGCATTCTTATCTAATGAAACTCGAGGATAGATGAAACGAGCATCTACAAACCATTGTACTGAAAATGACTGCGTGCACCACAAATGTGTTTCTAACTCAGTGAGAACCGTGGAATTCGTTGACTAATTCGCACTCATTTTCCGCCCATATTATTCCCTGATGAATGCCCGTCATCCACAAAACACTTCAGGAGCTCATGAGAGATGAAAGGCAAAACAATATAACGATAAATCGATTGTGTTTAACAGAATTTTCTTCTTGATGAAGATGGAGCATATTAAGGTTCTCGTTATGAACCAGCCATTAGTTGACTTTGCAAAGAATGGAGATCTCTAAGAATAAATGGATCGTTTCTGCACTATTTTCCACGCCTGATTGCTATCCTGACATGGAGCAAATTTGTGCAACTTCTCGATTTGCAAACTTGAGTTGAGACAACGCAAGGGCTAGATACTTTCATCCGAGACAATGTTTTGTATCTATCACTCTGCGCCAGGGTAAATTGTCAAAGCAATAAAATTGAACTTTTATCGAAGCCTCCAGAGACGAACAAGCAAAGTGGATCTTGTCTTTGACAGGTATGCGCACATTATTCGTCTGAAAACGAACCCATATGAATGTACGGTGCGATACCTAGTTCAAGGATAACCAAAAGATAAAGGTGATATTCACTGTTGGGTTCATTCGAGATTCATGTCTGAAGGCGCAGATATTCCTTACCTACTAACAAGTTCAAATTATATGGGGAACAACCACCTATAAATGCTAAGAGAAGAATGTGAACGACAGGTCGAGTCAATGAACACAAACATTCCTAAATCGTTTAATCTGCATCGTAGCACACTGATTCTATCAAGATGGCTGGAATCGCCAGATCGTCCGCGAGCTTCAAAACACTTTTCAACACCATCTGGCACGCGAAGATGAAGAGACGTTCAACCCTTGTACGTCACTTGACTAAGCACACATCTGACACCGCTCTTATGGTGTTGATTGCTGCCGAGACAAGGAACAGTAAGAGATCCTGAAACAAACAATACGGTTTTAGGTTTAAACGTGTTTCCAAGTCGCGTAATATCTAAATGTTTTTCATAATACCAACCGATGAATCTGTCATCTTTAGTATTATCCGTTCATAAGCTGACAATTTCGGACATTTGGAGTTGTCTATATACGTCTTTTCTTCTGTGACCCAGGTCCTTGTTGGTGGTACTGTGAGGGATGGGAAGGGTTGTTTTAATGACTTACTTGTTCGCATCACGTCAACAAAATTTATTGGAATTTTTTCAGGCTTTCCTGGAAATATGAAATAGCTATTTGAAACACGATGAAAAAACGGTTGATTTTTTCTAAGTTGAAATCCGAGTACAGTAAATCACGCATGACGTGCAACTGACAGAAAAACGGAATGCATCCACTGGAATCCGTACAGATTCCGCCTTTTGGACAAAAGCACTATAGCTGAACATTTCAGGATGATTTAACCACGTAACAGCAGTAAAAATGTCGTTCTTTTGAACTCATTAAATCAGCCACTTCAAATTTCCTTGAGGGTAGGTAACATAAAAATGAATGGGCAAACCTGTAAACTGATGGTAGCAAAAACGGATCATAAAATTTAGTTTTCAAAAAAATGAGTGACGTTTTGGTTAATAATTTGCTTCAGCATGGTAAATGCCGTCAAGCAATTTTTGGATCCTTTCGGAATTGGCCTACTAGCACAGGAAAACCCAGAAAAAATGCCACTGGGCAAATAAGGTATCAGTTGAAAAAACCGTTTTTAAGGTCTGTTTTTTTTCAATCTTCTATCATCTGTGGGAGGTAATCAGGGATTAAAACTAAATTCTGAGTTTGATTTTATAAAACGATTATCTACATTGTGTGTCACAGTGAGCGCAATACAAAACTTGAGAGCCAAAAACCTTGAAAGGTAAGGTCTTCTATGTAGTCAGATGGAAATATTTCGAACTGATTGAGACTCATCCAACAGTCAGCTGTTCTGTGACTTGGCGGCGTTTTGCTTTTTACGTAAAATCTTCGTTAGTCAAAGTTGCCTGAGGCACACTAGATCAGTGGTGAATGTCATTTAAAAGTTCTTGTCGATTGGTCTGGGTGCCCAAAACGTACGGCTGATGGGTTATGTAATTTCAAATCGGAAGAACAGAGAACATTGTATTAGAATAGATGAGCGCAAGTGAAAATTAACAGGTCACCGAGAAACTCAGATGAATATCGAGTGATACAGTGCAAACGTACACTATCCATTAGACAAAAAGTACACTTAGAAAATGTTGATGATTTGAGGCGGTTAATACGGCTTACACCGACTGTCCAGCTGGTGAAAATAACCAAATAGATGAAGAACCAGCATGCATGTAGAAGATGGTTATAGATCAATCGAGCTGACATGTGATGCGCGAGGTCACCATTTGAGACCCCTCAGATCTGAAGTTTGTGAACCAAAGTAGAGCATAATTTCCGCGTATTCTTACCCCCTCCAACCAAATTATAGTATCACCAACGCAAACCAACAGAATTCACAGGTGGCAACCAACTGAAATGCCATGAAGCGGAACATCAAAGACCCAAAGCCGATAAACAATTATTTCAAATTCTCCCAAAGTATTAGCCGTAATATGTAGTCCATCACACACCCGATGAGAGCTTTGAAATGATATTTCCTAGTGATCTAGTGTTCCCATCTGAAAAGGTCTTACTGATTGATTCTCAATCAGCTTTAAAACTCGGCCCAGGTGGCGAACGAAATGTCGTGTCTTAAAGAAGGCTTTATGTTAAAAACGAAAAGTTTTCCATCTGTAAGACCACTGGTTGTTTGAAAAGCCCTTCGGCAGGTTGGCGTCCGGGCGGATATTCTGATATTTTATAGTCCACCATCATGATTCTCAAATGGACTTGTATCAGCACATGTGAAGCATTACGATGTTGTACAAGAGACGGAGCGAAGTTGGAGGATGAAAAGACATTAATCATTGTTATTGTTTGACATACTAAAGGAATATTACTACCCCACTGAGTACGGTTATTTACCAACCCGACCACTGCATATCACGTTTAGACTTTAAATTATCTGGATATACTGCAGTAGAAAGCAGAAACAGACAACTCCGTTTGTGCGCAAGAAATATGTGTCTGAATCTGTCGACTATACGACTGATATATGACTTGATCAAACTTTCAGCATTTTCTTACTTGTAGGTTGGTTTTGTCACACAACCTTGGTCCAGTGTGTACATTGAACAAACGCATACTGTCCGTAAAATACGAATGTCTGAAAGTGAGCATTTTAATTTATGTAGCAGTGGCCTACACAGACTGTACTTGTACTTGATACACAAATTAATTTAAAACAGAACTCACTCGTCCGGAATCTTTTGTTTGGCAAATACATTTGTGACGTACCTCACAAAAGCGAAACCTGACCGGAACCTGTTGACCACAACTTCAGACTCCATCTGCTATTTCTAAAGGCCGGTGGCCTATTTCAAAGTTTTATCGGGAATTCACCAATTCATCAAATACCAGGGTACTGCGGTTATCAGCGGTACTTATCCCTTTGGAGTGAGTCCAACGAGAACTAGACCCGATGGATGCCATCGTATCGTGGATTTCTAACGTATACGAACTCAAAACGTCTGATACATACCTGATCATATCAGGCAGTCTAAACGAAATGAGTTGAAAATTCCAGATAATTGCAGTCAGCACCAAGCACAAAACGATTGTAAGAGTACATATCATGATAGGGCGAACAAGCGTCCGATGTAGTTTCGGGATCTTTGTGACAGCTTTGACAGGATGCATACATACCAACAGGTGGGAACAATGATAACTTGGATTATATATAGTAAACATCTGTCTCATAATATTCGTCGACAACTGATCGAGTTAGCCATCACGCAAATTATGTGGGCTGTTTCAAAAAAGCGCATGTTGACACTAGCATATAGCTATGTTTAAACTTTAGTTATTTTGATCAAAACAATTTGTTTTTATCCGTTTAGCTGTAATGGAAAAATCAATTGGTTTTCCTTTACAGTTAGAAATAAACGGAAGTAAAACTGTGGGTGGACGGGACCACCCATTACATTCGTTCGTTAAGTTTGTTTTTCAAACCCAGGCAAGATGATAAAATTTCTGATATTTGATAGTCTAAATGCGCTAAAAGTTGCAATAAGAAAACAAAGGGAAGAACGTTGTGTCTTATGGAACTTGTCGTCAGACCAGTATGTATATTATGATCAAATCAGAGTGAGCAGTACAACAAATTGATAGAGGCTGTTTTTGGCGAAAAAAATCGGGAATGCGGATATTCTGATGTCACAGAAACGCAAGTCTTATCTAGTTAAATGAGATAATGTTGTTCCAAATGCTTTTGAAGGACAGGGCGTGTAAAAGCAGACTGAAGATTTCTACGAGTACTTTTTGACAGCGCACTACCGGATCTCGTATGGCAGATCCTTCGGCTGTTGTCAAGCACCATTGTTAGCTGTCTTTGAGATGCTCTGTAGAAAGCGTAATGCAACAAACTTGGATTGGCCAATTCGCCGACATCAGTAACTTGTGAAGCAATGGAACTTTTACCGGTCCATGGATTATGGTGGTACTCTAGCACGACTGGGTGAATCATGTGGTTTCTGTAGTTATCCGTCACCATCAGACTGCAGGCAGTTCTGCAAACATTTGACATACTCGATGTGTCATTCTCCAAGTTGTCTTTCCCTTATTAATGAAGCAGCTAACCCTCCGATTTGTAGCGTACATATCACAAAACTTCGAATAACTTGTTGAATACCAGGGTGCACGCATTTGGCGAGAGATAAACATAAATATGCAAGAAAGGAGCCCAAGAAATTTAACTTTGTAAGATTATCCGCGTAATTCTAACTATCGATCGATCGAGAAACTTCACGCTGAAGCCTAGTAGGCTGCATCACGTATTTTGCAACCCACTCCAACCCTTAGATACAGCCTAAAGCAGAGCCCTAATCTTTAACTGCGCAATATAATTCTAACAACTTTGGCGCTTAGGAAGGTCTATTAAATCAATATTTTGCATTCTGTGCACTCACTTCAGATTGATACTGTTTACACCTTGACAAAAATAGCGGGCCAAGATAAATCACGTCGCTCAGGGGAGAACGCGCTCGCTTTTTCCTAGTGATAGTTGAAGCATGTCCGCCCATAAGTGGCAGCATGGTGGTAACGCGCTTTCCTAGCGTGTCGGATTTCAGGGGTAAAGACCCGACCATGGTCACGAATAGGCACTGTCTTAGGCCTCAGTGAAGAACGAAACTCAAGCTCTGTGCCGCCCCAACACGTCCAGCAACCATCTACAACTGATCAGCAACTACCTGACTAGACTGCGTTTAATAAAACTCACGACGTTTCACTAGTTTTGTCTTCTTTTGTTGCAGCCTTGTTTTTACTATTGAGGTTGAGGAGACGAAAGCGTCAAAAACACTTAGCTCTTTTCATCTTGTGTAAAATAGGGGGGATGTTGCCATTCTGAGGGGATGAAAACAGCGTTTCCGAAAAGAATTATCAGGGATAAAATCGCTCGGAAAAAGATCAAACCAAAAAGAGGATGAGAAAAACATTCTTCGTAGTATTTTTTATTTATAAGACGAACAAACTACATGGACCAAACAGTATGATTCTGATTTATCCACTCTGTCATTTGCCCTTTGGTGGTTGAATACTTCTTGGGTTTGTAAGGAAATACGCATACCAGGTGTAGGTGGACCAATGTCTCCTTCCTGTTGCTTCATTCTACATTTGATTGCTGTCTGGCTGACTTCCGTTTCTTGATTCACTTATCCCAGTGAGCTACGATGACAGATCTTTTGTCCACCCGCACACATATACGTACATAAGCATCCAAATACAGCTACACTTGACCAAAATGCTATTCAAAACAAACCGCGAATAGCCATTGTTCACAGATATTCTTGTTTCTGTACATGATACGGGAGAATAATCTCAGGATAACGAAATCTTTTACTGAAAAGTTTATTTTTTTACGATGCTTTTCTAGATATGCTCCGCACAACTGCACCATTTCACAACTGGCATCGACATGTTATGAACAGGTTTAACCACTTGGTTATTTTATCGGAATTTCTCTTCAAGAACTCTTTACTATTTCAAGCTCAATGATTTTTAGCTAAACTGGAAACCTATTTTTCACAAATGAAAGTGTATAAACTGTTTCTACCTGACAATATTTGGTGTCATAAAAGACAATAGCCTCAAAATGTATCGGCTCACAATGAAATATGGTCTTTTAACCTGTCGATCAGCTGTCATGCGATTCCACCTGCTTCAAAAAAAACCAACATATCACACGTCACTGATTTTGGGATCAATCGACACTCCAAACTCACGTTTTGTGTGCATCAACCCAATAGAACTGCCCCGCCCACACACCACACAGGTGGATAAACTAGGTAATTAATTTCAGAAATTTCAGAGTAATTTTTCAAACTACTTCATGATTGATTTGCTCCACGTGAGCGGAAAACATACTCACGTTTGAGCATATTTTCTGCAAGATTTTAACAAAATCAAGTGAGAACAGCTGTACATTCAGCTCACTTTCTGGTCGATTTTTTAAATATGTTGCAAACAATATGCCTCCTTTCAACCACAGCTTCCTGAATAGTATCTCTCTGTGATACCTGCGTTGTATTCGTGGGATATTAGCAAACACACTATTACTCCAGAAGCGGTTAGACTGGATTTTAAGCATTGCTCTAATGGAGGCTGATAGACCCTTTTGAAAGGTCTCAAAAAGCCTCAGTTTAAACACTACAAAGCATGTCATCAACTTCCCTGCCTTGATGAGTCTACACTTCGAAAATGCTTAATGCGGCTAGAAATAGGTAGAGGTGGCTCAGTGGTTAAGGCGCGGACTCACTGACTGGAAGCTTTATGGTTCGAACGCAATCTCTGAGGGTACCTGAGAGTATGACAGTCATCAAACTTCCTTGGGTGTGAGTGTAATTCTGATTGTATACATAACATTTTGGCTACTCTCAGACCATGTATAGTCCAAAAACCTTGCAAGTTTGGCTACACAAGCAGTTCTTCATCAAAGGAACATGCGGTTTTCTAACATAAGTTAGAAAAAAATACCATGGGAAACAGCTTTGGACAGCTACTTCATTCCCTTTAGGACAGATCAGCAATGCTCCTCTCATGAAGCTTCATGAAGGTTTGAAATATAAGTAGCTTTGACGGTAGAATAATAAGGTTCTAACGTGCGACCGCTTGTGCATAAACATAACCAGGATGACGTTTCCACCACTGACTCCATGAAAATTACGTCAATAAAGTATTGTAAAATTGGTGAGGATTTATTTTTAGGCAATCAATAAACATTAAAAAATAAAAGTAGAAATAATACAAATAATAAAATAAATTTGAAATACAATAAATTGATAAATAGCAATAATAATACATAAATTATACATAATAATGATACATAATAATACATAAATAAATAGTATGATTGTAGCGAACTAACTTGAACGTGTTTCACTGTGTAGACCTTACACCTTGTTTATAACAAGCTTATCGAGTACTCATTTACTATAAGACTGGGTGTGCAGCTTCGACAGCCCAGGACCGGTTTCGCCCTTCTAGGGGCTCATCAGGTAGGCACGGTCCCCGAATTTCGGTTAAACTTACGCTCTACTTCGAACTAAATTGCATAGAATCAGCAAAATACACTGGTTTACAAAAATGTGGTTTTGCGAGTGTCTCATCTGCAACCCAGCTGAATCTCTCGTTCATGATGTTTCTTAGAAACTTTAGTAACATTAAGAGTAGTATATTACATCCATACATGCATCGCGATATCTCGAATAGCGTACCAGCTGAAACATGGAGTGACCTGGTGCACCAAATCATAAATAAGAGATCCAACTGGATTTTAGTTGTGTCTCGCAAAACCAAATTTGCTTGCAAATGTCTGTATTTCTTTGTCTGAACCACTGTTTGACAAATAGAGTGTGAAGTGGTTATAATACTTCATCACCCTGAGATCAACCGATTTCGATGCCCGAGCACTCACGAGAATAAGGTTGATGGCAAACGGCGCATTCTGTACTTGAAAACATTTTTTTCCTGCTTGGAATGAGAACTGCGTTCTGACGACCGGTCGGAATATTCATCATATTAAATATACATTCCTGTTTTCGCACCCTTTGAATTTGATGCCAACTAAAATTTGCATTTCTGAAGATTTTTATACGGGTTCAGGTACCGTCGACACCACATAAATAGGATTTACGTCTGAAAAAATTAAAATCTTGTAAGGATTAGTTTGAATCACAATTTGCACAAGTGTCTATTGCAACCGGGAAAACTTTAAATATCACAGTCCCAACAAACATCCAGGCAATATACACTTGGCGTAGCAGGCATGCTACACTATGTGGTTTCGCCATATTGTATAAGGTAACACCATTCATATTAGCCTGTATGTGTACTAGCGTGTATATTCTTTAAGAAGAAAACCCCTGTCAATAAGGGTTAGCCCTGCTCCCAAAAAGAGACATGCCGATGGGCGGAGGGTTCTGATTCTTTTAATGAATGATTTACTTTTGACAATGAAATGCCAACCATCCTTATTTAACGAGGACTATAATTTTAAGCTACTCTTGTCACCCCATCAAAGTTACTTTCCACGATGATGACTCCTTCTAGCTGGATGGTGCTCGAAAAACATTTTTCCCATGAATATGCATAGACACAATCTTCGGGAAGCCTTTTCGGTCCAGTTTTTATTTGGGGTAGTAAAGTTGGAAGTTGGGATCAAACAACATATCTTGAATTAACATTTTTCGGTTTTCACGCATTTTTGCTACAGTTGAACACTTAATTATTGATTCCTCTTATAGGATCACATTAAAGTATGATGGATAAACCACCAGTTCCAGGTGACCCGGGCAGAGGGAAGTGACGAGCAATACAAAGATTGAACATGTTGCCTTGCTTCATATGAATACCTCAAGAACAGACAAACCTTATGAAAAAATTGAAATGAGATTTTACTGCTATGATGCGCAAGCCCACCACTTGCTGAGTGATTTCTTTTTTCCAAGGAATAATCTCCTTTGCGGAAAAAGTTGAAATTCTCAGTGAATGTCTTTTCAGAGTGTACAAAAACTGCGATGTATGGTGACCGTATGTGTAGTTATAACAGACAAAGTGACTTCAGATGGAGACAGTGCAATTATTTACGTTACAACAAGTGTTGGTAGAGCGCGTACTCAACCGTCTTAGCTTAGTCATGAAGCATTCTGCCATTAGGTTCAAAGGGATAACCGGGATATGCAGTACAGATTATTTTCAGGATGGACCAAACAGTTCTTCTGTGCTTCTCTAAGCTTTATCTTGCATAGCGTTGGGATATCAAGATGAGATTCATAACCGTCTCAGCCGACAAAGCGCAGTTAAACAATCGTTTTAAACGCAGCGGCCATTTTGCTTGTTCTAAAAACATTTCTACATCCCCAGTTCCAATTACAAAATATTTGCAGTGCTGGGCGGTTTTGCTTAGTATGACATTGCTCGAGAATCCAATTTTGTCGCCGTCCCCTCAATTTCATAAATCGAGCGTTGCGGGAAACTTTATTTACACTGCGGCAAACTATTATTTTCTCAAAATTCACCTCATTCAGTGGCGAGGAAAAGAGGCTTCCGGGTACGTATTATTTCAAGTTACAAACTCGAGGAAAAGTTTACTAATGCTGACTAACATAGGACAAAAACGGCTGGCAAGTTGTACCATCAAAACTTGCTTTGAATATTTTTCTCCGTTCCCGAAAAAAGAATGCTTCAGCAGTCACTATTCATGTTTCCACTGAATAAAAACCATTGAGAACGATATCTATTTTTTAGCCCGCACTTAGACCATAGGGTGGCCTGTCGCAGTGACTTCAAAGGAGACTCATTTCCGTCCCCTGAGACAAGCATCCAGACAAATGTTATTCCATATTGCTATAGCTTTGTTTTGACTATGGCAAGACACATTTTTGTAGGCCGGTTGCAACGGTATTTCAGCCAGTCGGCAAAATAAACAAGATGCCTACTTTGCAAAACATAGTTTCACTGTCCCATTATGATCAAGATTCAACGTGGGAGAGCACTTGTGTTGTTAGTGGATATTTTCTATTTTTTTCTATTTTGCGCATGCTTCAGAGAGCAGTAAGTGTATTTCAGGATAATTCTCGACTGTCTTCAGAAAGTGTTTGCACTCTGAGACAACTGCTAATCTGATGGTGGTGCCAGGTGATTTGGTGAACTTCAATAAAGATTTCTTCTGTGAATGAAGCCGCTCCGTTGCAGACAGCCGAGATGCACTGTACTGCTGTTCTACCTTGTTGGATGTCGTCAGCAATGCGCACCTAGCAGAACTTCGGGGGCTTTTACACTCATAATTTTCTGGCCAGTAGTCGAACGAAACCGTTTGGACAAAAGCGGTTGATTAGTAGCGTGATCAGCTTTCACTTGACAAGAAATAGCGCCACCGATTATTCAGTCATTGAAACCGCAGCAATTGTTGAGTGATTGCTTTTCAAAAGTAGGCTTCAGTTATCTTGAAGAATTATACTTCTTCTGGGCCACTTGTCAGGAGATATGGGTTTGAAGAGATTTGGTAATTCTAATTAATATTTGATCCTGTCAGAGTAGCCAATCTTTACTGAAAACCGCCTGGGTCTATTTTGATCCGTGGCGATGACAGCCTAAACTACAACCGCATTACTTTCCCTAATGCTCAAAATTGTCTCAAAACACAAATTGGGATCATTTATTTAGTTTACTAAACTTAATTTATAGAGATGGTTTCAGACTTCTCGGGTAGTTGGTAACAATCTGGTTGAACGCCAGTCACCTCCACGCATGCGGCCTAGGCCGCCGTCATTGGCGTTTTGCGAAAACTAGGGCAACTTTGTCCAATCGGCTGTTACGACGATCATCGAATGTTTACCGCAATTAATTGAAAAATAACATACCACCATTTACGCTTTGATCAGACGCAGACACACAAACATTTCCTATCCACTGACGAATCCAACACGTACATCCCTTGTTCAGGTGTTCAAATTATTACAGGTTTCAACGATTTTTAGCGGCAGAAACAAACTAAATGGCCACACAAGTATGCTTCCTTGTGTTCATAATTTTCATCCAATTATTGAAGGGTTGTTTCCAACAATAAAATTTCCCTTCATTTACTGATTTTTACAGGTTGTCTGATGACCAAGTTGCAGAAAACTTCCATCAGTAAAGTAAAATCTCTTCCAAACCGTTTTACTTAGTAGTAATAAAACCAGGCATAAGATTTTGGCATTAAAAATACGAAAAAGTATTTGTATGACATGATGTGTACGACTTTCTTCACAAGTAAAAGCTTGTTAAACACAGTTAGATAACACAGTTTTGCGGAATCACGGGAGAGTAGACGCTTGCACGTGTCAAAAGCTGTCAATTCAGTCCATTGTCAGTATCCACGTGATCCGTGATCACTGAACAAACTGACGTAAACAGTTGGAGGCGCAATATGAAGACATTCCATTCTAAATTGGACGCTCTTGTGCAACCTATGCATTGCTTTTAGACCAATCGTTGGATTTGGGCTTTCCTGCTGGTTTAAACTCAAACCAGTGGCGCATGAATAAAATCAGATTCTTGTGACTAGTTAAACTTCGAGTTGGATCACTATTATGCTTTAAAAATCTTTTGAGAATTTTATAACCTTTTGATTGTGGGCGATTCCCTAATTTCATGTGGGCACGTGAAAGTCGGTTAATGTCTTTTTCGTTAACAAAACAGCTATAAGCATGATAACATAAAATTTTGCAAGGGCCTTAATGGGGGACTGTATTAGTTGATGTGTCAGGAATGTAATTGAGCTGATGTTTTATGCCTGTCGAAACATTGGTAGCTCGGGTGAGTTTATTGGTTATGGACCAGGTGGCTGTTGATTTGTTCGCCGAGCTTGACAGTGGACTTGCAGACGTTTTGTGCGCAGCTGGTGATTTATGAAGATGATGTCTGATGATGATGTCTCCTCGTATGGTGAAACGTTTGCTAGTCTATTACCAAGATCGGCGAATAGATCATCAGTCATCTGATCAAAAACCAATTTTTGTTTCTTCACATTTTCGTGCGATTTGATGCAGCCAAGTCAGCAGTTAAGTGACGATCAACAGTGGCGTGACTGTACTGATGATGCCTGGGTTTTGAATGCGGAAGGTGTATTTTAAAACCGATGAGTATGCTTTGTAACCTATTAGTAAAGTAGTGCGCCGAATTAAACATAGAAAGTAAGGTAGAAACAAAAATTAGAAACCGAGGTGGATACCACGATTCTCATATGTAGTTATCACTGAAAACCAATTCAGCAAAGCAACTGGCCGTTATACCATGCTGTTAAATATTTACGAAGGTTTCGTGCGATCTGTTGAATGGCCCTGTGCGAATGGATGAAGATGATCATCAAGGACTACATACTACTTTCCGGGGAGATTAAGATCGATAATCACACCCGGCATCCATCATGGACGCAGTTCAGAACGTCTGGTGTAGAGTGCAATGTATTTGTCCATTTTGCTTGCACCGTACATCTTGATCCTTCCTAAAAAAGCATCATACACCCGCCAGGGTTGAACAGACTGTATACTCAACTGCTCGATCACGGATGGGTCGATAAACATACCTCCTGAATCGCATCCAAAAGGTTAATTCAAGAGCATTTACAAAGATTTTGACGCCCTCGCCCATTCCACTTCAGGTGTTCGAACTGAGCAGAGCATCTGAGGTTGGAACTCGTGAGATTGGAAGAACGAAGTACTTGTGCTTGTGAATTAAATACTCTCCGAATCTGGATGTGAAGATATTATAGGGTGAATAAATCTAGATAACTGTAGGTTAATAATGCCTGACAATACTTTAAAGCTTGGTTTACATCTGATAAAACTGTGTCGTTCTGCTGAAGACACTCTTGCCAACATGCTTATATTACCTTCTTTCTGAGTCCACAGACTTCCGTCCCAGTGTGATGAGCTTCGCTAACGCTCATCATTTTGTCTGAAGAGCAATGCTTCCACTTATTGATCGAAACGAATGTGTGCAGTGAGTTTATAAGTAATCCACGGAGCCTCTATTCTTCTTTAGGACACTTTCTTGAAGTTTTCATTGAAGCAAAGTGAGTCACTTGTAATTCAGAATCCACACTGCCCTTCGAGAACGTTTGCCTCCTGATACCATCGACTAGATGATACCAGACTAGACTAGATAGCAGCCATAATGCTGTGTGCAGATTGAAGATTCGATTGAAGTTGGACGTATTCCGTCCGATTCATTCCCTTGCACAGACACGTTGTCGTTGCATTCCTGGATTCTTCAAACTTTTACACTATTGGTCTTCCAGGTTTCAACTTTCCATGGACCATCTTTTCTCCCCTATCCTCCCACTTTATGACCTTTAGCAGTTCCGTTAAATATCAGTCCAGTGTATGTTGAGTCTGATGAGCTTGACAGTCAAAATGAACATTTCCTATCAGTTTGGTTAGTATCGCAAGCTGACGCTTCCACACTAGCAGAAAATTTCCGAGCTTTTAATTTCTTTCTTTTCGCGTTTTTTCCATCACCTCAAAACACTAAACTTGTGATCCAAAGCTTTTCTTACCTCTGCAGGGATTTTTGCAAAGAATGTGATCCGTCTACAACTGAAGACCCTCCCTCTGTTTGGTCCACCATTCACTGTTTATGTTTTCAACAGATGTCTCATAGTTCTGAGCTGAATTGAGGCTAAGTCCTCACCGAACCTTGGAGCGTTTCAACGAATGCCAACTCTTTCCCCAGCCAAACGGTGGATATTGATGAGTTAGTCACATCAAATCAATCTGGACACGGCAATCTTCTAGCTAAATCCTATCCACAAAGGCTGCCAGAATATATGTATATATTTTTATTCCCCTGACGTACGGTTATGCTGAGTTACCAGCCTCTGCTCAAAAGCTTCGCTAACTGTAATGACACTTTCCAAAACTCTGAATATCAATATGATATGGAAAGCGAAAATGTTTGTCACTGACTCCTGCATGGCAGAGGTTTCCCTTCTAGTTTTTTTGTGTTGATGTTTTTATGTCTGACTGTGGCTGGTCCGTTTGGAAAGGGGCCATATTTCTTTCAAAACCACAAGCCTAAGAAGTGGGTGAAGCATGAATTTTCGGTCCAGATTGAATTAAAGGTGCAAGGATTTTGAGCAATGTAAAATAAATGAATTAGAGTGGGCCGCGTTTGACTAAACCATGAGAGCTGCTTGATCATTTTTATATTTCCTCATCAACATGGTGTTGTAGCAAGCAAATAGTGTAAAGAAATCTCAATATAATGTGTCAGTTACTGAAGAAATCCAATTAATGATGCTGTGGCTCCTGACGGAGGCACGATACGTCTTGATTTTTCGTCAGGCACTACAAGAAAAAAGGAAAAATTTTGCAAGTATAACGCTTATAAAACCTGCAAAGTATATGGGTAAATACATTGAAGAATACACTTACCAGTGATGAGGTTATGGAAAGCGACAGCTGGTAGGGTCTTATAGATACACAAATAAACCATCCCGATTATGCGGTGCAGTATGTTGTTTGTAACACCGTGATTGATCCAATTTCAGAAAAGTAAAATTTGAAACTGTTTGGGTAAGTCTGATATGATCAGGCGCAGCAACCAACTTACTGTTACTCCTTCACCGTGAAGCAAGATATTAAACCAGTAAATCTTTTAACTACACAAGGGCACTCCTGATAGATTGAAAGATATACTAGGTTTTTATGAGCAAAATATCCGAGAAGGGGGGCACTCATTTTGGTCCCGTTCCCCCTGGTAAATGATTTACACGGTAGGGAAGAAATAACTCATTTTGGTCCCGTTCCCCCTGGTAAATGATTTACACGGTAAGGGAAGAAATAGTAACATGACTGATAGTCCAGATCGCTTTATGTGAGGAAGACAGTGGAGTTTTCAACCCCCTACTCAATTCGAGTTTTATCTCGGAAACACACATACCCTGACCTATTACTGGGTTCCATTCCGCTGTCTTCGTGATAAAACGTTTGCAAACGCATTGCCTAGCTCAGCGAAAAAACAACGTCCACATTAACCCAGTCGATTCTGAAAGATATTCCGCCTACAAGCTTTATACAATGCGGAGAAATTAATAAGTTCTACATCAAAAGATTATGTGGTCAGACGTTAGACGCTGACAATATCTTAGAATGATTAGGGTTCATCATAATATGTGGGAACACCATTCAACTAATTGATAATAATAGCAGCCTATCGTGCGGGAGAAAGCTATGTGCGCATTATATTGACGAATCGCTTAGATGTTATGAAGTCTTTATCTGACATCCTATAGTTTCCAGTAAACCAAGTTTATTTATGCGTCTAGATGGCATGTATTTTTCAATTTCCTGTTAGGCTTGCCACATTAGACTACACGAATTACACACAAACCAACCAGCGAGCCTCAAAGTTGGTGCGGATAAAGTAGAGCATTTCCTATTGTGTGACATCATTTCCATCTTTGATAGTGATGGTGAAAAATGGTATCTTTTTTGGGTGCGTGTATTTTACTGTGCTAATCTAATGTAAAGACTAGCCGACGAACTTTCCGTTATTGAAATGCCCTGTTTTTCAGGATATCACTTAAAAACTTTAAATTCACATAGTTCTAAACAGTTTTCTTATGAATCTCTAACATTTTCGACATAGACTGTTCTGTAAAAAGATCTACCAGCCTTTCAGATCTACCTTACAAGCCTTTCCTTTTTGAAATTAGTTCTTGTGAGTTCCGGGCCGGACTCGTCTCGAATCTAGTGAGAGAGATTTGGTGTATTGAAAGTTTAATGTTAGAACAGTGCATAAGATGATGTAATCGAAGTATTTGTCGACTCCCACAATCCACAATCTACAAAAGATTGCCCACTTAAGCCGAAACTTCGGATTATAACACCTTATTTCATTATGCCGTTCTTGTTCAAAACTAATCTGGGAAAGCGTTTAGCAACGCGTGACCAGTAGATCGAAAAGCCATCAAAATGAGTGTGTGGTGCTTTAGGCTTAACCCAGACCCAGACTAGTCAAACGTTAATCAGAAAGGTTATGGAGTAAATATTTATTCAGTTTTTATTTTCTCAAATGGCGCACGTAAACAGAGGCACACAAAATTTTGCGAACATTACGAAGAACGCAAGGAGTTAGGTGACAATAAGCCAGACTGAGGGCAGTGAAACGTAGGTACGTGCTTTCAGTCAGCTCTTAGCGGGCTCATAATACTGAGAGTTTTGAGCACTTGACCTTTCGGTCACGAGCAGCTGAAGACGAGTATGTTTGGCTGGCACTTAGACAGGATAGAGCACCGCTCATCCCATGAGTGATTAAATTATCATCAACCGTATTTTGTCCTGAAATTTCTAACTGCACGAGTGGGTAATTATACCTTTATTTGCACAATTGGAGGGTATAAAGTTTGCGTGCTGGGTACAGTAAATAGATTTCAAAAAGCCTTAACAAAGGTGTACATTCCACCTGAGGATTGTGACTCTCCCAATTAGCACAGCCTGTTGGGGATTACATCCACTGGGCAGAAAGACCAGCAGAAATAAGGGTGGAATTCATCAAAATAAAAACAGAAGGACGTTCTCCTGTGGCCACTGAGTAATGTTTCTATACTTCAGAAAACGCCGAAAACACATGATCACCACATTAAAAGTTTTGGGAAAATCCATATTTACCAACGAAATTGGGCTTTTCCAAGACAAAAAGGTTGATTAAATAATCCTGAAGTGTTTTGCAAGATGAACACATGTCAAAATTTCTCTTCGAGGCAGCATATGCCTAGATGCGGAGATGACGTCCGTGATTGGGAAATAAATGATGATGATTGAAAGCAGCTCCCCAACAAATAATTCATCGGTGGAAAAAATATTGTCATTAAGTTTGTATTGGGTTCTTTAGTTTACTGAAGAGTGAGGGAGTCTCACAATTCGTATGCACTACTTTTAAAGGGTCAAACTCAGGGGTCACGTGACTCAACTATGACCGCTTTGTCCTTGGCCAAGCTGTGAACTTTCCGGCTCTGAAAAACTGTAGAAGACGGTATGGATTGATCTTATGGCGTGTTATGTGGTTTACTTGAACTCCCGCTTAAAAAATATCTTGCCTACCCCCACCAGCTCAGCCAGAATGATGGCTCTCTGGACGTTTGTCGGCATCCAAGCATATTCAAAAGCTAATGTCCACAATCTACTTTGACAACTAAAATAGTCCTTTCCCGGAAAACCATGCAAATTTACCTTTTTGATGAACACACTCAGTCGTTGCGTCTTCCTAACCTGAGATCAAACTTTCTCGAGAGCAACGCGTGACACAACTAGGCCGATATCTTCAGTAGTTTGCTCCCAATCATTGGTTCTTAGTTTTTCAAAGCACACTGTTGAGTGCACGACGAAAACGGTAAGGTCTTCAATTTCGAAACACCAACTGATTCACCAAACTGCTATGCACTACCTCCTGATTTGACTAAACCAGACATTTCAATTCATCTATAAGATTTCCCATGAATTCCCTGTGAGGAATTGTGAACTCGCAGAGAGCCTATATTTGGAAAGAAGCGCGAACATTCGGTCACCCAACGGCGCTTTTGACTGCTAGCTACATTATACTTTGTTTTTTACGACGCGACCTGCCACGGTGCTTACTACTGTTTGCTGTTGTGTCGGTTATTGTGTCATTTCAGTCGATTAAAACGTACTGACCCAATCACAGGGTCACAAGACAACAGGATGTCTAAAAATTCACTAAATGGAAACTCGCCGATGCAGAGCTCCAGCGGCAAGTCGCCCCTTTTCGGTCTTCACTCAATCAAATCCATGTCCACATTGTGGGAGTGAGGCGCACATGTCAAAATCTGATGTTTTGCTGCTAACTGTAGCGTTCCTCGTAGTAATTCTTATCCCCTCAACTGAGATTACTCACTTCTGAGTAAAGTCACTTCACACTAGAAAGCCTACTGAACTATTTGCTCGATGAACTCAGTGCAAAATAAAGCTGATTTGTATGTGTACCGACAATACCAGTCACCCCAAATCCCTTCAACTCCAAACTGGAAGCACAATTTGTATCCTCAAGGTGAAACTTGTGTATTCAAACAACAGGCCCGTTTCAGCCCTTTTCTTAAATCATCTAACTTAGAGAGCATGGATATTTCCCACACGCTTTTTCCGGGTGCATCGAGACGGAATAAGCTTAAGTTTCTTTGGGTGTCGTCAACTATTTCTTTCTTTTCCCTCCCATCCTCAAAAATATATAAGAAATTTTACTTGTCTTATTAAACCCGGTTGGAGTGGGAATTAGAGCGTTACGTTTGAGTTAGTTTGAATTTAATTAGATGCTAATTAGGTATTCAATTTGGATGCTTTCTCTGTTAACCGAACCAGTTGGTTACATTTTTGGAAACGCCTAAAGTCAGAACACAAAGCAGTGCTGCAGAACTTTATGGTCCTAATTTGCAAATGCGGTGAACAACCTTTTTCTTGGAAATTTTTACAATTAATTTATTATTTCCATGCACAACGACCAATGAATTCGTGATCAAGCGTTTTGAATGGTGTTTACTCGAGAAGCATAACATCAGCATGCGTCCATATTTATACTTTTGTCACTGGGTCGTTCTGAGGGAGTTGTGATTCAGTCTTTTGTTCTGTGCCACGGTTGTGCCCTTGTTCGGTGAGCACAAACTGGATGGAAAGCAGGAAGTGCAACAGTCATCTGGCCATCAAGCCTTTTAAACTTACCTATGTTCCTTTTATATTTCATTCCTGGTATTCTCACTTGCATGGGGTGTTTGATCTATGTATTTCGTCAAACCTTTCGCACAAAGAATACTGCTAGTGTATTGCTTGCAGTACTTAGGTTCAGTAGGAGCTCCTAGGTATAACAAGATGGTGTTATAAGGTATAGTGCTTTTGTGCAGTACATAGATGCAACAATCGGACGACATCGAAACTAACACTTACGTTGCGTATGCATCGTCTCTCCATTCCGAGTTGCACCGGAGTTTAAGATCATCTCTTGTACTTCAGCCTCCTACTGAGGCATTTCGTTTGATCTGCTTGGGTTGGCACAACTGGGCGTGAATTTCGCTATCGAATGACTTCACCTAGTTGTAGTTTAGATGGGAATACTCGTGAAGCCGGATGACGTTGACAGTCCAGGGAATATTATCCCTTCTATTTCCGTAGTGAATTATCTACTGACGCATTGTTCGTCTAAACATTTCTGGAAAAGTGGTTTTGTGTGGCTGATGTAATCGCAAATACGTTGGGCTAAGCTACATAAGGTTTTGTTGGGCGATACTGGAGCACATACAGACACAGCAGCCTGCGTCTATGCCGTAGATTTTTAAGTGTGAAATTCGTGGTAGATAACCATAGGCCAATGTCAATCATGATGTTAGCCGGGAACAAAACTGTCCCTTGCTACAGACAACAAGAAGTATTATTACGTCAGAAATGACGCCCCCTTCAACATCACTGATGTGAATGAATTTGGGAATACAACATATGTTACGCGTAATATAATCTTAAGTCAAAGGGGTCAACCTATCTACCACTAATTGGTAATATCTCCACAGTAAATTACTTTAGCATTCTGGCAGGAGTTTTATAGCGCCAAACAAAAGCTTGGCTGCTCCGAGAATCTGTTGACAATGACGAATAGTGTCAGCCTAATATGAACCATTCTAAGAACCGTTTGGTGTTAGTTGGGCGACTCAAGTCAGTATTTTGACTCCAAAATCTATGCAACCTCCACAATCGCCACGATGTTTTCTGGTTTTTAAGATGCCAAATCATCCACCACAGTCTGACGCACCTCACCCTTTCAAAAATTCACATGCGGTATTTCGATATGACTTTCTAACAAACACGTACTTTTCGACAGAACCCATCGGAATATTCCCACGTTGTCGGACAAGTTTTAATCCTAATATAGTATGCAAAGGAATTTAATTCGAGCAAAAAAGGAGTAATCACAAAAATGCCCTTTCATGATTGATTCGAACAAGCCTTCAACAGTTCAGGTGCTCTGAATTAAAAAGTAAATTTCCTAGTGAGCAGTGTACGTGGCTCCCAGTACATCATAGATGAAATAAACAAGGTATGCGTGTCTTCTACCTCGATTTCCGCTGTGAATTTACTGTTTGCTTGCAGCCTGTCATACCAACTGTACATTTTTTCAATGGGGCTTCTTTCTTTCAGTGAAGACAATTTATACTAAAGAGCTGGAAATCACTTTTTGTCCGATTGGAATATTTTTTATGTGGCTTACATCAGAGAACGAAAAATTTCTCACCAAGTGATGCGATTCATCCATGTAATTTGGGGACTTGACATAAACTGTTGACGAATCTCGGTCTGGAAACTTTGCTTACATCAGTTAGTAATATTCCTCAAGGGAATAGATGTGAAAAACAATTGGAGATCAAAGGTGAATGCGATTATCCGTTATCACCAAGTTATCTGCAAAGTGGGAAGTAACCGTAGGTGGAAATATTGAGAGCTACGGTCTAACTGGCTGGGTTATATTCAAGAGGTATCAGACAATATAATGTTCTGGCATGCATTTTTTACCGTAGATCGTGTGCGCAGTATTGGTAAACTTACCCTATGTTGGAATCCGAAGCTATAAAGCAACAGGTCAGACAAAGTTGTCATTTAGGTGTTTCCTTGAGGGGGCTTACAACGTGTGTCCTCTGCGAGACACAGCCTCAAATGAAACTGAATGAATGAGGTTTTTCACAACTCAGATTCTTCCTCTCAGCATTACCAGGGCAAGCTCTGACTAGACCCAATATGATCAAAACTTTACCAACACTTGGTTGACACCGGCTCTCCAATTCACGCACCAACAAGCTCCGTTGATCAACCGATAGCCAGATAGGCCAGGTTACTGCGTCTTTTACTTCTGGCTTGTCGACTGAAAAAAAGTTGCTTGCACGGTGTGCAAAACATTTTAGTGGTCATGCAGGGAGGTCAAATGTTGTTTGAACTAAGTGTGGTCTTGAGCAACTTGATGACAAATGGTTGTGTAATCATGGTTGTAGCTGCCAAGATGCTAACACCGAGTTGCCAGTAGGAACCCTAGACCGATCACACTTATTTTTAAACTCAAGAAGATTCTAGTCATTTAGCCTTTATACGAACTGGAATTTCAAAGCACGAATTTTTTTATGATACCTGGCCCTATCGTTCGAGGTTACAGTTAAAGCGTATAAGCAGACCACCTCAGCATCTTCTGCGGGTATTCTACAGTGATTCACCTTTTCAATGGAGTTTACGCATATGAATTCAGCTCCAACAAATGTATCGTCTCATCTAACCTCGGAATTATGGTCCGGATTCATACGGAGACATTACCCGACCGAAAGTTGATGTGCCTGTTTAGAAAGCAGCCTCAGACACTCAGGTTGTCCGAACAGGAACATTATTACGTAAGACAAAATAAAAAATCGAATCCGGGGAGAAACTTTACAAATCTAATGCCACTCGCTGTGTGGTTACAGTAATCGATATTGTTGACGGCAGTTCAGTGGATTGCAAACTCAGCTGAATAAATTCAGTTGACTATTTGCTTCGCGTATCTCGCATCCTCGCGCATTCTGTGCATTCATGCATGTGGTGAATCTGATTCAATCACCCAAAGCAGTTAACAAGTAACTCAATTATCAGTTGTAAACCAGGTGATACAAAGAGCTCCACAAGAGGCGGTTTTATGGATTCTGGGCAATGAATGTACCGAAGTCCAAATGAATACGCCGACGTGGGACAATCTTTATGGGTGTGTACTCTATGGAAATCCAGTTTGGATGACACTGAAAACGGATTCGCAAACGCAGAAGAGGAACGAACTAAAGCACCGCGGAATGCCTCACCCAAATGACCAACCTTCAAGACGGACCGGAAACAGAAGACATTGTTAGCCCTAGTGGGGGAAAAGCAGTCTTGGGGGTGATCCTTTTAGGGATGTTTTAAATGCAATAATTCAAAGTAATCTCAATAAGGATAACTAAATTGAATGGTTGGTAGAATAGGAGCAGTTATGTACTGCAATTGTTTTTCCTTCCAAAAGAGACGATTTCGATATGTTTCCGTGGGACCAGCTCCAAGAGCTCAGCCCAGAAACCACTCACAAAATGAACTCTGTCGCTCTCTAATCAAGTGTGTATCTGAACAACAATTGCACAGCTACGTTTGTTCCACAAATGATCGGTTGAGTGAGTGTGCAACTTCCATCTCAATGGATTGATTTACTGCTCTTTTCACGTCTTTTCTATGAGCACGATTCGAGCGAACAAACGTGGAGTTTATCTTAAACGGTATTAAGCAAATCAATAAAACGACTAAAACTAATCACCTGCACGTGTGACAGAACACTTTATGGAACAATAAGGAAAGCCGTGGGGCTTGGTCTCACCTAATGCAGTACAGTTCATCCCAACGTACTCTGTATGAGAACATCTCTCATCCATATAAAATTCTGCTAAAGTTCAAGTCTTTAAAGCACTTACTTTCCCCTTAAATGCTCTCTGTGCTTCTTTGGACAGACGTCCTGCAGCAACGAACAGCTAGAATACCAACAATTCCGATTAACACTTTAAAGTTTCTTTCAGGACAAGATCACCAATGACGAGATTCTTCTCATGATCGATTTTTCATACGGTTTTCCGTAACGAAACAACACTATGTGTCCCAGAAAAAAAAATCCATCATGCTGATTGGTTCTTTCAGCATCTCGCCCAGATGATACTAGTATGGACTGAAAGCCTAGATGTTGCGTCAAAATTGGAAGAGCGAATTGATAGTTCAGACCAAGTTTCAGTGGTGGGTCCAGTAAAGCAGGCTACAGGCGTGTTACTTTGACTGCAATAAGCTAACAAAATTCTGGTTCTAGTTTCTGTTTCTATGCCAAACGCCAGGCAGCAGAGGACAACCAAACAGAACTGAGACCAAATGTAGGGCGTCCAAGACACAGCCGTTATAACAGGTGACGAGTACTAATGCAAGCTCCTTTATTTATTCCAGTGGCTCTTTCATGTCACTGAATTGAACACCATGTTCTTCCTTGTCCGTCACTCATCATCTAGTTGATTGTCTACGCTGGTAAACTATAGAACTGTCGTCTCTGTGAGGGCGTAAATGTCAGCTTGCGAAATACCTTCGGTCTTAAAGTTCAGATAGTTATCACTTAATGAGGAAACGTGAGACTAGCTCGACCTGTGCTCCACAAAGAAACCACAAAGAAAGGCATTGTGAGTGCCTTTTAATAATTTTGATGGATAAAACCAACCATACCGAAAGATATTCACCTCAGAAACGTTTATTAGGAATGTGAAAAACAGAACGTAGTATGTGCTGCGGCAGGTGACGAAAATTTTCTGGACAATAAACTGGTGTGTTCGCTCCATATCTGGTCCCTCCTACTAATGTCGGCTGTGCCAGTGTACCGCTGGATACTACTGATGAGAACATGCGAGTAGTATGTTCTCTCGTAAACCCGCTTCGCGTCTCTTGAAAAGTGAGATCAATTACGGAATTTGTGGAGTCGGTTTGTAGCATTCACTTGCATTTGAGTAGCATTCAATGGATATCCATGAAAGTTCAGGAAGATGCGTTCAAGGAGAAGATGGATTTTCAGTTTTGATGCATCAGAGAGTTCTGCTCTTCTGTCCAATAACCTGCAATGGTTCAGTCGGTGTTTCTCTAATAAACAACTCTGCAGAGAAGGTCTTCTTCCCTTCACTAATAGCTATTGGCCTGACGACGGGCCGAACTAGTATAACGCTTCCAATTATCTGCGCATCATCCAAAAGTGATCTGCTGAGTTATCCGAAGTAATGGAGTTCCCGAAGATCCCAAGATTTTTCACTTAGCGATGGACTCAATCACTATACGGTATTATGTTGTTAAGAGTGAGACACGCTCAGCTGATTTCGAGTGCCAGTTGGTCAGATAACTCATTTCATGTCCTGAAGATGTGAGTCACCTAAGTCGATAAAGCCATTATGTTTCTAGGATGTACCCAACCGTAACAACTTAGATGCTGCTCAAACGGAAGAGGAATTGTCTTGAAGGACGTAGTTGTTACCCAAGCTAGCGACAGCCAGCTTACTATTTGCTCCTGAACATAAGCTAAAATGTCTGGAAAATGCAGCATGCTAACACGTTCCGACAAGCACTCAGGTTCCCGAGTTAGGTCAACCTATAATGCTTCTCAAAATGAGCTGATTTTACATTAAAAGAGACTGCAAGCTTGTGAATAAGAATTTGATCAAGCATCGTTCTCTCACCATCAGGACTGGAATTCCCAGAGTGATCACATAAGCTAATTTATTCCAAGAGTCGAACAGTGCGAACTTCAGCTTACCTTGAAACGCATCGCTTTTGGAGGTAGAACGCTTTTACGCAAACCCGTGATCCCTGATGACCTCAACTAACTACAAATGGTCACTGCCCGGGAGTAGAAAATTAAGCCAGAATGCATCCCATTTTCTTTGCCCCTCGTCAACTCTTGCCGTTTTTTGCCGAAGGTGCTTTTCGGAAAGACTTGAACGACTTCTTTTAAATTAGCTTGTGGCAACCATCAGTTCGGTCAAAAATCTACTTGCATACGCTTTCTAAAGCCCCAGGTGATGAAGTCAAATATTTTTGTGTACTTTCTTGACACCACGGGAGCTTCTAATCAACATGTCCCGAATTTGCTGAACCAGAGCTTTCTTGCCCGCACGAGCTCAGTAGAAAATGCGCACACATGCTGGTATTCACATATCAATCGCGAGTATGACTGAATTTCATCTTATGCTGAAGACCGATTTAAAGCTATTTTTTAATTTTAAAACGTCAGTCTTGACATCACATTAGCCTATTTTGAAGCTATCACCTGTGTTATACGTTAAACCTGGGCTGCTAACTGAGTGGTCTCGCAACATCTGGTTTTACAATAAACTGATGAGAACTCAGTTTACTTTGCTGTGATCTGTATTAGATTGCCGCCTTTTTCAAGCAGTGTACCAACTTTTGTTTTTCAGATTTGGCTAGTTAGAAATACAGGTGTGCGTGTAATCTTTCATCGTGTGTTTGACTGAATGTTAGTCGATTTAGGCAAGCTCATGCCAGTCAAATGCGTATGCTACTGGAGTGTCATTCAGACTAATCTGTTTCTGGAGACCACTCCTTACTCAAGTTCTACGTTTATCAAAATTACCTTGTCGCCAAAGCCAGCGTCTAATTAATTCTAATTTTGTCGTGCTCCAAGAAGCATCTTACTGGCAAATACTCATTCACAAACAAACTACAAATTTGAGAAATTATATTTCAAAATGTTCTTTCCAAATCGCGCTACAAAATTGGCCTCAACTGCTTCATTTATGAGATTAACTTTATTTTACACAACTCGATGGGTCTCTTAAATATATTGAGTGTCAATTGGCCCGTCAAAACATTCGCGTACTCGCACTTACCACTAGCACCATACACGCGCTACTTTTGAAAGTCCAGCCTCATGCTAAGACACCAAATAGTCACTTGCATAACAATTGTTCCACCATAATAATTACGTCAACTGTCTGAGGATCACACGGTGACGTTAGTTCTTTTTATGTGTAACGGTAACCCTCTGTCCAAATTACCGTCATCGCGAAAAACAAGCACTTCTAATGCACATTTTTGAACCCTCATTTAAAAGTTCATCTCCGACTTCCTTGAAGCGGTATGGTTCCAGTGAGGTTTAACTCAGACAACTTGAGTTTCAGTAGTTTCTTTTACACAATCTCTTCAGATGGCACCAGCCTTAATAATACGTCACTATTTTTTCAGCCAATCAGCTTGTACGAAATCTTCCACGTTGTCTCATATAATACATTCAGTCCAATCACATAAATCTCACATTTGTGTGGGTGTTCTGGTGTTTGAAGACAATACGAATCTAACTGCGTCACAATGTAACGGGTTTCTGTGCAAATTAGCATCCGAAACTGTAGGGATCTTGGCTGATCTTTTCAATACATCATGAATTTCACAAATTCCCACCGCTCTGCACTATTAATTGACAAGACTCTGGACAATAGTTCCAAATTCCTGGTCAATTCCAGCTCTCCATTCCTGCAACAGTTTGACTTTATTCATATGCGAGATTTTCTCTATTATTATAGCAATACACTCCTCAGCAATCACTACAAAGGCGTTCTACTCACTATGTACATCCTCATTTTTATCCTCGGAACGTTTGTCAACATTGTGCTCGTGCACACCATTCGAAGGTTACGAAATCCGAAATCCCTAACCAACCGACGTATGCTTCTCTTCCGTGTCATTTGTGATCTCGGACTTGTGTGGTTTGTTGTCCCGCATACCGCCTACACCGCCGTATACCACAATTGGCAACTTGGAACTATCATTTGCAAACTGTCCGCATTCACAATGTACTTTTTTGTGGCGCTAAACAATCTTATCCTGGTCGCGATCTGCCTGAATCGGGCTGTTGCAATTAGTGAAAGTGGAAAAAGCCCCACTGTTCCAACGATAAATGTTCCATGCCGAGTCAAGTGCCTCATCAGTGTTGCAATTTCGGTCGCGTTCTTGATTGCATTCTCTGGCTGTTTTACTAAAAAGGAAACTAAATATCCACTTCCGACTCCAATCGCTACAGCAATCGAAAAGAACCCGCATTTACGAGGATCTCATCCAAAAGTCTGTCAGTAAGTCGGTGTTTTTTGTGCATTTTGCGAGGCACACGGCAGTGAAATGTTTTCCTCTCAAGGACTGCAGGCAAGAGGTCTTTTGCCCCACGATGTTGACTTTTGAAAGGGTACCCACAACAATGTGCTAGACTTAGGAACAGCACGAAACAGATCACAACACAAAATATGTGATAAACTTTTGGCATCGTCACCCTATTCACTAGATGACTCACCTCACTTTAACATTTCTTACTGTTATAAAAATTTAGCTAATATGGCCACGACACATTTGTTACTCTGTTCTGCGATAAGTATCAGTGAAATTCAAAACTTGTCTTTTACAGGGGAGAAACCAATCAATTTACATAGCCAAACATCACTAGTTGAATGCAAACACTTTGTGGCATTTTGAAACTAGAAGAAACTGATTTTTCCCAATCTATTCTCGGCTGCCAAAGATAATCTTTAAAAGAATTAGTTTAACAAGTGTTTGCATTCTGCAGAACAGATGCGAGTTCTCGACGCATCAGTAATATGTACTTCAACATTCTACGGTTTTTGAGTCCTTCACCTTAAGCAAGAGGCTGAAGTCGATTGGACGTTCCAGCCACTGCGTTTGAAAAGTGCCGCAATTAAGTGATACAACCCCCTAATGTTATGTGGGTTGACAACATGCAGGTTTTGCTTGGACTGAAGTGTATACCACATAAACTGCTGGATACAGGTAATTGGAATAAAATGAGAATGTATCTAAAATACTTCATTTGTTTTAGTCGTTTACCTGATACCACTATTCTCAGAACCGTTTTCACTTGGCCACACGAAGCAACAATGAGGCATTCATTTGCGCAGTAGTTTGGTTTAAAATGCCGTCAACCAGAGTCCCTACGTCTTTTCTAAATAAATTGCTTACCTAAATGGAGGTTGCTTAAATACAGGAAAATTTTTGCCTTCACATCGTGCTCTTTCATGCACTGTTCAATAACATGTGAGTCAGGTGTATGCCTATGTAAGCCCAGGTTGGTTGGATGAATACACATAAAACGTATCAAATCATAGGATATTAGTTTGAATGAGTTCACGTTAGTTCTCATAAAATACGAACACAACCCTGACTGAGCAGGTCGCGTTAAAAGCCATTTTTTTCTCTCTGAAAGTAGAACTTATCGACCCGAAATTGTTTCTTAATTCCTTCAGTCCACCGTAGCTTTGGATTTGATCTAGGCACATTCTGTAGTCAACATTATAAAAATTAAACTTGTGGAAGTATCTGTGGACACGGATAAGACCTGTCAACCTCACTATTGGAAAAGCAGATAATGGGAAAATTACCGCATACAATACTGTGTCGAATCATTCAACGTCCCCATGAAGCTGCTTCTACGTTAACAAACGCACGGAATCACGAGAGACCCATTCACTCTTTTGTATGCGCTTTTTCTTATAGTTGCGTGCCGAACCGGATCATAATTTCACGAGACGTGACATCCTTTTCCGGTACCGAATGTTCAGACAGGGTATTGCAAAAAATAAATGGAAAACTGGACGAAATAATCTTGCGTTTGAATATTCCAGGATTTCTTCGTGTCAAACTGCCAAATGATAATACGGTTTATTTTAACTCAATATTCTGGCCATAGTAACCTGCGCATAACGGTGCATGCAGTAATCTATGCTGAAAAGCCGAAAAGCACTGCACAGCTCTTTCATCCTTATTTTGAATCATCAGCAGTGCGCATCTCATGAAACTCCGGAGAGTCTCGAACCCGCGACCTCCTGGCTAGTAGTTTGAACACTTAACCATTCGGCCACGAGCGGCTAATCAGCAGTGTGATTAACTCGCACTTAGACAGGATATAGCACCGCTCATCCTTCAATCACGGGATCCACATCACGCGATCACACGTGTTGGCTGGCTCCTCGGGCAACGGTTAAGTGTTCAAACTATTAGCGGGGGTTCGCCGGTTCGACACTCTTCGGAGTTTCGTGAGATGAGACGAAATCCCCGCAAAAATCCCAAACCTCCTCACACTACCAACAGTGTATGCAGTAATCCACGTGGTGTATCGTAACTGTGAATCCTAGAACGATTATGTTTTAACTCAAGATGAAGGCGTCCAACTTGAACGATAATATTTCAGTATAAAAGGGAGATTTCATAAAAAATAATTCAACTAGTCCATTAAACTTTTGGTAGGCACACTAGAGCATGTGGCACATTCATCTAGGTTTCCAAACCTAATTTACCTAATTTGACGATTTTGTTGAGGAATTTTATGATCTTGTTTCGCATGTAAGTTTGGTATTTTGCAGCGTAACACAATATGTAGGTGAATGAAAAATTGTCTCAACTATCTTAAATTATTCGATCTCTACTCACTGAGGAAGCTTTGCACAATACTGATACGGACTTCACAAACCAATTCTGATCACATGACTTTGTGGTTTCTTGAGGGACCTTTCAGTTATCAACATAAAAGATATGTGGTTTGCATTACTATATGAATTCAGTTCTACCTTCGGTGAGTCATTGTGCCAGGAAAATCTTCAAATCAGGGTAATACTCCTTTTGGCTCCGCGTCTATAGGTCACCGATGATTTCATTGAATTTGATCGCTCAAAAGAAACAAACATGGCTTCTTCCAACTCCTCGCTGCATTTGCATGCAAGTTCTGCCAAAAAATAAACTTTCTCGCCTGCTGATGGCATTTATTAGCATAAGTGAACTTCTAATCTGGCCCGTGAGATAAAACTAAAGCAGTAGCACCCGATTATGCCACCCCGTTTTCCGCTCCTTCATAGTTTAAACGACAAATCTATTGTTTTCTGGTGGCTCCGGTGATTGACCATGCTTGATGATCAATCCAAACATTTGCCCTCCGCCAACCACTCACACAATCTTTTTGGAGAACAGTACGCAGACCCATTTCTGCAGTCATTTTGATCGCGAACTTTCGTGTTTGTCTCCATGTCGACAATCCGCAAAATCCATGAGTACGGCATCGATCTGCCTGCATTCATGAGAGAACCAGTGCGCCACATTAGATGGGTACATCCTTGCTGTGGTTGAGGGCTCAGTCATGAAATAGGCCATAATTCATCCCTGAACGACAGAGTACTTTCTCGGTAGTGCTACTCATATTTTATCCACATTAAATGGGTATCGGGGTAAATCTTTCACTTTGCGGGAATCACTCTCGCATCGGTAATCAACAATAATTAGTAACGTTAATCGATTTGTAAACGACAGCTCACTAGCAGGTAAGATTTTCAGACTGCAAGGTTGTACCGAGGTACAAAAAGCGATACTCACTCATGATGACATTTCGAAACTTCAACTAAATGGAACGAATCCTAACGTACTATTGTTTATTTGCACCAAACTCAGAGTCGCTACAGTGCACAAATGATGAAATCCAGATGTGGAATCAACTAGCGTCACTCTGTTTTTTCTTGCTTACAGGAAACCTTCAGTGTCGATTAGCGCACGAAACACCTAATCCCAAAAGTATGTACATGTCTCAAAAGCCCAAACTTGTCTTTAAATCTAAGTTGCCCTTTCAAAGACACAGATGTATCGGAAGACCCGTCGTTTATTCCTTCATTGTAAGATTAACCGGCTTTAGTTTGTAACCCACACTAATTTGTTACATAAATTCTGCACCAGGATCCTATTTATTACATTTTTATTCCAAACCTGAATGAATATTCTACCAAACGTTATACGCACAGCTATGAGGTTTTCGCTTTATTTTTGCGTTAAACGGTCAACTCCACGTGCATTACATCTAAAGTTCTTCCAATTTTGCTGTTGGTTAGAGATGGGTTAACATCTACGGAATAAAATGTAATTTACTTGTAGTAGCTTCTTGTCATGTACTTCCGTCGAACTTTCTAATATAAAGCCTGGCTGGAAGAGAATCGGCATGATCTCAGGAAAGTAGTGAGGGGGTAGAACAATACACAATCACCTACCTGGGCCATTGAAAAATTTAATTAGAACGACCATAAGTTAAGTATGGATTGAAAACCGATTTTAGTGTTTTAGAACAACACTGTTGTTGAGTGCTTAGTGAAAAATAATGGTGCAGCGTAAGATGACTGGGAACTTGACATATATCTGACAATAGGTAGGTGTATTTGCACTTATAACAGTAAGTGTATGTGACTGCGTTTTATCGGTGTTTACACAATTTACCATTGAAGTTGATTACGGAAGAACCGGACTTGGTAAAACTGCATGAGTACAGGTTGGCTTTCGTTTGTTGGGCCAACGTTTGCAATCACAGCTCGTTCACCTGCAAAACAGTAGAACAAGAACGCTGTGGGCTTTCAAAACATGGGAAAGGGTTTGAAATATTAGAGAAGAATATGACGAATCACAATGCGAGCGTCGATGAAATGGATAAAAGCACTTGTTTACATATTGGATTCGCATCTGAGTCCGCGCTTAACTGCCAGGTTAAACATTGTCTGGTGCCACTGGCGAAGTCAGATCTCATAAATGTACGATATGGTTATTTTGGTTGGCGCTACAACCGTCATTCTGTCAGACGGGAACTGATATATAGTAGCAGAAAATATCCAGTTTCCTATGAATTTTGGTCTGCCTGTCAGTAAAACCACCATGACGGATCCTTAAACACAATGCACAGTTGTTTTGCTGATAATTGAAAACAATCCTGAAAACGTAATTGACGTGCATTACGTGGTAGGAAGGGGTAAACTATCGGTGTGAAAGTATAGATTTTTGGACAGAATGTTTCATTGCGCTGTTGTCGGCGACCAATCTTGGTAATTATTTTATAAGTTGTAACGCAGATGTGGGAAATTTCAGATTCTGTACAGTGAATCGTAGACGAATCGAGTAGTGACGATTAGCATGTCAATTTTTTCGGCTTCCTCGCCTTATTATTTTATGTTTGATAAAATGGTGAAATCCTTCAACCGACAACATATGCAGCATCCCATATAATTTCTTTTTTTTTAATGAGGAGAGCTCGCAAGTAGCTGTGTGACCGGCGTCCCATGAACAAGATGATATATACTCGATATAGCTGTCTAAAACAGATCAGTTCTTCACGTTAGATCACACAAGAAACGTGATAGTCTCTAACTCTCTTGAGAGACTGTTCTCCTAATGAAATGGCAATAGATGACCGCGGTAATTCATGGTCTCACGATTAGGTTTGCATATGTTAAACGGAAGGGCAGAACAGGCCTTGTGAGATGTTTCATTTTTCGCTAATGGTGTGTTCCGTCAGAACGTTTTGGGTCCATGTTGAATTTGCGACAACTCACTCGTCTGGAATAGAAACGGCCGAACTGTTCTACAAAATTAAAAGGAAGACGTATTGTTATTAGCCCTCACTTTAGCCCGATGTTTTAATATAACGTTAGGTGAAGCTGACGTAATCCGTTCACTGAAAAATCTATGAAGGCTGGCATAGATGAAAACAACCAGTGGAGAGTTTTTCTTAGACTAGCATCATCTGAGTTCCTTATCACGCAACCAACGACGGTTAAAGATTTTAAACATTTAGAGCGACAACTACGCGGGATTTTCGGACGAAATTCCTGCGGATTCTACGTAAATGCGCAATCCTCCTTCTTGACTAATCGCTTCAGCTTGTAGCGTTCGCGTAGAGTTGGTTCATTTTTTCACTCTATTGGATGGACAGAGATGAGTATATGACACAAAAACATGAAAATCACTGCCACTGTCTTTAAAAACCAAAAACCGAAAGTGGTTTAAACTTTATTTACAACACTGTAGGTTTTTCCTGAAAAGCTTACAAAGACTGCTGAAAATTCTGACATTTCCCTTAGAAATCATAGAGTGGTGCCTGTATTATCATGACAGTTATGATTCCTTGATTGATTTTCGTTTTGTTGCTTTATCCTTTCCGAACTGTGGTGAAGACGTTACCAGCAAACGCACGACGCCATGTCGCTCACTGATATCTGTGATGCATATTTTGGCAGTGAAACTCTACCATGTTCCAAAATTCCTGATCTTGACTTCCAGTGATTGTTTTTGGTAAGGTTAGACTGAATGAGTAATAAAATAAAAACAATCCGACATAAAGAAGCAATTTTCTAACCTGGGTTTGTTGCCAAAAATGACGATATTCTCCGAATAAATTCACGATTTTAGAACCTTCACATAGTCGATATCATTTTTGCTGCCATATTGTAACCTCCTACAATGATACAGAACACTTGGTTTGCGGTCGCTCTCAAACTCTTTTGTTCATTTACTGTATTTCTAGTACGTAGTCTATGACTGTTTTTCGGTGCAACTGCGAACTCAATCTCAATAAACAATAACCCTGTAAGGATCAAGAAATTTCCATTGCTGTTGAGCTTCTCTACTTTTTCGTGCTCTGTAGAAGTGTACAACTCTTTTGTGGGTGTATACACGGGCAACAAAGAGCAAAGTTCGTATTTTCCTAGCTCTTTTGCTCGTGTAAGATATCGTTGTCTTGTCACTTACGGAACGTGCACCGCCCAGTAACATAACAGACTGCATAACTTGTGGACCGGAAGAACAAACTCCACACAAACTACACTTGAAACGAACGCCCAATTATGCAAACTCCGGACATACTGAAAATGTCTCTAGTGAATCGTACACATCTCGGTCCCTCAGAAGTTCTGAGTATTTGAACTATCCATAGGATCAAAGTCATCTCATCTACAGTTGTGAGACATCCTTCTAGTTGGCCCTGCGGGTTTTTTGACATTATGGAGAATGCTACCGAAAGTTCATTTTAACGTTTTCGTTACCGCACAAACGAAAGCCATATAGTGGCGGTTTTAACCGTGGAATACCACCGGTTGCCGGCCAGCGATGACTAGCAACATTAACGAGCGATTCACGGGATAGGACAAAGTGTATTGCAGCGTTAGAGGTGCTCCTCCTGCGGACAACCTAATGTCGCGAACATGATAAAGGCACCCTACCATTCTCTTCATTGCTAATGCTTTTACTATTTCAAAGGCCACCGGTTGCAAGTGTTCAAATGGTCATATTTTACAGTTTTTTCTACAGGCCTGAGGATTTGTTTTGCGTCTTTCGAATTCATAGAGTAAATTTGCACTTTGCATGTGTACAGTGCACAGAATGAATGGTTTGTTTTCGTTCATCAGTCCGCATTTGGTGCAGCTATTTGTCATAAATGTGAAGAAAAAACTTTGTGTTGGACTAGGTGATTGTTTGGCCCTAGGCGTAATTTCTTGAAAGATTTCAACGGGGAGGGAGAGGGCCAAGTAGTATCGTGGAACTATCCAGTTTTCCATCTATGAGATTGAACTAAATACTGATGCATGAACCGACAAAAAACACAGATATCCTTGCTAATCACACGTGAAGCTGCTCAAAACCAAACTTTGTCAACTACGCAATTACCTATAACTGCAAACGAGTCCAAACCAATCAGAGCGATTCTCGGTCACATACCACTGAGAGCACTGTCACGTAGCTTGCCAACATCGTTTTCGTCAAAACAGAAATGTATGCTGATTGGAATAGGTAGAGCGTTTGCGTCAAGCCAGGGTAATTCTTTTCCAATCCGAGTAATACAGATATAAAAATGCATAGAAATGTCATTTATTGAAGGTAAAACGCAAACATTCATGCAAAAACTGCTGGCAATTACTCTACTTCTTTCAAGCAACCACATTAGAATTCAAACGGTCACTTTGGAAGCACTCTACGTCAATCCGTCCAGAGCAATATGATTTACAGAAAATAAGATCGTATTCAAAGTGATCATCAATTTTCAATGCGACAAAACGTTGATATGCTGACGGACTTAACAAATAGCTCGGAAATTGCACTGCACCCCGTGGCGCTTTTGAGAATTCAGACAAACCAAGAACTGTGACTTCTAGAGGTAAACAAAACGTGTCTAAACGAGATTTTTTTTGTAATATCCATTCCAGAGCCTATTTTTTTAAAAAGTGTTCACGCGCCAAAGTTTATGAACTGTTATCGTTCGCTTCGCATGAATGTTTAAATGAATGCGAATAAAAAGTCTTTCTGAATAAAAAAGCAACAGAATCCTGTATCAAAAAATAGTAAAATACGGGGGTGCCCAGAAAACCGTTGATTGATTCCTGTCAAAGTTATTTACAATGATCATTTACAATGATCAGGAAATATTGATCCCGGGAAGTGAAACTCAAAGCAGTTGAATAGTCCTAGTGGATTCAGTTTCTGTTATTCATAAACAGCACCTTGTTTGAACTTAATTACAACACCAAAATCAGCTACTGGTGCAAATGGCTTCCAAATGAAAATAAGTTGAAGATGATATCGCCCATGGGAAAAGAATAAAACAACTCGGCGTGGATGATTAATAGAATCATGTGGCTTGTGATTGTCACCTTGCCAAACCACACTACGACTACTGTTTTGCTGTCTAATCCTTCAAGTTACTATCGTTTTTTAGGCCTTGGAATTATATTAGGCCAAACGACGCTAGCCGCATAGTAGTTGCATTTTCCTCCAATATCTAAATCACATCAGGAAACTGAACTGGCAGTTCACCATCATCGCAAACTTAGAGCATGTCATGTGGAATATACACACTCCGTTTTTATGCTTTGTTCACTACAATGAAAGAACTTCCGGTTTAACTGTGGGGGTATTGAAAATGCATCCTGCTTTTCAGGAACAATCTTTGACTTTTTTATTTAATCATTACACAGAAAACAAATTAAAGCTTTTTATTGCTGATATCCCAAATAAAGCAACGACAAGCAAAGTGCATCCGCGGAAATCAATTTTTGTGGTATGTCAACAGTTTGAATGGTGCTCAACCGCATATCAGGATCGTTTTTATGAAGCTGTGTTAATGCTTAACAAGAAGTTGATCAACATTCATAAATCAAACTATTTTAAGTTGTCTGTCTGATTGGCACATTTAATTTATGGATCCACTCAATCGCGCACTCAATTCAACCTGTCGCTATTGTACTGCGCACATCTAGTCTTCCCATTTTCAGCGCCGGAGAAGGTCCACGCAGCCACATACAATCCTCTCTCCGGAAACTTCAAGTAACAAGTCTGTGGCATCTAGCACTCTCCTCGAGGAAAGAGCTGGTCGCTCTTCTCATTGATTTTGAACAGTGTTTGAATCATATTGTGGTAGCTGACTGAACATACTTTGGACGCTCGACTAAAAAACTAACAAGGTCATTCCATGAACACCCCTTGAAAACCTGGGCCTTATTCGTTTGAAATGGACTCTCAGATACAACAGTGTTTCCACACGAAATCCTAGAAAACTGCAGATATTTTCGGCTGTTGTAGCTGATGTCAGTCTCATTAGGAGCAATGGGGTTGGGGAAAAGCACGTTGAACAGATTTCCACCTCAAACTGTTCAACCTTTTCCATAAGTGACCTCACAGTAGCAGGGAGACGTTGTCAGTGGCCACATAACCTCATGGAGAAGGTTAACACCGGTTGTCTGAGTTTTCAAACTGTAGTATTATTGTCGTGTACCGTACATCATGCAGTCACTTCACTTATGAAGATTCCGAATCGATATTTGGCATTGACAGAAAATGGCTTCCCCTAACACAGATTGATGAAAACAGTGCCAAGAACAGGTACTGGTTGGATACTTGCCTCCTAGTATTTGAATCAGATTGTGATCCATTTAAAATAATGAAACGTATGTTTCATTTGCAAATTAGTATTCGTCCGCACCTAAAAGGAGCATTTAATCAAAGAGTAAGTAAACAATCTCACGACTAACAATGACAACTATGACTTGCTGCAAACGTTTGTCACCAGCATCTCTAAAGGCTTAAAAACTTCATAAGCAAAAGTGTCAGCTGAGTTCTTGCGAATCTCCCGTTATAAATGAAGTGAAAGGGGAAACAAACATGTTTCGCTTATTTATTTGGTTTGGGTTTAGGTGGAACAAAAGGTTGAAAGAAGGTCGGGGACAGCCCCTACCTGATGAGCTCCAGGAACAGTAAAACCGGCGGCGAACTATCGAATAACTATCGAAGTCACAAGTGTAACATGCATCTCGATATCTTAAATCTCGTACAAAGTGAAACGTGAGGTAGCCCAGTTTAGTTCAGTCTGAACCCACTGGTATACAGAGGAGTGCATATGTTGAATTCTCCAAATGCTGTTTGTTTTGATTTCCCTATCATCTAGTGCAGTTTGATTTTCGCGGTTGATTCACTAAAATCATCAAACATCATATCATTAAATAATATTTCAAGAAAGTTGGAAATTTTGCACACAGCATACACCGAAACAAGATGAATTCGACTCACATCCTGGCTTGGGATCCTCCAATGCATGACTGATTACCCACAAGTCCTAGTCAGTTTTTACTTCTACTGCACCGTTTGTTTTATGATCTGAATTCCGTGTTTCAGTAGTTAGACTCAAATCAGTCTTTGATGAACAACACAGCAACGTTATCTCTTATTACGTTTGAATGGTTATGGGAGCTGCACATTTTATGCCCAGTTCACGGCGTTCAAGCGTGAACATGCTGGGTTGTTCCAACGACACAAGTGCGTCGGACATGCGTCAATGGTGCAGAGATATGACGCTTGCCTGGGATGTAGGTCGAATAACAGTTCAAAACACCAGTGCAAAAAAGTTACAGAAGAAAGTGAATGTAAGAATATCAGTGCCTTACGAACACTGCTAACCTTACACTGCACTGAAGATCGACATGTAACTCCCCTATTATATCCGTAAAACACCGAGTTTAGTTAACGTTTTTGACGCTTTTTATCAACTTTGTTCATCAATGCTGAGGCAAATGAAATGGATTTTATTGAATTACCAGTAGTATCTATCATCCAAACACAAGTAAAACTTTCAAGATAGCTGATTCCAATATTCAGTGTGGGTGAATAATCAATTTGGGATAAAAAGGAATAACATTTTTGTCACCAAACCAAAACGTTTATAGATTGTCGCATTAGGACACGTGGCAAATTTCAAATCATTTACTGGAATGGAAACCGATTTAATTTCCTTAGGCTATATTTGTTCATTTACGACACAACATATCACAACTAGAAGAGGTCTTGTCGGCGGAATCAATAGATATTTTTCTAGAAAACACAAGAATTTTGAACCCGGTAAATCCTCTATCTATCGTATGGCAATAAGTTGCAGGTGGAGTTTTCACGAAGAAGTGAATCTGACAATGCTATCCTTTTATGAAGATCCTGCATATAGCTCAGAGTGCCTGCTGGAAATATACGCTACAATTCATGATTTGATGACACTCTGAACTTAGACAGAAATGCTCATCTCCCAGAACCTGGACTTTATGGGGCAAAACTGGATGCTTTCATATTCCACTCTTCAAACAAACTGCATTTTCGTTGTCTTACAACTTTTTTGGAGAAAATCTTTGCAAAATTGTTTGACCGCTGAATTTAGCTGATTTGTCAGCATAGTGACTCACCATCTCTATGTATATTGCTGGGTACGCAACGATTGTGATATAAACTGATACAGTTGGACAACATGGCCTCCTTTGGCGTTTTAGTGGCTTGGGTTTTATAGAATTTCACGGTGTGTGGATGGTCAGTGGACATGTTTGCTTGTCCCGATAATTAAATCTGGGCTGTTTGTCTAAAAGCTCCTCTGAAAAAGATGAACTGCATACTCGTGTGCATGTATTTTTTGTCTCATGGCAAACTCTAGTGTAGGGTACTTCTTACGCAAACATCAACATGAGTTCTGATGTTCACAGAACATAAGGATGATGGAAAATCTTCAATATTTGACGATCGGTTTCGCATGTGTTGTAGTACATTCTTTCGCGTTAAAACCAACTAAACGTGCGAACAATTGTATTTCGCGAGGCCTCACGCAAACCGTAGAACTGTAGAACCGTTTTCTTGACTTAGGGATTTATCGTTATGTCTTCTCCAGACGTACACACCATCCTATTTACCTGAAACTCCAACTTAAACTATTGTTATTTCAAGTTTTTCTTAATGTTCTCTGTGTATCTGTGCCGGATATTTGATGATTTTATCAGCTGACATTACGACTACCGTTACGATAACAACTGTCCTTGATCTAGTTTTGAGCACGGAAAGCAATGAATCGGAAGCCTCTGAAGTCCTTGTGACATTTTGTCTTTGTAATCTAACGAGAATTTTGAAGCGAACACCAGAAGCCAAACAAAATACTGTTTTCTTTATTAGCAAACAGCTGAAGGAATCCGGGAGGTAGGTCGTTTGTCAATTTATGCACGTTCGCCCGGTTACGAACGAATTGGTGGAATCGTGTTTTTCAGATGGGAACTGTTTTTTAACAATCTTCAGTGGACAACAAAAAATGGGGGTTCTTTTGATCTCAAAGGCAGTAGAGCGTTCTTCTGTAGAGGTACACTACCTAATTCGTGCCAGACAAAGAAATTGGGCTTACTCAAAAATGGGTTGAAAACTTCCAATGAGAGAAGGTGGCACAAGTGCCGAAGTTGTTTCAAACCACAACTAAGCTTGTCTTTCCTACCAAGTTAGGTGGTGTACGGGCTACCTGACTGGAGAACGTCTGTTTGAAACAGATGTACTCGTGTATTTTTCTATAAATATGAGTTATTATTTTGTGAATATTTCTCAAAGACAAAACACAGCAGGTTCGAATTGAGTCAACCAGTTTTCAAGTCCTCGTGGACCGATTGGAGCCAGTTGTCGACCGACATCTTGTCAGTACCGATAGTTGAATATCAAAAAAGAACTTTCTTTCCCCTGGCATGTGATACACTTGTGGTGAGCTGTAAAAATATCAGGTTTCTGCGAAGCAATCTGTAGAAAACTTTCAGCCTTGTACACAAAACATCCATTCATATCCACCTAATCTAAGAGCAAGTTAAAAACTATTTTTCCATCATCAGCATTAGCAACAGCATCAACAATAATGATATCGATACAACAGTAGTAATCCCCGTCGTTTAGTTCTTCAAGTCAAGCGGAGAATGTAACGAAAATTTTTGAAACATTGTACAAAATGCTCCGGGCCCTTAGTGACAGTACTCTAGAACAGGATACTTACAGCTTCGGAGAGCGTACAGATTAAGGCGCCATTGGCTGTACTGAGCCATCAGGCATCGAAAACTCTCTCCAACACATGCAAAACGCACAAAGATCGGATCCGGATACTAAACCTTACACCCTCACAAACTGGATTCAATACATTCGATTTCCTGTAGAACTTCTAGCTGAGATCTTGACAGTCAGGTGGACCCTAAACACGGAGACAGTCACACTACCCCGCTCAGCCTCTGGCTTCTTCGTAGAGTAGCTAAATTCCCATGGAGACTTGTGTCGAAGCGAGGGCAAGGAACCTTTGGAAGACGTTGGTTGCACACCAGCAGTAAAAGACCCAATCACTGTAAGTGGATAAATTCTACTTTGTCATTATCCCACCGCCATTTCGTTGTGAATGCACCACTTAAAAGGCTCTGGTGTTAAAACTATTGTTAACTTTTAAGACGGAGCGACGAGCTCCCTAACATACAGGGTAAAAAAATTATATCACATTATCAATGGCAGAACGGATATGCCAAGGAACGATAGCCTCCATCGTCAACACACTTTACGAGTAACCTCTATGGCAATAGACTGCTAGGGATGTTAAACAATGTTATTTCATGTATTTCTTTCTCTGTATCCAAATATTATATCCCTTCCAAAGTGTCTCTCTTGGATGAACATCCATTTTCCAACGAACAGGCGGACATTTCTTCATCTGGCGAACTTCGCAACTGAGATGACTTGGAAAGTCCCAAATCTCAGAAAGGAGTAGAGAAACTCGGACCTTGCAACACCCACAAATGATTCTACCAAACAATCTGGTGTTGCGACTGATATCTCAGTCAAACTATGACCTTTGACTAAACAGTTTGCCTGTGTCACTTAATTTGAGGGGATTTACTTACGCTGAACAACAAATTTATCAAAGAAACTAACCTCCTCAAGAAGCGATCGTCTATAGTGTATATCATCGAAGAATATATGTTGGAAGTTGGCTGCAACCCCGCTCAGCACCGTTGTTTCGTTCAGTTCTGAGAACACTTCAAGTTTTGGTAGGGTACATCACCTAATGTCGGATCAGTTTCTTAGATCCTGATTCCTCTGTAATAACCCAGGTGCTTATGTGATCATAGAAACAGACTTTTGTGGCTGCTGTTCTACAATGGAAAGATAAGACTCACTGACCCCGGACAATGAGCTTCTTCAAATGTCATATAACAAAACCCAAAACACCATTTTTCGTGTAAGGCACCTGTAAAGATGTTCGCGACCAATGACGTTGGATTTTCGATCTAAATTTGTTTTGTGGTTATTCCGTGCTATTGTGTTCCGAACTGCATTAAAATGTGTCTATAATGATGTTAGCTCAGTCACCGTGCTGTCTTGCACCGGTGGACTTGATTGTAACAGAAAGTGAGCCGAGTGCAGCCGATCTCCAAACCAAGAAACCAAGAGCTGAAACTGTCACAATGATTTTGCTGGTAAGGATTGTGATCTTGCACACCTTCTTTCACTTAATTAGTTGTTTGTCCCGCTGCACAGCTGCGACGGAAAAAGCAAAAACTAATTTTTCAGTATGAATTGGCTTCTTAACCTTAGGTTTCTAGTAGAGCATTCTTTGGATAGCGAAATAAGATCGCACGTCTGTTGCTGCGAATAACCGCTGCAAAGAACTGCATACCAGATGGTCGAACAAATCTGCTAATGGATTACTCTTAAGCGTGAGTCCCATAAAAAGGACCATTTTTCACCCTCAATTTGACTGGAGGACTTGCGTGTTGCACCGCGCTTTGACTAGTACAGCGTTCGGGATTCATGTTGCATCTCAGAACCCTAGCAATATCAGTCAGTTTATTCTCCGAAACTAAATTAACCCGATTCTTTGGACAACTTGCCAAAATACTGGGACAAGTCAAGAGTTCAGACTTTCGCCAATCTTCCAAATCATAATGTTATTCAGGTGATATTTATCCGACCAAAAAGTCTCACCCCACCTTTCTGAAAGCTGGAATGTTTCCGCTGTTTCATCTCTCCAATAGCATAGCGCTAACCAGCTGTAAAATAACTTCTTCGGTGAATGGGTGTCGCCAGTTGCTTGTGCCGCGTTGTCCAAAATCACACTGCGTTGACCAGTCGATTTCCAGGTGTTCTGGGTCCCTCAAATCCAGTTATTTCAGAAGGGAAGGAGACAAAAATTGGGTGCGCATCTCACCTCACATAGTGATTTCCTAAGCAGGACAAGCATAATTTTATACAATTGTTGCATAGTAACGCGAATGAGCGGAATGGTCTCTCCCCTAAATCCACTCAAACGTAAAATAGGTTTTATTAGATTGTGTTTCGTCATAATGCGGCATGGCTAAACACACACCCCGTTGGGATGGATAAGAACTTAGTCTCCATGAAAGTAAATGACAAATTTAGGTAGAATGACTAAACACTGACCGCTGGGGTTCTTTCACTTTGTGAGATCTCATGACAGGGCGAATATTTTTCTCCCCAGACAACCCATAACTACCGTAAGATATCTACAACATAAATGGGCTCATGAAAATAAAGAGAAACAGAATACAGGCAAAGAATCGATTCACTCAGGATCCAGTTGTGTAGAACGCGCAGCAGGTACGCTGAAGTATGCTCTTCGACGTTTGGACCCACGAGGATGGTCTTCACCAATGAACAGATCAGCGACGTCAAAAAATTGCCCCAATGATTAGCCGTAAACTGATCAATTTAATGTCCTGTGCCGGAACTAGTGTGAAAGCCACAAGAATTCTGATAGTTCTGCGTGTCTTTTAGCTAACGGGTTGTGCGCGTCACCGGCTGTGGAGTCACCAGCATTTTCCACAAAAACCAATAAACCGCTGCATATGAATTTTTTATTCTCTTTCGAATTCAATGAGGAAATGGCATGTTAATAGTTATTTTGCATGACTTTGGTTGATGCCTCTGGGTAGAAATTTGTTATTCAGTACCGGGAATTGTAAATACTGGCAACGAATGTTACACATAAACCTCATACACAGATATATCCTTGTAATGTACTACTCATAAGGTTGCCCACGACCGGTTTCACCCTTTTTGGGGTACTCGCCGAGTTTCCGTTAACCTTATGTTCTACTTGAAACCAAATTGCACGAAATTAACGAATATTAACTTATTTGCAAACTAATTTGGTTTTCTTGAAAGACTCACCTGTAACCCAGCTAAATCTCTCGTTCGTGATATACTCAGTCTCTCGAAAAAAACAAATTAGTTAGTAAATGAGTGTAAACTCATACACAGATGTTCCAGTCTTAGTGCAGAGAGAAAACTCCTTCAAAATCAAGAAAATCCACGACGCGAACGTACAAGATATGAGCCGAGCACTGAATTTTTCCGTCCTCTTTCTTCATCAACTGTATCTGCCCAAAGCCAAGGATACATATTAATGTAGTCGTGCCGTTCATGGAAACAAGGGAATGACAAACACTGCTTTCAACGGCTAGAATCAGGCTTAAAATAATGAAGGTTTAGGAAAATCTGCTATAGTCAGGTGTGCTGTACGGGATTTGCCAGGTAAAAAGGGGTTGTCACGAAGGTGTCAGCTGACTTTTGTTGGACAACACAAGTTCAAAGTTGTCGTTGGTTACGGAACACAGATTTTTGGGTTTCCAAACGCCTCAAAGAACGATTACCTACTGATTTTAACCGTTCGAGTCACGTGTTCGATGACACTTAAATTATTCCTTTTGTGGGATGATCAGGCTCGTTAGGATGTAAGAGCAAATTGAAAGGATTTTGTGTTCCACAGCCTGACACACACACGTCTTGCTGTAGAACTAATCTACATTGCTTAAATTGAGCCCACGCTAGAACCTTTGGTAGATCTTGAAAGATTCTATTCGGTTTACCGCTGACAGGGATGAAAGTGAAACAGCTTAATTCATGGCTGTGATGTCAAAAAATGTTAGTATGTGATGGAGTTCTGGTAAGCAAAGTGGCAACTAAAAAGAAAGCTGATATACAGCTGTTCCTATTCCACAAACTAGCTCATGAGCCTTGCTTTTGCTAACTGCATTTCTCTTGAATGTCCCACAGTTAACAGTTATTCCAGAAACTTCAACTTACTTTGGAGACAACTGCTAGGAACATTCATTGTGACCGAAGAACGTGTAATCGGGGTGAAGAATGACAGACAACAAGATAGCTCTTCTGAATACACACTCGAAGAAATTCATTCCGGGTTGCCCATTTTAGGCTGCTCCACACAAGATTCCGTCTTATAACTGTGCAACCAAACCAGCCATAAACACAAAGGTTGTTCACTTTGATAGCTTAGTTGCACTACTCCACTTCGAACCCCTTGGTACTTGAATGAGCCAGGCTCCAAAATATGCCTGATTTAGAACCAGAAGATTACTTCCCGTATGGCCTGATCGAATTGCAAAGGTCTAGATGCTACTCCACCTAGCTTATCTTTTGAAATTTTGAAATTTGATTTCCGGGGAAATTCATAATCAGACAGGCCCTGAATAGTTGCCTTGGCAGCAGTTACCTGCACAAGTCTAAATGTCCTTGTTAGGTAATGCGAACGTAGATTACTGTGCCACACAAGTTAATTTAATCAATCTGTCCATTAGCAACATTTTGTCCAACATTGCCAGTTCCATTGGGCAAATCTTTTCTCTGATGGCATGGATAAACCGTAAACGCAAACATAAAAAGTATACTGAGTGAGAAAGGCCACTGAGGATTTGATTGGCCAGTGCAGAACTGGCTATTTTAGGGCAGAAATCTTTCTTTTACCACATTTTTCCCAATTACGAGGGACTACAACTGTCGTTGATAGTTGCTATCCACTCCAAGACAAATGAATGTCATAAGCTAACTAGCCAGTTTGTGTTATCAAAGCGTTCGCATTACGGGACCCGACGGCTGATTTACTACCGCTCGTTTGTTTCCGATGCGTAAGTAGGTATACATTTGCTTGTTGTTATTTAGGATTGTTTACTGATTAAGCACATTGTGCAGCCGAAATGGCTAACTTCATTAATCCGCAATCGGTTGTTGAAAACACCCAGTCTCCTTTTGGATAAGTAGGTACAGAAAACCCAATTTCGAAGAGAAATGTACTTACCAATACATGCGTCTCCCTGTAAAAAGGAAAACGCTTGCAAGCGAAGAGGAAAACAGTAGCTAGGGCAGGATATTTGGAATAAGAATATGAATTGTCGATTACCGGGTCACCTGATATCAGTGTAATGGCAGATAATACTGATGGGACGTGCGAGTAGTATGTTTTCTTATCGAAGCTCCGCTCGGCGTCTAATGGAAGGTGGGACCGTTTTTCAGTGTTTGTTTACACGTGCATGATATTCAATCAGCAACATGTCTATATTGCACTTTCATCTAAAATTATGCCATTAATAACCTACACAGCCTCTACCAGGTTTCCTCTGTTATTTCACTGTCCTGATGTCCGCGTTAGTTGTGACTAAAAATGACTTAGGTGTGGGTACATGGATATTTACTTCCTGTGTATCCACATCGATCCGTATCCAGACTCTCGAATGTTCCCAGTTTCATCGTGGTTATTGAATAATCCACGCAGCTTGTATTCAACTAATTGTTGATGTATTTGAAAAACATAAACAGAGATGAAATACCAAATGGTTTACCGTGATTAGTTGTCGAACCCCGCAAGCAACTTTATAGTATCCTGTGTACGAACTTTATCATAAGCAGTACAAATACCCCTTCTGTGTTGGTTGGTTTGAGCATAACACAGAGTTGCTGCATCTGTTCTATCGCTATCGCAAAGACAAAAGATTGTACAAATATAAACTGACACGGTGTAAAACATCCAGACATTGTACTCCATCACGAAGACCACTAGAGTTTACAATTTTTGTACAAAATGAAAACAATGGATAATATGTTTTCTCCTCATGTTTATCACGTACCAGTTAGTGTGATAACACGTTGGAAAATTAGCTGCTTTTGGAATGATTCTCTTGCGTCACTGGCATACCCCATTTTACATGATAATAACAAAATTCCAAATTTCACCATCCAAATTTGAATCCCGCTCGGTAGACTAGATACTCAAATAAGTAGGCTTGTTTCTGCCAAATTCGTTAATCAAAAAAATGGAAAATAGTAAACTTTATGCTCGCACAAGGTTTTGAAATCATTTCAGTACTTTAGCTAAATACATCTGCTTTTAAGTTGCACTGAGTTGTATGGCTCTGAAGGAGATATTACTTAGTGATTTATCATCATCATCCCGAGATCGCTGACTGCACCTGACCCCTTTAGCGCCTGAAGTAGTGTGGCATACATGTGCACGTACGATATGAAAATAACATCAATAAAAACGTCTAGTGCAAAATGAAGCGGGAATTAGTGAGCAATAGAATTGGTTCATTTGACATTCTGTTTCTTCTGTTTGACTGATGTTTTGTACCAGGTAGACAGTATTTTGCCTTCAAACCTTCAGGCAGTTTATGCACCAATCCTACTTGAGAGGGTTTGTTCATTCACTGTCATGTTTCTACATATGATCCCAGTAGGGGAATCTATTGGATAGTGTTCAAAACTAATTAGTCAACGCTGGTGCAATACTAAACGTTTGCTGTGCAGTAACCTCTTTCAAAAAATGGAAGACATGTTACGCAATGACTAAGTTTAGTTTACTGGCACCAGTTGTTTCCAAGAGACGTGCAGGTTCAAAACATAGCCGAACCGACATGTGTTGACTGTTTGTTAGGCGTTACCCAACAAATACAATGGTGAAAACCTATCCTAGCTAGGGCGCCCGATCTATCGGGCTGTTTATGGGAGATCTGTGGTTCGTTGAATTGGTTTATAATCCATTTAATATCCCTTACTGCGTGCGCAAAATTAAACGAATTCTTCAACGTAGCCACTGAGGAACCACACGCTGAGATTTTGTCGGTAAAGGAAAATGCACGAGAACACAGGTGGGATGATGAACATGTTTTCGGCAAGGTCTCTTCAAGTCATACAATTGCAAAGGCTAAGAGAGCAGTATTTAACATATTTGAATGAGTATGCTGTAAATGGATAGGAAATCGAGTGGGACGACATTGGCTACCTATCAAAGAACAATCAGTCCAGGTCACCAATAGGATGACTTGAGCTAGTCGGCGCGAGGGGTGCTGTGGTTGCGTGTTCAGCACAAGGTGCATGTGTGAGGGGAGGTGAGTTGGACCATGGTAAGCACAGCACACGAACAAAGCGTTTTTGCCGACAAAGGGTCGGGTCGCGATGTCGTATGGCGATAGCTTCAGCCACTGCAATCGTGCGCTGCTGTAATAACCTTAGTCGATTCGCCAGCGCCTTGTACACAACGTGGAAACTTTGGCTGGGTATCACGCTGTGTGCAGTGTCAGCTAAATGTTGTACTACGGAGCTGGTTACAGTCCTCCTAGCTCCAGAAGCTAGCCAGGGTTGATTGTGTTTCTTCATTCTTTGACCGAGTTGCCTAGTCGTGCGTCCGATGCATTCCGCTGCACAGCAGCAAGAGAATGAGTAAACCAACATATATTGGGCGTGGACAGGCACTATATCCTTGAGATTAAAGGGGTATAAATGATTGCTGGTGAACCATGTTGTGAGTATTTCGGCCGGGAAAACTTCGTTCAGACTGGTGGAGAGTCTTTTGTTCAGTAGATCGGCCTGTATATCTCCCTTAAACAGGAGGTTAATGTAAACTGTTTTCTTTCCATCTGTTGCTGTGATGGTGTTTGCTTCCTCCCTGTTCAAATGCCTTGTAGTAAACTTATCGGGGAATCCAGTGTTTCTCAAGACGTTGGTGAGAGTTCGGAATTCTTGTTCCAACGCACCATCAGGGCATATTTTCTTTGCTCTGTTAGTTAGGCTATGGATCAGGTTTCGTTTCTGTTTTAGTGGCAGGAAGCTGCTAAAGTTAATATATTGAGCCGACCAAGTAGCTTTTCGGTACACCGATCATTTCGGTGTACCATTGTGACGTCTTTCAAGGCGAACATCTAGGAAGTGGAAGAAGTCGTCGGTTTCCCCTTCCGAAGTGAATTGAATGGCAGTGTGAGCTTTATTGAACTGTTGTTGGAGTGATTCTAATTCGTCTTTATTGTTAACAACAGCGAAGACGTCGTCTACCTATCGGCAGTAATGCTGCATATTCTCTATGTTAACATTTAAGGGACCATTTTCAAGTTTACTCATAAAAATGTCAGCTAGCATTGGGTCCAGTGGTGAGCCCATGGCGACGCCGTCAATTTGATTGTACAGCATGCACAAGTAATCGACTCCATCCTTGAGAAGAAAGTGTAAGTCGGTGAGGAATGAGCATCTATGACAAGATCTTGGCAAAATATTTTCCACATTTTTCTGGAACAGTCATTCAAAGAGTAGGAATATAAAGGTCCAGTTTGGAAGTCCAAAATTTTTAATCAATCTACAAGCAACTTTGTGGCCTACCGAATTATTCATACACAAAGCTGATTCACAATGGGCGGCGCTGTGTTACCAAGGGTTACCACCAGAGTAAGACATGCGGGGGATTCAGTCGTCAGTATTCTGCTTCTGTTATACAACTGTGAAGTTGGAAATTTTGAACGCGCGTGGCTTGTACTCACCAAACCGGTAATGTCCAAAGTATGATTTGTTTCAATCCTCCAGGAACGTCAGTAAGTACTTTTTAATTTTTCTCCTCCTCTCAAAATTACTTTATCCGATATTTTATTGAACTTAAGGAATGTTGAATGTCGCATTTTCCCGGTTAGTAGATCTGATTCTGTCAAATGGTCACAAACTTTCAAACAAGACTTTGGTGATAATTCTGCTCACTAGTCTTGGCGGAGATTGAACGTCAAGCCATCTGTGAGTGCTTTCAACTGTGGCAATCTGAACATAGTTTTTGTGAGGTTAAGTTGTATCTGAAATACCACCTCGATATATTCAGACTGGGTGGGGTATTTTGTTCCACTCTGGTAACAGTATTATAAAAAAGCTTGCCGATGTAAGTTGGTCACGATGGAGCAAATCCACTAAGCAACACGTGATTAACTTTCGCAGTTTGCGGTATTTGGGAGAATGATGTAGGTAATTAACGGATGCTGTCGAGGGATGATATTTCACAAACTAAAATGAGCAAACTGCCAAGAAAGGCCACTTGAACGTGGCATGTGTTCTCCATTCGGGTGAATTTATTGAATCTAATCATTGAGACATCTAGAATATATCCTCTGCGATGTGATAACTGCTATCTGCCGTTTCAAATTAAATATCTGAGGACAGTTATAATGAGAAATAAATCTCTCCGCTGGTGGCTAACTGATTAACGTTATTGTAGAAGTACGGCTTGCTTCAAAGTTTTCTACATTAACCCCACCATTTTTGCATTTGCAACTAAAGATAGTTAGACCAGTATTAACACATCGCATTTGATTTCTAGCCGACTAATCAAATCAAATCAGTTTGCGGTATTTGGGAGAATGATGTAGGTAATTAACGGATGCTGTCGAGGGATGATATTTCACAAACTAAAATGAGCAAACTGCCAAGAAAGGCCACTTGAACGTGGCATGTGTTCTCCATTCGGGTGAATTTATTGAATCTAATCATTGAGACATCTAGAATATATCCTCTGCGATGTGATAACTGCTATCTGCCGTTTCAAATTAAATATCTGAGGACAGTTATAATGAGAAATAAATCTCTCCGCTGGTGGCTAACTGATTAACGTTATTGTAGAAGTACGGCTTGCTTCAAAGTTTTCTACATTAACCCCACCATTTTTGCATTTGCAACTAAAGATAGTTAGACCAGTATTAACACATCGCATTTGATTTCTAGCCGACTAATCAAATCAAATCAAATAAATAAATAAATAAAAATAAAAATAAAAAAATAAAAATATCACCTTGCTAGTTCGGGCGACAAGAATGGGAGACATAGATTCCGAGTGACAGAGCTGTAAAGACATACTGAGATCGATCCTGTCTGCCAAAACGCAAGATACAGGAACCTCAGTGTTCTCAAATTCTCAGTCATGCAGTGAGTCAGGAAAAAACGATTTAACTAAAAAAAATGTCTAGATTCAAAGGAGGAACTAAATAGGCTTGGATGCGAAACTCCCAAAAAGATCCAGAAAACTCAGGAAGTCAAAACGTCAGACGAACAATAGCAACTTTGCAGGCAGCAGTCGTCCTATTGATCAATCCACATCCAGAGTTTGGAATAGGCCAGTCCCAAATAATACAAAAAAACTGCCAGGATTGAAAGGCAGTTAACCACACACAGCAAGAAAATAGGCCATAAAGAAGCACGAATCTAGAACAGCAAACGAAAACAACGAAACGCCTTACGATGTTCCACGGCGCACCATGACGCAGAGGAGATCCTTGATGAATAAACAAGATTCAGGATGAGACAACCTATGAACAGCCAATTACAATAAAGCCAAAAGATACTGTTAGCAAACTATATCACAGAAAGTAAGAAAAAAGGGACCAACCACACACCAACCACTGATGATATCCCACAAATTGCAAAGCAGCTGCCGAACTCGGCAATAGCCACCAGGCCGACTAACATCTGGTCCACTGGAGCTACCAACGGAACTCTACCAGATCGATTGAATGAGTTGCTCCAGTGAACACCATTCGGAACCACAAAAGCGTGAACTGGTGATGACTGAGCGCCTGGATAAATTTGTCTCCAGAAATGAAGTCTTTCTAAAGTTCACGGAAGAGCACATGCTTTTAGACCGTGTTTTCTGAGGTAAGGCGCAGTATATGAAGACAAGATTTAGTAATTGGCTGTGTTCCAAATGATACTTAAATTTTCTCCCACCAAGTTCGTTTCCCCCAGGCAGTCATCACAATTCAAAGTTGATTTCAAATAAATCCGCGGTGGGACAAGTTTAGCTTTGAATATGCCGTCCTTAATTGTTGCTTCTCACGTGATATAGAAGTATAAATGCACGTTCGTAACACAGTGCATCCCATTTACGACAAGCAACGTCAGCTATCCGGCTCTCAAAACGCAAACCGTTTTGGTATAGTCGTCTCCCCTCCAGATTGGTGTCCCCTCAAAACTGATAGGCTTAGGGGCCTTGTAATTTGTGAAGGAATTAGACGACTTCAAACGTCCTACCATATAGCAGTGTGCTTCCCGAAAATATCCCCAATTCACTTCAGCATGTAGTACGAAGTCGAGCTCGTATCAGTTTTAGACCACTGCCTGCACACCGTAAGCTACCCAGTTTCATTAGGTTGTGTCTGACCTGAACTGATACCTTACGACTCAAAGTAAATGTTGGTGAAATTAGTGTTCCCTACAGAAAGGATGGTTTCTGAACCTATCAGGTTTCGTCTAAAATACCACGTTTAGGCCACCGCAATCCAAACTGTGTCCAAATAACTAGTATTGTGAGTCGCATGAGAATGAAAGCAAACAGGTCAGCGACTCTGGAGTTTAGGTCCACTAATTTGATAAACTGTGAACAAAAGCGTTCGGATGACACACAAAATCACAAGCACTGAGTGAAGTCGGCAGTATTTCAGCCACATTTTAGCTGGGCGCACCCACGGCTTTGCCTGTTTTCAAAACCAGCAAAATAGACAGAGAACAATAGTTTTAATTTGGGTAATATTATCTGACATGAATTTTTTCAGTCTTACATACCGGAAATGACCGCATGGGCTTATCCCAATGATTCATTCATTTGATAACAAAGGAGAAAACGGCTTTCCACAATAAATGCACTCGTGTGGAGCATAAATAAACTGGTTGTTGACTCTACCTACATATGGTCAGGGAATCAGCTCATAGATAAGCCTAGTATTCGGGTTCTGGTATCATATACTGAGTCTTTATTGTTCTTAGTAACTCTCTCCAAGAAATACGTAATGGTGAGTCGATAAAACACGCGGTTATTTTATCAAAGTATCCTTATTGAAGTCGATTCTCCGAGCAATCAGTCTGTACAGAGGCTTGTTCCATCGACCGCCACGCATATTACCGAGATGGAAACTTTCCGCATCAGCAAAGCGTACAATATGAATTCCGCATTCTTAGCCAGGAACTTGACTGGAATCTCAAAGCATAATCCGTTTCCAAACAGTTTTGAGTCAGAGCTTCTTTAATCCCGTTGGTTGTCTGACCGTGGCCTAGAATATGACCTTGACTCGTTCAAATGCCGTTGCATCAATCACAATTTCAAGCCATTTTACACCACGTGACACTTTCTGATGAACAGATTATCCTAGCACTGACTACTGCCAGTAACTAAACAAATAACTTGTGGTAAATTTTCCCACGCATATTGGTGTCTGCAATCGAGTTGCATAGCTTGAACCGTGTTTTTTGGACATGAATTCGGGAAATATTTGTCCTACAAGACTGCGTTTTCTTCCTACGTTTTTCCCTTACATATTAATGGTTCCTTTTCATTTTAAGTGTACTGAAGCGATAAGCCGGCCTTGTCTGAAGGCGGCAGACAAACGCCTCAGACGTTTCTTTTAAGAAAGGGTGGGGCTCCGTCAGTCAGTCTTCACCACGCTGTTGGTAAGAGCGCAGTGAAGCAGCTCGGTAATTAAAGCTGAAGATTAGCTAAGAAACCTAATTCAGCTTACAAGATAAATTGCTCTGTTTACAAGCGTTAAAAGAGACTGCGAACTAATCGTTATGAAGAATGAAAAGATTAATGCTTGGCTAGAATGTTGAGTCGCCACTGTCGGGCGGACAGTTAGTTCCGGCGTACTATTTCCTGATACGAAAACTCGTTTGCTGGAACATCTATCCCGTTATCAGTGGTACTCTATTACTCGAATCTTTAGTCGGCAGTGCAGAAAATCACACCGTTTTACCTACAAAATGAGTGATCTGCTCAACAGTAGTTTTTCCCACCCCATCGCGAGTTTGGAGTTTGTGTACAGTTATTAGAGCCCAGGATGCCACAAGGTTATCTTAGTGCCGGAATGCCTAGACTGTTTAGTTTTGCATTTCCTATTCTACTCGTCATACACCTTCATCTACCAAGCTCATCAGGTTATGCTTTGAGATGAAGCTTATCCCGATTGACCGGAATGCAGCAAACACAATCAGGATGCTCCTGTCTGAGATACGTGTGAATGTGCAGTTGATAAGTACTTCCACAGTGCAGTAGTGGCTGTACAGGTGTTTGAGTGCCATCAAAAGGTCTGCTAAGTGAACGCATTGACCAGTAGCAAGCACAGCGACATTACAAAGAGATATAAACAACACGAGTGCGACGAACTTCTCGTTTGGCTGTGAATGTGGTCGTAATTCTCTGCTCGTAAATGACACGTTGGTTCCATCTCTTGTCTGCTTTCGTTTCTGATTGAGTGAGAGAGTTAGGCTGCCGGTTTTCGGAGCATCTGGTATGTTACCGTGAGTGGGTTGGTCAAAAGCCGGGGAAGGATGGTCAGTGACGGCATGGTGCTTCCTCTCGCCAGCAAACCGGAAATGAACGACGCTTATTACGTCAAAGAAAAGGTAGGATATCATGTTGCATGACAGATGTTTTGTTCTCGTCAGGAAAACCAGGATTCGGTAAATCCGGATACTCGATGGGTACGTTTCATTTAGTGTTCTGGCATGTTTGTGAAACATTGAAAACCCACAATGATTTCCGCCCGTCCGCGAGCTATCGCTAACTTTTGGCACGCGACATAATTAGTTCCGACAAACGAAGAGAGAGGAATTCGAATTGTTCGGTCTGGCGTGCGATACAAAGGTTCACTCAAATCACACTTTTCCTAAACGTCCTAATTTCTGTGTGCGTGGTTGGCAATTAAATGCCTTAGAGTTACGAATCTTATTATGCGTTGACCGGACAAATAAGGCAATTGGGGTTCGTTCGATCAACACCAGATTGTTTCAAGCTCAGGGCTGTGAATTCTAAACTACACCATCGTTTTAGACAGAGACGGCGATATGCCTAAGACACTTCTAGAATAGCATTGTGATCACAAGCAAAGGCTCTATAGGTGGGGCAAAATATGACTTTACGATAAATAATGCCCCCTGAGTCGAAGATATTCTCATCTCCCTTTCTCGCAAGTGCTCATATATGTATACACCTTTGTTGCGAACATTTAGTTACAACCCAACTGAAGAAGGCATGGTATCCACGCAGACCACGGACGATGAATACAAAACGCTTGAAGATTCTACAGTGGAAATTTGGTAAAATAGCTTCAATAAAATTTGTCAAACTTATTGTGATGAATTTTGGACCCAATTCTACACCTATCCGCCGAACTGACTGAGTACGCTTTCAAACTCAGGAATGAAATCGATCTTAGTGAATGTTTCAAAAAAACACTTGAACAATCACTCCACATCTTAGCTTCGAAATCTAGAAGATCCTCCATGGGTAGGGTATCTGCTCACGTTTGTTTGCGCTGCTAGCACTTCGAAACACACGTGTAGTTGTTTTACAATGTGACACAGCAGTGGACTAGTTTATATCTCTCAGCCAGAAGATTGAACCACTTTTGTTAGAGATGACCCACACCAGCTTTTTAGGCATTCCATTGACTGACTCACACGAGCATGCGACTGACCGAGGTCGAAGTGTGGCTGACCATTTGCAATGCGCCACTCAACGAATACTGACTGTGGTGGCAGTGCATTTTTCCATCTATCAGCAAAAGATAATTACGCTACTTATTACAGCGCCTAACGGGTTACTGAATTCGGTTACTTTAGGCAAAAGTTCGTTTGTTAGACCAGTTTATCTAACGCTCGAAGCAATGACATTTTCAACTGTCTACTGAATATATAGTCAATCTGATACTGATGACAGATCCACAGATGTTATCCTTTTAAAGGTATTTCATGGCGAAATCCATCCAGCCTAGGTCTCACCAGTGTTAGTAAAAGAACTGGCTGCACTCCATATGATTTCAACCTAGTTTTTTGTCACAATCTTTCCGGGCATGGAAGCAGGCACATTTGAGGCCTCCACTATCACGGGTAGAACATATTTACAATCTCCTCTTCATCGTTGTGTTACCACGTGATTGAGAATTGGCTCTTTACTACCACAGCAAATAGTTTAATTGGGAAGAAATAAGAGCTGATGGAAAACTATCATCAGGTTGTAAAAAACGGCTAAATGACTTCGCAATCAAATTGGGTCGGAAACGAAATGAGGTAGCAGTACTTTGCAAAGTGTCTGATAGCCTATCATGAATTAATTTGCTACTCGTTTATTCGATCGACATTTTCTACATCAAATCTTTCTGTCTTATCAGTCCACTGTAGGTTGTGCACAGTCCGGCACACATAGTATCTTCAGCTAACATCCCCAGAAATTATAAATTAGAATGAAATCATCATCCCTATTAACAGTTGCGTTATCAGATTCGAACCGTTTTAGACGATGGAGTAGAGTAGTCTTAGTCGCTTTATTCTTTCATCTCATTATCTGCAAATTTATTCATCTAATCGGACAAAATTTGTAGATTAGTATTAGCGAAAAAACCGTATATGTCGATTAATCTTTTCCTTCCACACTTCCGCCTACCCACTTGAAATTCGAGGAAATGTCAGAATACCGCATTTTGTCCAACTGGTTTATTGAAATCAACATCTTTGTGAGAATGTCCATCGAGGACTGTATTCACAAAACATGGGCTAAGGCAAAACGTTCTCAACCATAGTGAAATGCTCTAGAAAGTAGAATGTGACTGAAATGCAAATATATGTCACTAAGTATACAGAATTAGGAAACCGTTGATCAAATTCTGGATTGCATTGTAAGTGAAGGTATAGCGGAAATAGTAGAAAGTAGCCTAGTTTCACTATCGGACTGTGGAGTTCAAGGCGTGGTCTGCCACTGATATCAAGCACCACATTTTCCGGGAATCGAACATCATCATCATCATCATCATTGTCAGCTGTAAGAACCGCGTACTCGTCGTACACTGGTTGTAGCTGCCACAGTTTCGTTCACCGATGATTGGGGG
>NW_008751782.1:310644-371818 GCF_000715545.1 Opisthorchis viverrini
GATGCATGAGCGCCATTGAGGGCGCGACTGGGCCATGTCTGACAATGTCTCTAGCCATTGATGTGGACCGTCTCGGTGTCCCCATCCAGGAAGACGGCAGTGACCAGCGCAGCTGAGTTTGCTGGTAATAGGAATCGAACACGTTTAGCTAATACTCGGTTTACTTTGTGTTGACTATCATGGTTTTTTAGTCCAAGGTGCTCCAACTTGAGAAAGATGCGCTCAGAAAATTCGGTAGGAAATTCCCGCTTTCCCCTTTCTTCACCATGAACTTTAAAATATCTTGCAAACAGGATCCTTCCTTCATATAATCAGAAACAGTTTCTCGGGTAGTAATTTTGGTTAACATACAGATAGATTAGTCAAACAATCGCAGCGATAACTGTAAAACGTCTGTTTTCCGCAAAAACATGTGGAAAATGGAATGAACACATAAGCTGATATTTTTCAATGTGCCGCCAGCTGAAACACATCTTACTCGTATCCTGGATGATGTGGAATCAAGTCATTCTTTGGAATGAGTTCTGACAGCATAACATTTTTTAGTTGCCTGGTGATTGGGTTTTTAATACACACATTACTTGAGTATTTTAAAAGCAAATTATGACAGTAAGCCCCTGGTTGAATCATATTTCTTGTGTTTTCATTATTCGATATCTTTGTTAACTTTTGGTGAAACTTATTTTCCTCTTGGAAATCATTTTTATCTCCTTAGGAACAATCACTATTGTTCTGTTTATTTTGCAACTACTGTTTGTCAGTATCCATCCTGTGTTCCCAGAAGTACATTTTGTCGCCGGGAGGTTGGGGGCAATTGAAACAAAATGAGACAGGTGCACAGCGAGAAATTGTCTGGTTGATTTGGCCTTATCACAAATTATGAACTGGTTCAGTTTCATACACAAGGATATATACCAGAAGAGCTATCGTTGGAGCCACTGAATCTGGAAACGATACTGGTTGGAGTCGACAAAAAATGCCTTGGCTTAGGAGCTCGACCACAAGTTAGCGGTGGCCTGTAATCTGACCTTCGAGCAGTGGGTTGTCACACCAACCTCAGCAGAGAATGGGTTTACCTCAACTCCATCCACTAACAAATCCCCCAAAAATCAAAGAACCTACCTCTAGTATGGGTTGCAGTCAGGGGTTGCAAGCACAATCACTTCACCGTACGTTTCGGTCTGTCGCTGACGGGGCCCATGACTTAAGAGTTTTGATGGCAACTTGACAAGTTTTCTTATTCAAAGTTTCCGTGCTACCATTCACATCTCAACACCGTTACCAAGCCCCTTTTACAGTAGATTCAATTGCACCAACCAATAAAAAGATTTCAGAGATAATTCATTTTGTGACTCATAGGCTGTCCCTAACGAGATCAAAAAGATACACCTACTAAGTGCGTAAGGATCGGGCAGTGATAATACGAAGTCTTCTTCAAGAATTGCAGAAATTTTCGCCAGTACCTGTTTGCTGAGACTTTCCGATTTTCACAAAGCCTTGCATGCAAACAGAAAGCTAGCCAGCCAATTCAGAGCCGTTCATTACTTACGTAATCAAGTGACTAAACTGTTGCATGCATCATTATTGGCTGACTCGAGGTACACCATACTGTACAAAGGTGATGATTGCTGCCGGTGTACTGGTGATACTACTGATGAGGGAGGTCTGTGAGTAGTATGTTTTCTCTTTGTAAATTCGCTTTGTGTCTCCTGAAAAGGGAGATCTATTGCGGAATTTGGGGAGTCGCTTTATAGCTTTTGCTTGGATTTGAGCAACAGTCAACGAATATCCAAGAAGTTTTAGAAAGACGCGTTCAAAGAGAAGATGGATATTTAGTAGTTGTACTCAAGATGCATATGAGAGTTTTGCTTCCCTGTCCAGCTTCCTTGTTCAGCTTCCCTGTTCGGCTGGCATTTTTCCATGAATTCGAAGCGAAGGCCTTCTCCCTTTCACCGGTTATGTTATAAATCGGCTCGTTCAACAAGGATAGGATTGTGTGGGATGTGGTTGTAAGGGCCAACCACTGGCGAGTGCACAGATGCAGGTGATGCTTACTACTTTTGCTCTTGGATTCTGGGTGTTCTCTTTAAGTCTGCTTGCAAAAGTCTTCCGCCACAGTTAAAAGTATATAACACCAATAAGGAATGTCGGTACACCTGTTTTATCGGCAAAATGAATCTGGCGTTTGGAGACTTCCTTTTATATCTTGTCTGGTGATCCTACACGTCAGATTTTCAATGGCCTAATTGAAATCGTTGTTTCCTGGCTTTCGGATACATTGTTCACTGCACTGTTGGTGTTTGCTGACTTCAACAGACCTGCAGAGAACTGGTATGATGAAGAGGATTTGATTACGTTGCAGCTGCTCCAGTAGAGAAAAACATCCTACGCCGCCAGTGCTGTGGTGTGCTCCTTGCTACGGATGTCAAAACATTGTCCACTGAGACCAGTGTGTTCCTTCGAACCTTTTTATAATGGACCAAAACCAAGGGGAAAGAAGTACGTGAAATATATTGAGAAGAAATTACATTCTGTTTCTTTGGTACGCCTTTCAGAATGAGGTCTTAGTTACCGATGTTGCCCCTGACCAAAGCCAGTGCAAGGAACAGTGGATGCTTGAGGTTGGTGACTTTCGTGCTGTCGGCTAAATTTTGCACTGTCTTTAAAGTTTCAAATAGCATTGTCTAAACTTTGTGGCTGTACGGTTGTGAAACATCAGCCTCAACATTGATGTTTCCTCTGATGGTGGTGATGACAACGCTTAACAGTGAAACGGACCTGCCCGCAATTTCTTTCCATGGAGGAAAAGTCACCATCTAAGATTGCAGTAGAAATCTTCGTTTGTTTTTGCCAGTAATTCAGAATCATGCCCCCACCATATTGAGTTAATTGGTCATTCTCACACAGTGAAAGCTCGACAGCGATATTTTGAGACGTTGGACAGCAGCGGTAGCTCTATTGGTTTTTTAATTTTCTTTTTTACAGCAAGATCAAAGGACTCTCTGTCTGCTCGTTTGTCTGGACATATTTGCGTCAACTTCGGAATGTAGGCCGACAGACTGAGCTTTCCTTCCATATTCAACGTCCTTAAATAAACCATCTCGTAATCCCGCGGAAAACGAGTTGATGTTCCTCTTATTCATAGATTGTGGAAAACTGTCAACCAATGAGTCGCATTACTTTTTGCTTTGCTTAATCAGGCGGTTTTCAGAGTACGACATCCGCAACCTCATTTCCCCCCGTCCCACGCGTGATGAATCCACCCTTTTCACTTGGCTGTCATCACTTAATGCAAAAAAACTTTCTTTTTTCATGTTGCCATTTCAGCTACTACACAAGCAAGAAACTGTAAATACAGGGTAGTGATGACTTAAGACGCGGCAGTTTTATTCCCTTCGCTGGTTAGGAATGACAGCGCTCGCCATACGTGATTTTACTACAAAGTCAAACAAGATCTCCTACATCTAGGCACTCCAGAAATCTTTTTACAAAAAAAGCTATAGGAAACCGTCCATCCGTGCCACAAAGGAAGACCTAATGACGTTTATCAAATACTCAAACCAACAAGAATGCATTCATCGCTCGATAAACAGCATGCTTTAATAAATCATTCCACTAAACTAAAGTTTGCATCAACTCTCCTTACCATAAGCAAACATTCTGGGGTGTGCCAAACACATTATAAGGAAAACAGAAACAAAATGGTTGCTAACATGCGCCAGGCACCAATAGCCGATGGTCATTGTACGGACGGAAAGATGACAGTGGAGAATTCATGGATTCTTAATATTAGCCTACATAAGATACATGCCAAGAATAACTTCCAATAAGCTGAATCTAATGTCAAAATTCTTTCAAGCAAACCTTTACAAATACGCCTGTCGTTTGCTAGTAATACTTGTTTCATCTCAAACAGCTAAGAGAACAAAACCGTTGTCATTGTAAAAATCTGAGTCCCATACTGAATCCCTGGATCATAAAGATTCTCACACCCAGACTAAGCTCGCAGTGTAAGTTGATCTAGACAATGGACTCAGCTGAAATTCACTCATACCTCTTGTTAAGGATATTCTTGAGGGAATATGCTACGCTAAGGTAGCTTGATTTTGAGATACACACGACCGGTTTCGCCCTTCTTAGGGCTCATCAGGTAGGCGCATTACCCAAGTTTCCGTCAACCTTGTGTTCTACTTGAAATCAGATTGCACGAAATCAGCGAGTATACACTCATTTGCAAACCAACTTGGTTTTTTGAGAGACTCACCTGGAACCTGACTGAATCTCTCGTTTGTGATGTTTCCAGCCCGATTCTACCGCCAAACTGGTAATCAGGATATCACAATACGCCCTTATTGTAAATCATCTTCGGAAAGCGGTAGATGTACTAATCAGGCGCGTCTGGTGGATCCAGATCCAACATGAACGTCTTTTATATGTATGTTGCAGACCGTCCGAAGTTTTGATGAGCAAAACGGAACGGCTGAAACCTTCTCCGAAACATTAAATATCGTTTCACATGAAGAGAACTTCGCGCAACACATTCAATAAGAACTTATTTTGTCAACAGGTGTTCGAGAAGGAAATAGAGTTGAGTGAGTTTCAGGAAACGGCCAGATTATGAGCTTCAGAAATGGCGAAATGGTTACAGATCTTCCGGATTTTTCAGTGACCTTGAGAAAAGTGTTGATATGGGCAAATCCTGTAACTGGAGCCGCGCAGCATTCGTTCATAACACATTACAGCTGAAACCTGGGTATTCTTAAGGTGTGGGTTATTGAGATTTGCAATACATTGTGTTTCAGTCTAATCCACTTAAGGCAAGGTCCTTAATTATCTTGATTAAGGGTCTACCGTGGCGTTAGCGTCACCAACTGACTTATCAGTCTCTAAAAACATTAGCAAACCATTATTTTCGTGTCACAAAAGTAAGATGTGGTGTGTTTGGTTACACTTCATTCTTTTAAGAAAACCTGTTGGGTTCAATTCGGAAGTAAACGTCGATATTCTTTCCTAACCAAACGAGTGGAATGTTTTTCAATGATTTTACTTGACCCAAAAAATCACAGCCTCATCAGAGTTGACAAGTTAAGCTTATAATGGCGTTGAAATGAGGCCGGTGTTCACAATCATACAGCGGAATCAAGTTATTTTGCAGTTCAAACAGCTTACACAAAACAGAAACCTTTTTCCTTGTGCCTCTGTGCGTTGTCCTTAAAGTCTGGAAAGATTTCACCACTTTTTACTGAACAAACTAAGAGTTGCACATTTAAAGTACATATGAGGGCTTGTTTTATTTTTACCTCACCTGCATTCATCAGAATTGTCTCCTCACACCGTCTTGGCATGAATTATTTTTCAGCGGGGTTCCTAGAACAGACTTACTGCCACCTTCGACCAGTCAGATCTACTTGGAGCACAGGATAGATTTTACTGGGAATTAATCTATTTGGATGCCTCAGTTAGTTGCTGCTTCAGGGAAAACTACTTGTCTGATTCCACGTCATATGACAGAGCTGAATTGCATAACTGTACTTGTGCGCTCATTCAATTAACTCCGCTTGGAGAGGACTCAAAAAATATATTCAGAGAGAAGTTGCACGTGATGTTGACCGGTGAAATGCGTAGTATGACCCTTCTATTCCATCGGTAGACTAGTTCGTAACTCAGACATGACAGACTATAGGGTAAATAGCTTATAATTTCCCATTTGCGAAGAACGTTTGAATTTTATTCACTACTCAAAGCCCTCAAAAATACCAACTTTTTCTTACTTTCAGAAGTCTATTTTTAACTTCGCAAAACCCATCTTAACGCATCTTAACCCAGCCCATCCCAAACTCAATCCATTTCCAACCTCTACGGAAAATATCACTTAAAAGCACATCATTCCGTTGAAACGTTCACCCAGAATAGGAAAAATTCTCGAAAAAATTATTCTTTGAAAACTTTGTACTTTCAGGCTGGATTTGTGAGTTTACCACAGCCGAAGAAAAAACCTGACTCCTGTAAAACCGCATTACTAATGAACACTGTAAACCGAACAGTGTGACTTGTAATACTACAACTCTAGCGTGTGTGAAACCTTTTCAAGCATGCAAACGAGTATCCTTATCTTGAACAGAAATTTTTATCATGAACACCTGTGGCACTTTGCCAGGTTTCAAGCCAAAAAGCTAACGGCTACAAAACATTTCTACGTTTTATTAACGGAAGCTCATATCCGACTACCTCGAGGTTGTCTCAGCATGTGTAAACTAACCAGAAAACTGGCAGGAAGGAGCAACTTTCAAATCAAAATAAGTATAGCAAGAGCCGCTCCCACAAACGTGAGTTTTCGAAACAGGACTGGTTAGCTATTTTTCGGCTTTAAGCAACCCACATGTTTCCCCAGATTATCAGTACCGAATGAAACGCGGTTCATCAGTTCTAGCATTTTGGCTTATTTGTCTTGGCAGGATTTCTGGGTGAAACAAGCTTGCCGATACATCTGGCTTGCACAAGCCATGTGTCTTCCTCACGTCCCACTGTGACTCACCAGGCTTTCCGATTATGCAACGTCGCGCGCTGTTCTCTGGTTACAGTGGCTGCTTCAACCACTCGCACGTGTTCTCACAAGTTCTATGCTCTTGTAGGACTTTGCCAGTGTCTTTTATAATACAACTAGTTAGTTTGACATAGCGAAATAACTATTACGCTCCGACTGAAAAGGATTATTCCTCCAAAATTAACCATGCTGCTTTTTTCTCGGCATATGAGATCAAAGGGGACCCATTCCCAGACCTTTTACCATATTTGTAAGGTACTTTTGTGCCCCCATTTATAGTATTCACGTGACCTCAAAGATGTCAAGTATCGGTTATCTTTGTCTAGCCAATTAGTGGGCCTAAAAACTCACCAACAAATGTCTTTTCTAAACGTTTTTACTCCCATTTATCCCGCAGATCTTATGTAGGCCAATCGGCGTGACTCAGTGAAACCATCGATTCTTTTGTTCTGGGCAATAGCAAACCCTCCAACATAGATTGACGCTGATCAACTACATGACAGTCTGAACAACGTCAGTGGCTGCGTTCGTCTTAAAAATCTTCTGGTTGGATTTTAGATAAGTGTGCGAGGGTGTATTATAGCTAGGTTTGGGGTCCCAGAGATTTGCGTCATTAGATGCATGAAATATCTGAATTGGGCACTGCAGCAACTGCGCCAATTACACTAGTATTCTCCTTGTTCTCACATCAGTCTAAAAGATGGTCCTGTTTTTGACTGATTTGTTGTAGAAGTCTAATGTGATTACGCACCAAAACTGTTCCAGTCTCACACATTTTAAGAGTCTGGTGGGTGGTCTACACTGGAAACAAGGTTTACTCAGCTTAGTAAAAGGTTTTCTATAAATGAGGTTTACAACGAAGAAGTGCGGCGGAATGTCGAACAAAAATCATTTAATTCAGACATTCTCATCAAACTTTGACAGAGAGGTGTTCATGTTTGACGAGCTTCTACATGTATCGTCTCTTTTCCCCAGATCACTGTTCATGCGATTAAGATAAAAACATGAAATCTGGGATTCTTGTCAGACAGCAAAACAAAAAAAATATTTCAGCAAACGTTGGCCAACCTTTAATATCCATAATATTTCTGGATTGCAAAAGGCTTTTCATTTTAAAACGCTTCTACTTTCAACTGGCTTGGCTTGGGAAAGTGCAGTGTCATGGGTCGGTACGTATGAACACATGAGTTTGCACAATTCTGAAGCGCGAGGGTTCGCAAATATCTCAGTCTGTTGCCATTAACTTTTTATCAATATCACGTTTTTGTTAGTAGGACTTCCGTTTTTGTATTTTTCCGTTTTGGGATCAGAGAAGATTTCCTTTACTTCAAATGGTGCGACAAACATTCAACCTGACCAACTGAAACGGTCCCTCGTGAATCGCAATACACAAGCCAGTCTCATTAGTTTCTCTGTAAATGTTCAGAAATCTGACCAAATATGAGCACAAACGTCCGGGAACTCATCCCAGTCTACACTTCAAGGCCGAACATCTCGTAAGGCCATAATGCGACAAAAGTGAATTTCAGTACTATAAATTGGGACCATATAATCCCGGTGAAAAGTATATTTTCGTGGTTCTTTGTCAGAATGGGAAATATAAAAAGCAGAAAAAAAACTATCATTGAGTAGTAAAAAAATAATGCAGCAACCCTGGTTTTTTTCTGGCCAACGGGAGGAGTGATTTGACAGGTGCCGAAATAGTTCCCGTCATTCTTGAAACGCAGAATTCACGTACCACTTTGCATTTTACACTGGCTTGTCAGTCGCAATTGGAAGGTTTCATCCATTTTTTACGCAAGCAGCTGTCAAAATGATTATTTATTTCAACTGAAATACTCCCTCACAACAAGCACTAACCTCCCCGTAGTACCATCGCTAACCAGAAGGTACTGTTTGTTGGTAAAGAATTAGTCCAATAAACTGTTGTAAACTGCACATATAAAGTTTAAGAAATCTTCCTCCAATAATTTGCTGTTTTTTATTCTATGCCCCCCCGCTGCACAGTCAGTTATACGAAACGGCTTGGAAAATTAGGTATGCTAAACTTTTTGCCAAGTTTTGGTGCGAACTTACTTTAAGTCTGGTGGTTTCAAATCATGAGGATAATCACAAATAAATGACCATAGAATGACGCTCATCCACATTGGCTATCCAGCAACAAAATTGAGGATATGAACTTACTCAGATTAGTGTACTTGTGAAAGGAAGAAGGCCTTCGATGCAGAGTTATTTATTCGGAAATGCCAACTGACCGGTTGCAGACCATTGAACAGGGAAGCAAAACTCGAATCTGCATCTTAGTTACAAAAACTGGACACAGATCTTCCCTCAAACGAGTCTTCCTAGAGATTCGTTGCCTCCACTCATTCGTCGGTCAAATCCAAGCAAATGTTACAAAGTGGCCCCACGAATTCCGCAACAGAATTCCCTTTTTCAGTCGACGCAAAGCGAAATTCAGCGCGCGATTCATAACTCCAAAAGCCTGGTGAGTATCATCGTTACACTTGTATATTCTGTATACCCGGACCCATGTCTCCTGCACATTAGAACCGTTCAACTCTAGAACCTTTTTGGTGCCTAGCTGTCATACCACTCAAAGGAAGTACGGGGGGTGGGATACTGCCAAGTTACCCAAGCCTATATGGGAGAAGGCGACATCTATGGGCCTGGTTCGAACCATAAACATTACAATCGATAGATTTAAGCTCTAACCACTGAGCCATATCGCTATCTGGCGCATTTTGACTGATAGTAGGAAATAGCAGGTCACTGACAATTCAAACTATTTCCACTACTGTAGCTGACCGCACAGTGCGGCTTCATCTATTCCAGTTGTATTGGGTCAGTCAAGTGCCACGACAATGAATAAAAATGCGTAGACCTGGAAGATACAACTTCCAAAACTGTCTGTTTAGAACATCCAAAGTCTGTCGAATTCAGTAATTCATCGAATATTTTCGAGGAGATTTGTTACAGTACGACAAAACCGCTGGCCACATTGTTTGGTAGGTTAAAATGGACTGTTTTTCCTTTCGGAGAAGATTTTATTCATATCGTTCTCTGGGTCCTGTGGATTGAGTATCTCTTAACAGGAACAAAGTGCAAGGAGAAATGCAGTTGTAAAATTAATTTGATTCCGGCTTTGCATACCACCGTTAGTTTTGGTTGTCTCAAATGCAAAAACGCGACTCGTATCCCATCTGTATCGATGGGCCGAGACAACTCAGGTCCACGATCAACTTTCCTCAATAGTCACATCCAGACAAATAAAAATCTGCATCTTGCCCAGTCACCTCAACCCAAAATCGACTGAGATTACGCTTTACTCACAAATTAACTAATCTTCGTTAACATCTGTCTGATAGAGTCTAGAAACTCCCCGGGGAAGTCGTAATTCCAATTCGTTCAGTACATTCTTCGACTTTCAAACCTTCAAACAATGGCAAAGGATTCCATAAATTATTATACTGGACCTTCGGAACGCAAATCTCGTATCGTGTTTTGCCAGTCTTCCATTCACGTTAATGCCACCCTAAACGAGTTCATTCAAATCTATCGGTTTATTTTGCGGAAAGGCAAAGGCAAAGGTGGCCCCCACAAGTAGCGAATTAGCCGCGCAGCAGCACTTTGTACCAGTGGGTCTATACAAACATTCTTAATAATATTACTTGCTTTTAGAATTAGTTACTTTGGACAACCAAAACAAACTGCAATGGCTTTATAAACAACCTGCAAAGAGACAGTGATCGGACTTCTTTACACCATCATAGTGTAAGCGGTTGTAAAACCCCCTTAGAGGGGAGTTTTCGCATTGGAAGACAACAGCAAGGCCCATTTGAGGACAGGTCAGCCTAATTTAAAAACGATTATTTGGTGTCATCACAGTCCACACTGTAGAACAGCCAGATAAAACATGTGACTAGATGAATGCTTATGTCTACATGCTAACGCTTGACAACCCCGATCTGCTTTTAACCGCTGAAGACACTAATGTGTAATATGGACGAAAATGGCGGGTTAGTATGGCAAATTGGTTCAGTGAACAGCTCTCAAAGCCATCAAGATGACTTGCGCGGGGTCGGCACCTCAGTGGAGGTTTGCATGTGATAGTTGTTTCCACAGCGACACAGAGGGGTAAAGGAATGCTGTAACAATTGAGCACGAGAGTGATGAGGAGGGTGGATGACGGGAAGGCGACTGAATGAATGCTTGGTTAGCTTATCTCTGACACCAGTGGTAGACGCGTGTGTTTTTGTAAATAAAGCCCTCGCACATACGCCGACATACAGCATGCCGGAAACCTAAATGTTCATGGTGTTTTTTCTAATTATTTACGCATTTTTACAGGTTGTCAAAAATGTGCAACCTGGAACTTGCCTCAAATTCCTGTTTGACTAAAACCTGTGGTACCTCGCATGTGTATGCGAAGCTCTTGAAAATAATTCACCCTATTGATCAGTTAGAATTCACCGGCTGGAAGTAGTTAGTTACCCTTAGACAGTAATCCACAAGGACCTCTCCCTAAATTGGGCTCATCAGATGGGTCTACTAAGGTCGGACGCTTACCTCCACAGTTAGCGGTTAACAGAGCTTGTAGAAGAATCACTCGGGCAGCCGGCAACATTTTCACAACTGATGAACCCAAAGTGGTGCAATCCATTAGATCAAGGCATACAGTGATATGCATCCAAGAACACTGACGATTTAGGAGAAACGAAATTTGCTCCTATCTTTTCGTGATCCTCGCAGGTGATTTGATAAGTGTTATGCCTCTTGAGTGAGAAAGTAAAAATAAAAAATATGACACGCGATGGCTCTAAGGAGGAAAAATTTCCAACATAGTTCATTGGATGCATTAAATTTCTAGGCGCGAAGATAATCCGATTACACTATTGGGGTGAGCAGAATGAACACGATGAGAAAGAAAATTTATGAGCGAACAGTTGTTCTTGGGCCTATGTTGGACGAGTACTTCGGCAACAGATTTGGTTGAAGACCAGCAAGGAATGGATATTCATTTGCGTTTCAAAATGCCAATACCACAACAGTCAATTAGGTGCATTACTAAAACGCACAAAATTTGTCCCCTTGAGAGCTCCGTTTGTCTCCCTCGAGATGGAATAAAATTCAAAAACAACACATTTCTATCAAGATGTAAGCAAGATGAAATCGATGAGGTACGTGCAAAAACATTCTCTGAAAACTTATCACATTATGGATGAAAATATTGTTTAAAAATTATATGATTATTGGCAGATGTCCTGAAAGTTCCCACTTAGTCACACACTTATCAATTCTCTTACCGCGATGATGGTAATTTTGCATGCCACGTGTCTAGCATGAAGAAACGGCATATACATAGCAAATGCACCCAGGCTGCAACATTTAGACAGTGTTCTTCAGTTATCTACCCGCGTCCTCGTGATAAAATAAAAATGATTAATCTAAGTGTTAGAAGCCGCCACTGTAGGAGATAAGACAGACTTTTGATCCACCCAGTAGGGAGAAAACATTAAAATACCTCTGAAAAAGAGACTTCCTCTGTTTCCACTCTATTTCCGATAGCAAAAAAAATTACTTGCATCCACGTATCGTGAAGTCGAACATGCAACTTCCGGGAAACAACTCTCAAGACTGTATTTCACTCAGTCCAGGGTTAAGCCAAACAGAAAAATCCCGAATTCGAAGTAGAACTCAAAGTTAGTCTTGGAATTTAGCAAAATGCGTCTCGTTTGCATGTTATTGATCACTTGCGGCCGCAAGTCTTCAGCAGTATGTTGATAGCACTGTAAAGTGTGCGTCGATCCTTGCTGACAAGTTGCAGGTGGCAGGTGATATTGAATACACCCCCTATACAACCAGATAAATAAAACAACATCTGATCTGAAAACAAATCGTATGGATAGGTACAGTAGTGTCGGATCACATTTAAAAGACAAGTAGTTGGATAAATTGATGTCGTTTTGTTGAGAGATTCCTGAGGTCGTCACTTTCAAAGTTTAACTGCAATGTTCTCAAGTTACGAATTACTTTTATGCGCCATGACACACGATTTCGGTTATTTTACGCCCCAGTATTAAAACAGAATCCTGCTAGAGGTTGCAATTTTGCGCTCCTACCAATATTTCCCCCTCCACCTAATTGACTACTACATCTAACCACATCTACAGGAAATATTTCACCACTTTTGTTTCCTCATGCGGATGACACGCTTGACTCTTATCTCTGATTATTTCGTCGCCCATGTGGTTCTATTTAAAATGGAACTTCAGCCCTGAGTTAGCCCTGAGCGATCACACTGATTACCACACACAGATGTTTGCTTCAACCCTTCGGACATCTTCAGACAAAACCGATATTTGCGAATGGTTTTGGACATTGGCATGACCTACCCAAAAAAACTAAATCACGAATTCCTGAATGGTATCCATTGCAACCAGAATTTTCTTATGTGCCAAGGCTCAACCCACTCATCAACATTTCGTTGAATACCCTGTTGTCCTCTTCTGGCCCGTTCTGCATCCAGAGTGCTAGCTGGCTGATTATGTTCGCCCGACTATTCAGAAAACATTTTCCTACAGGTTGCGATAACTTTCTAAGACTCCATTATCTTTTGTACTTCCCACAATCATCAATGAAGCTCACACCACTCAAACACATACCACTCTGTGGCCAGATTAGTAGCAGCCTGAAATGTGTGAACTGGGAGAAATCATCAAGATGGATTGAAAGTTCTGATGCACTCAGAGTCGTCATCAGTGGCTAGCTAGGTCCCGAGAGAGAGAGGGACTGAAAAGTGACAGGCTACTAATGGATTACTCGCTTCTCACTAGTAGGTACAGGTAGTATTGTTTGGTCCGAAACAATGAAGCAGACATGCAGCTACTATCAGATTTCTCTCGTCTCAATTTATTCCAAAGCACTGGCTGTGTTCCGTTTTTTCTACAGTTGCAGTGCTCTGTTCATCACAATTCCTTCACATTTGGTTTTTCTCCTGCACCTGGCCGTGGGAAGTTTCTGGTTTCCTGTATTTTCGAAGAAAGACAGCGTCGCATATAATCTCGCATTTCAAACAAAGCAGATGTCCAAAAATCAAACATGTGCTAGTGCATCGGTGACATACTTGTACGTTTGTTAGCAGGTCGGGTCGTTTTGGTAAGATTCGTGTTTTTTTGTCCTGGTCCAAAATGAGAACAATTCATCGGTTAAGGTCTATTTTAACATTAGAGCAAGAAGACATTTATTTGTAACACGAAAAGCAATAACTCACCTTGAAATGCTACACCATATTCGCCAAATGCAGTTGAACCATTGAATTTTTCGGCCAACCCCGCCACCTCCTAATACAGTCGGTCAATTCATAACCGTGGACTTCGTGGCGTGACAGCAGTCAGCTTTGCGACACACAACTGAAAAAGGCATCATCGCAGTTGTTTTTTAAATTGAGGGATAAATATGATATTTACGTTGACATTGTTCCGTTGAATGAATTACTCCACTGAAGGGATTTTACTTTGCTTTGAGCAAATTTTGTGACCCCCGACGTTTGAAATAGATTTCTCAGTCCTTTCAAATCAATTTTCAGTGCACGGCCACTTGATACACATACCAGTAAACCCGGCACCCTACGCGGTTACGTATACTGACTGCAGCGTTCCGAAAATCTTGGAGTGGATACTCGTACACTCGCTTTACGACGCCTTTATGTTGACTTTTTTATCGCAAATAAAAATAGGATATATCTCAGTTTAGCCGAGGAACCAATGAATGACTCCACTCATTTATAACGCATCCAAGTCCGTCAATTTTGAGCGATATATGAAAGACACAAAGTTGATTCGCTCTGGGCAATTGAGGTGGGTTTGAATTGTTGGGTACAATAACTCGAGTTTTCTTAGCTACCCCCTCTCTAATTAGTTTCCCTTCAATCCATTCAAGGTACCAAGGTGAATGGAACGGTATGGAACGAATGGAGCACTCTGCTTAACCGAACGGCGCCAAATGAGTAAATTAGAGGTTGTGGGTCTTGTATCCTTATCGAAAGGGTATATTTCGTAAAAATGAGCTATTACTTTGAGCATTCTTGTCGTAAGACATGTTATCATAGTACTTGAATATTTCAACGCAAATAGCTTCGAGGGTTTTGAAAGAAAGCTTCTGCCGGCATAATTACAAAAAAATAATGGATATGGCGGACAATTAAGCAGTACAAATTTTGCAATGTAGAGAATCGTTAAGGGACAATGCACACTAGAGAACCTATTCAGTGAAGATGTTTCTAAACTGGCAGAATTCCGAAGCCATGAGCACGACAAAGTTACTTTGCACTCCTCGAAAAAGTCAACTTTTTGCATAGTAAGTCTCTGGATTTCGACCAAAGGCCATTCATGCAGCTTGTTTCTTGAGATATAGTTCCATGACCAGACGACTGGCACTTTGTCACTTTCGGCTAACAGGTGTCGTTTAGCACCATGCAGAGAACAACCAATTCAACAGGACGAGCCAAAGGGATGACCGGTAGGGACTGAATTCTATTGCGGTGGTCCGGAAACTGAGGTGTTGTGGCTGACTGGCAGATAGTCACCAGAACTGTAAGATTGGAACATTGGTGTATTTCGACTGGAATAAAAATTTGATGACGCGGAGCAATGTCTCCAAAATAAGGGATTTTTATTGACACAGCAACATTTTGTTGTGTACACTTGGCTTTGTTTTCGGACCGGTGCAACCCGAGAAGGATGACCTCTTCATCACGTGTTGACAAGATATATTACATGCTGCCCTAGGTACTGGTGTTGTGCTTACTTGTTCATTTAAACAACAAGGTTGTTCTGTCCACTCGAAACATTTTTTCATGGTTGGAGGATTCTGGTGACAAAAACAGCGTATAGTCTGCACTGATCTTATATTCCAGTTCATCTAATCCATTTCCCTCTTGCCAAGGCATAGTTCCCCTCTCCTAGGGCTAAAACAGTGTTTTTTCTCGACAGACGACAACACGAATTTCGGTCACCGAAAACCGCATTACCACTAAATGAGTACCTGGGTAAAGTATCTTCTGTTTCACCAATTTCCGTGATCCAACCACCGGATTGCGAAATAAATGGTCGCAGATCAGTTCAGTGATAGTTATTAGTAGATGTGGATGGCCACTATCTCAACGCCAGTGACTTAATTCCTTTCGGTCAGAATGATTGTTTACTACGATCAATTGCCCGAGCTTAGTACTCGTGAGACTCACCAGGGACAGAAAGCTCAAGTGGGTAGGTCGACACACATTCTTTAAGCCTCATCTGATCCTGGTTGCCAATCTCTATGATGGAAACAAAAAAACCCAGGTTTTAGTTAGTCTGGGTTTGGAACTTATAACAAAATCCAGACGAAAAATTGGCTGAAACTAATTCTCCACTTTCGTTCATTATGTAGACCAAAGTTAATTATGGCTGCAATAAGTCAAATATTGTTAGGCCGATAGCGGCTTACTTCCAAAAAAGCCTAATGTTTTATAAAAGCGCGCCCGTAAAAAGCGCGTTTCCAGCCTGGATTGTTTAATGTATGGTTCAAATCCTCGTCGGTTCCAACCATTTGAGTTAACAGTTTACTTCCCAGAAAACGACATGACCCACCTACTCGCATTTCTTTGCACTGTCTGATTTTTTGGCTTGTACATAATTTTATGGGCTACTCAGTTTACCATCTTCCCACGAGTAGGAAGTAGAATAAATATCAAAAAGTACTACTGTACTCACATATTGTTTTCCAAATCCAACAGTTCGAATATCCCTAAAACTTTTCATTCAGAACTTTAGAAAACTTAAATCAAGGATTTCATTTTCTTCATGCTCTGAACTTTCAAATATGTGTATCTCTATCCAATGGGTTCTATTATATTTTTGTGTGCATCCAGCCAAACACGGAGCACACCATCTGTGGTTTGAGGAAACTGGCCCAATCAAATTAGGTTGAATGTAAAGGAATGTTTGGAGAGACGGAAAGTTTATCTGATAAAACACAGCTGTATATCCAAAAAATCAGACAAACCTAGTGCCAGTCATAAGTTCAGTAGAATCGATAAGAGTGTTGAAGAAATATCAGCCTGCAGATAATTCCATTCGTTCTATCGTCGACGTGAAGGACGTATCACGTACACACGCTTACCAAAGTCCCACCGCTTTTATTCTTCTCCCAAGCATGGCCTTTAATTATTTGTAGACGGTTTTGAGATTTGTAGAATTTACTTACTTAGATGAACGAGAGGGCTACACAGATGAAAAGCGTACAGTTATCAAAGAAAAATTCGCATAACGCGTCTTCACCGCTGAAACTTGATCGATGTAATCTTCGAAAGCATACATTACTCGTAAGAATACCGAAAACTCTTTGGCAGCCCATAAAATTTCTCACACTTCTTGGAGCTCATCAAGACTACGAGTTTCCATCAATCTCATTGTCTGGTGGTCGTTGGTTTGTTCGCTGAGCTGGGCAAATTGATTGCAGACTTTTCATCACCAATCGAGGTGACATCATCAGTGCGTTATTGTGGAGCGTAGTACTGCGTACCGGTGGGTTGGTGGTTGTGCGTTGGGTAGTGTTGTGCGTGTGTTAATATACGTGCTGCTAGCAGGGGATGACCTATGGTCGCGATTAGTTGTTCGGTCGGGCGATTCCATTGGTTGCTCGGTTGTCCTGTGTCCCCATTCGCCGATGCCCACGTGACCTTTGAGCTTGGCATCCCCTGCCGTCGTAATCTGGTTGTCCTTTCCAGTCCTGGGTTGTGATCTTTATTGACTTGCCTCCAAGGAGTTTTTTGTTTCGTTGTTTGTGAGTCCAATATTCGGTCCTCCTTGCGTTTTCCGGTTGAGTTGTTGGTCTTTTGCACGTAGGGGTGCGTAAATTGGATCCAGTTCGATGCACCGGTTGGTCGAATTTGCCGTGGAGTACCATGCTTCCAGAAGTGGCATTCGATTTGTGGCCACAAAGATTCCTTTTTGAGCCAATAATCTGGTCGCGAGTTCTGATATATTCTCGATGTAAGGCAGAACTACCCGTCTGGTGGCTTGTTCTTGCTGTTGCCGTTGTTGGGGTATCTTTTTCTTCAAGCTTCTCTTGATAAAATTCCTTGGATATCCATTGTTCTGGAATACTCTGAATAGATGGTTTTCTTCCTTCTTCCACAGTTCTGTGGTGCTGCAGTTTGCCTCCGCCCTCTTGAACAAGGTTTGGACGAGGCTCTTCTTGTGGTTCACTGGATGATTGCTGTGGTAGTTCAGAATTTGATCTGTATGAGTCTCCTTCCGGTATACACAGGTTTCCAGAGTCCCATCCATCTTTCTGTTCACTAGAACGTCTAAGAATGGTAGTCGATTGTTCCTTTCCAGTTCGATTGTAAACTTGATATCTTCAAAAGTGGCGTTGAGCAGTTCATGTGCCTCGTTTACTGAATCCCATTTCATGATGACAAGGGTGTCGTCCACGTAGCGGATCCAAAGTTTTGGATTGATGATCGGCAGTACCGCATGCTCTAACCTTTGCATTACCGCCTCAGCAATAAATCCTGATACTGGGGATCCCATTGGAGTTCCTTTCAGCTGTTGATATATTTGTCCATCGAAGGTGAAGTACGTATCCATGCAAAAGTCCAGCAGTTTGCCTATACTTTCATGTTTCATGGTTCCTGTCGTGTTGGGCTTAGTCTGAAGCAGTTCTACTATGGTTGTCCTGGCGGGATAGTGGCTTTTCTTTTCTACTTGAACAGAAATTGCACATAATTCGATCTGTACACTAATTTGATCATCAAATTGGTTCTCAAAGGAGACTCACCTGAAGACTCAACCGAGACTCTCGTTGATGACGAGCTGACGTTCAGCTGAATGCTGTGCACTTCATGTTTCATTTGGTACAATTATCGAGATATCGTAATACATTAAACTGAAGCACAACAACCGACAGAAGACAAACATAAGGTTTATAAAATGATGTACATATATGTATTCATGTATTCAAGGTCAAGTTACCGGTATCAAATCATAGCGACTAGGACAGATCGTTTTGGGCCGTGTTTTTGGGTTGAACAGATGAGTTTACTATCCTTATTCCCAGTATCAATTTGCCATTATGTTTCTTCTCAGAGTGACAGAATTCTTGATGCAAAAGCCTTGGAAGTAGTACGAAAATCACCTGACGCTGAAAGTCGTTTGTCAGTAGCACCATTCTGCTCCGCTTCACAAAACAATATTCTACAAGAACCAAAACTGTCATTCACTCACTTGATGTTCTAGTACGTTTACGTCACTTGTGTCACCTGACTCCTCTTGTATGCGTGTGAATACCAAGTAGCCGTTAGGCCCGCGTAAAACAAGATGTACGCAATGGCCAAAGAGGCGTGTATCTTGTTCTGGTTTAACGCCTACTGCGCTTTTTAGGAAATCGAATTTGATACGAGTCTTGAAATGGCTCTGCCTACAAACAAACAGCACGCTGTCAACAATTCACCTCATTCGTCAACTAATTACAGTGATAACGTTAAATTTCATATGGCAACATCGTGAGGGGTCACCGTAATCCCGCTTTTCTTTGATGACAGAATTTTTCAGGCAGTGAACAGGCGAACAGCAGATAGAATAATGATATTGACTTTAAGGATGAGTAACCTAAACGTGCGTTATTTATCAAATCTGAGTGAACTGCCACTCCCCACCCAAAGTGACCATTCTACTCAATGACCGATTTCGGTCCCAATAGGAATTGATCGTTTTATAAAAACGGGAACCAAGTGTATTATTCTAAGTAAGCTTCTTTTGCAAAAGAGAACAACATGATCTGTTTTCAGTCAAATCAATAACCTACCACCGATAGATGTCACCTTATCCGCAGTGCCGAAGTCTCATAAGGGGTTCGCCAAGGGAAAAGAGAGATTCAGCTTGGTTCCAGGTGAGTCTCTCGAAAGGTCAAATTAGTTTTCAAAAGAGTGCATATTCTCTAATTTCGTGCAGTTTGGTTTCGGAGGAGAACATAAGGTTGATGGAAACTCGGTGACTCCGCCTACGGGCGAAACCGGTCTTGGGCTGTCGATGGATTTTCAGCAACCTTATGAAAAGTGCATTACAAAATATCAATGTACCGCGACATGTCGAATGTCGTAGCAACTGAAAAATGAGGGGGCATGGTGCAGCACATTTTGCTGCTTGGAAACATTACAAACGAGAAATTTAGCTTGGTTCCAGGTAATTCCTCGAAAAACCAAATCAGTTTGCAAATGAGTGTGTATTTGCTAAATTCGTGTGATTTGGTTTCAAGTAAAAACATAAAGTTGACGGAAACTCGGGGACTGCACCTACCTGATGAGCCCCAAGAAGGGCGAAAACAATCGTCGGCTGTCGTGGAGTTTTCAGCAACTTTATGAGTAGTGCATGACCAGATTTTTGTGTCCTCCAATATAGTCTGTCTTCGAGGATTCGGGATCCAAAATGAGTCCTGAAAATGAGCTTGATAACGTTCAAACACAAATTATGCGGTATTTCTTGCCAGATTTGTCTCTCAGTGTAAAAAAATCGGCCAAACACTGTTCATTAAAATGAAAATCAAACGAAGTTTTCAGTGACTCCATCTAAACAGGCCGCTGGGGTAGCTCATTAAAGTGCTCGGTGCCCGTCATTTGTATTGTATAGCTTGTTTCAACCTCCAGTCTCATTTTTTTCTATTTGAATTCTGCGTGGTATACAACTTTGTCCTAGTAGACTGAAAACTATGCTTCAGACAGTATACCACACAAGATTTTCTCACCTTATTTAGTGTCTGATCACAAGATTTCGAAAACTGGTGCATCTAGTATCTGCGCTATTTTATCTTCAAGTGCTTGATCACCGGTGGTTTCGCGATACTCCAGAAATCAGTTTAGACTGATTCGACCGTGACAAGCTGTTCCGTGAATAAGTAATTGATTGCTAATCAGAATCGAGACTGTAGCAAGTTAGCCTAATCGGATTAAGGTGGAAGGGAAATTCGATTTGCATGAAACACCACAGTCACCTGCTGAGTGTATTTTTTATTTGTAAACCTGGTTGAGAAAAATATTTCAGCTGAATCGGCTGGTGATACAACAAGCAAAGCTGCCTTTGACTCTGTGGATCGCCAAGCACTATGTCAGTGTCTGTGGAGCAAAGGTGTCCCCCATAAATTCCTGACCCTCATTAAAGCGCTGTACTTCAACTCCCGCGGCTGTGTAAAGGTCTACGGGAAGCTCTCTCCTGAGTTCAACACATCCAATGTGTCCGACAGGGCTGTCCTCTTTCACCTTTCCTCTTCAACTTCGTCATCGATAGGATCATGGAAAACGCACTACCAGCCTCTAATGCTTGTGGGGTCGAAGTGCTCCCTGGATCTCCACTCACAGATATTGAGTACGCAGACGACATAGCTCTTCTTGGATCTGACCCTGTGGTAATGCAAACAATATTAAATAATCTAAATAATTCTGCCTCGTGGTTCGGCATGCGCTTCACACCTGCAAAGTGTAAAGTGCTACTGCAAGACTGGATGGGCTCGAACCCTAGCCTCATGCTTGCGGATGAACCGATTGAGGGAGTAGACAAATTTGTTTACCTGGGAAGCTGTATCAGTCCCGGTGGTCTCATGAAAGATGAAATTACCATCTGGACTGGGAAGGCCAGAGCATCTTTTGCGTAACTACGTCACCTGTAACGTAGGCGTGACATCAGCTTCTCTGTCAAGGGTCGAGTTTACAATGCTGTGGTGCGCTCCATATTACTATATGGATCAGAAACCTGGCTGCCGCGCGCCGAGGACGTCAAAAGACGTTCAGTGTTTGACCATCGATGTCTTCGGAGCATTGCCCGAATCTGGTGGGAACACCGGATCAGCAATTCTGAAGTACGTCGAATGGTATTCTGGAGCCACGTGAAGGTGGAAGAGAGTCAGGGGCGGTCAAACAATGACTTGGCAGCGAAAGCAGTCAAAGCCATTACTAGCAAACTCAGTTACGCTGGTCACTGCCGTCTTCCTGGATGGGGACCCCGAGACGGGCCACATCAATGGATAGAGACATTGTCAGATATGGCTCAGTCGAGCCCTCAATGGTGCTCGTGCATCCAAGCTATTGCCTTCAATGCATAGCTCCTTTTCCAAAACTCCTCCCCCCACTTGACAGCCCACTAACAGCGTTGGATTTATACACCAATTTATCAGCTCCCGCCTGCAATACGCAGCTACCTACCCCTCCCCCCCCCAAACCATCGGTGAACGAAACTGCGGCAGCTACAACCACTGTGCGACGAGTACGCGGTTATTACAGCTGACCATGATGATGAAATGACAACAAACCATTGGAAAATCTATGGTAAAACATAATGCCATGAAGTATCCCATTCTTCTTGGTTGGTATTTAGTAGATTCTTTCTGAGTGCATCGAATTTCCGGAACAAGTTTTCTTTCCTCAATCCAGACCGGTTTACACCGGTCCCGCGAAGTTGGGTTTGAAACTGTTACCTCTCGTGAGAACAGTTCTCAACTTCCAGCAAAATTCATTCGTAGTGTCACTGAGGAGCGGTCTTTTCCACTAACTACGTATAGGATGGATGATTTTTCTGGTTTCTTTACATTATATATGGACACTGCTAATCTCAGTGGGCAGAATTTTGTTTTTAACATTTAAACATTTTCAAACATGATTCTAAGCTCCATGGATCCCACGATATTTGGTATTCTTTCGAAAATGCATCTCAAAATGCAGGTCGTATTCTGAAGGTGACACAGCAATAATCTTTTTCCCGCGGTTACAAAGAGACCTCAGACCATTTACTCCATCTACTGGAATGTCGAAACCTGATAAGGTGCATTTGCATAACCTTCTAGCCTAGCTTACAAGCGGAAACCAGTTTAAAGACCACCTCATCAAAAGATCCGTCCGATCCATAGCGAGAATTGTGCAACTTCGTGTACCATCTGTTCTCAAACATGTCTGCTCATTATATTTTAGAACATCGTTGTGTGGCATGACACAAGACACTGGGTCATAATCGTTAAAATACATCCTAAAAACATTGCAACATAAAGACCTAAATGGGGACACCCCTGAAAACCTACCGTTTGCATGAGGAATATAGATGACAACTCCCAGAAAGTCACGATTTAGTGCGTCATCCACTATTTCATTCTAATAAATTAACCTGCACGATACATCCAGTGACTGACAAGCTGGTCGTCCAAACAGGGTGTAAATTCTTACCTCACCTACACTTACAGCTGATGACGTACTTCTACATTGCGATGCTGTTGGCGTGCTCCCGAGATCCCTAGGCATTTTCAAATTTGCACACCCCGAGTTCGGTCAGCTGTTGTCGCCGTGATATTGTGAATTCATAGACGTCTTATTGCCATCCATCCCGAGACAAGGAAAATAACATTGACCACAGAATGGGGTGTACAGAAAAAGCATACTGACAAATGAGTGTATTCGGTTACTACCTCGAGTCTGTTAGTGATAAATGCCTTGATTTGTCTGCAGTCTTTAGCACTGTGACCGACGGATCTAGTCCGACATTGGAAGTCGCATGCGGACAATGGTGATCCACTGAAGATTCGGGGATAACAATGAATGAATGCGTAAACCTCAGAAGCGTCACGATATTAGCCAGCTGCTCCTGAGAGGCTGGTGGAGTTTCCGCCGCAGCCTTAGTGATTAAATCATCCGTCTGCCACAGGTGACGCAAACCTGTTCACCTGGATATCCCTTCAGTTCTCGTTTTTCTTGTGCCTTTTTACATGCGAACAGCTCACAGCACACGAATGATCCCCAACCATCATAGCGGATTTCACAAATATTCAGTAGCGCATAAGCGAACCCAAAGAAGAACGAAGGTTATATTTCATTACACGTAAGTACGGTCTTACTAAAGTTCCTGACGGTAACGATATCTGTGAAAGGTAAAAATGGCTTTTATGAGCAGGTACTTGCAGCCATCACATCTCTCATATTGCCGTTTGCACGTGAGGTCGGTACTGGCCCCTCTCCCAAAGGGAGGCAGTCTCATACCTATGACCAGTTGGGTCATTCTTCGTGATCTGCGGATTACTATGTTTGGAAACCCTGAAAAATACACAACCACCGCAGAAAGCACGCTGTCATCTCCAGTCCTAATGAAAAGCTCTTGTTTTTTAAGGTTCGCGTAGAAGGTCAGTGATTATCACTGGAGTACTGCTTGCTGTAAATAACAATTCTGTCTACTTTGGAATAAAAACCATCGTCCGTGAGAATCAGTATGTACTTTGTAAACATCTGCTGATAAACGTCAATAACCCAACTACTAATTTTAGCATTCACGAAGCTGAGCAGTTGTACTTGGAAGGAGGGTAGGTTGTGGTGGAATTTTACGGCTTGTTCAGTGGACAAGGAAACGATTCGCGTTGGCTTGTGCACCAAAACAACACACGGCCCTCGAAAAAATTCACTTTGCACTTTAGTTTCCCAAACGCCAGGAGGTTGGTGACGTCAATGTTGATCTCCTTAGAATAAAATCGTAAAATTTCTCTGTGGGTGAATAAGGAAGATCCTGTAAAGACCTGGTGGGGGCACCTGCTGTGAATTCTGTTTGAGAATCACTCGGTAAAAAAGAACCCACGGTTGAAATAAAGTAGACATGCTTCAGCAACCTGTGGCGTGCGAAACACGTTCAAAACACGTTCAACAGAAAATATTGTTCAACAGTTCATTTTGCAACTGGAGAGAAGTAACAGGAAGATGTTCTGTGCACACCATCACTTTTTGCCAAATTTGTTCTCAATTCACTAAAAACGGCCAATAAGACAAAATTATCATTGCACAGCAGGACTGTTATGGACATTCTGACAGTATATTCACCAGAACTGCAGAAAGGTTGATGGGGAAGAAAGCTATCTGACCTGTCATTGGCATCCATGTTGTCAGATTCCATTCACTTGGTCTGATAGAGTTTGAGGCATGTCAGGTTTTTGTGGTAAACTGATGTTAGGCCCTTCTACTTCCACCCTTATCCTTCCTTTACTTACAGGGTATCGTCGTTTGCTTTTTCTCTTAGAAAAATAATATAGTTTTAAGATAAGAAGGCACGAGTAATCTATGGGGGTCGTGTTGTAAAAGTACCGATGACTTTAATTGTTGTATGCGATAACTGTGATGAACTTACGAACGGAAAAAAATATTACCACATAGATTTAAACCAAAGTCCATCAACAAAAATACCACGCAAAAGTCGCCACGAAATGATTTTTGCATGAATTACTCCCTATATTCATACTTTTGGATAAGAACACGTTTCATTTTCCATAGCAAGGAAAATCTATTAGGCGTTCATCTTCTAAAAATCTGTGCCATTTGGTTGCTAACGCGTTCGATTGGGAGTTGAAGTTATATCTGAATTTGTTTTAAATAGTCCAGCGGTAGCAGTTCGTCCTATTCACTTCCCAAAAACAAATTTTAATTTGATGAGTCCCCAGAACTTGTCAGATTCTCGAACTTTGGAATTTATATTTAGCAAATACGCAACACTTCCCCAACTATATTTAAATTCACTCGTGTGTTTTACTTTGGAATCTTGAATGTCATGTTACAAGCATTTATCTCCGCTCACTTAAAATTGCCATTTTCCCGGCCCATTGAACAGTACTTCCGGCCAAACCATTAGATATTCGGAGAACGCGCTGCCCAAGTGTATGAGTAGAAAGAAGACACATTCCCCTGTGTGTAGATAGCTACAGTTAGATGTAAACATACAGAAAGACTGCAAATCCCTCCACGTTACCCCGGTACCGTTTACTCGCTACCGAAAAATATGTACAAAGTTTACACCTGAGATTCTCTGTCGTTAGTCGTGCAAAAATAACCACTGGAACTTTGGTCTTTGAGAGAGTTCGCTTGAACTAAGTATTGAGCGGTGACACTCACGAAGCATTTCGCTCGTTAGTACAAGTTGGGGAATTCACGTAGAATAAGAGTGGTACTGTGTCGCGTATTCAACAGAAACGCTTCACGAAAACCATCTAACTTTAAGTTGAAGAATGTGATCTCTGCCCCACTACTTACCACCGATGGATTGTTTTCCAGACCCATCTGGTGCTCAAGTTGCATAACTGTCCGAATTTGCTGGCCACTTTCCCGCAAACATTACGGTATTCAGATCCGCAGCTTTGTGATCTTAACGGATCTTTTGGTTTCCATCAGATTTGAATGGGTTCACGCAATGTGTCTATTTCAATCAAAGACTGGGTTTTTAGAGAGCATAGCCAGCATCTTCGCTGAAAACAGACCTGTTTTAACTACTTCCTGTAGATGTCGTAGTCGAATGAATACTGGACTTCCACATGCAAAAGCTGGGAAAACCGCTTTGGGATAAATGACAACTTGCTCAGAGGCAAGGTCTCTACCACTGACTCTCCTATTCGCAGTTCCTAGTCCCCCATTAATTGACAAACTATGGCATCTTTGGTCTCTAGCTCGGGAGCAAACAGTATTTTCACTTCACTTCCTACTCGAGTATCTGAGGAAAATTTGAAAATCGACACAATGAATGGGCTCGTTTCATTAGTTGCCTAAGCGAGTAATAATATTAGGGCTGAAACACCTCAGCAACCAAAGTATTTGAGGTGATACTTAGCTGGAGCTATCTCAGTTCAGTTAAGACCAACGGCCCCGAAAGAAGCTGCCTTCCAAATACCACAGAAAAATCCTGATGTCTTTGAACTTTCCTCTCCTTTTTCTGTCTGTTTGCAAGAGAACCGTTTTTTTGGGCTTACTGCAAAATGCTCCTGACATTCTACACATTCACCGGCAGTCAAAACCTGAGCCTGATCGCCAGTGACTTGGGGTCTTACGATCAGTTGTGCTCCGAGCTTGTTTATCGCTGGGGAGTACGTCTAAATACGGTACTGATGAGAAAGAACCTGATTTTGGCACACTGGTGCAAAATCCTCTGCAATTATTATGGCGTTTTCATTTTACATCAGTAAGATGTCTGAACGTGCATCTGATGAAGCCGGACATTCTACGTTTACTGTGGCGTAATATATCGGACCACACCTTGATCATTAACATAGAATAGAGTTCCCGATAGAGTGTTCTGTGCCACCCATCAGCTGTGATTGATTAGTGAACATCGAGCGAAAAGGGGTTATTGTTTCGACTTGTGTGAATTCGATGATAGGAAGACAGTAGCGTGGCACAAGTTGGGCTATAAATGAGCATCCTGTCAAATCAGGAAGCCTCGATTTAGGAACCAAAGCCTGTACCCTTACATACACAATCTGCGATAGAAGATCCGGCTGAAATAGTGGCAATAATCCACATAGCGCCTGCACTGTGGGCTCAGTTGCTCTACTTGGTTTTGTATTCGACACGCGTGCATCCAGTTGTCTTGATGAAACTGAAAGTAAGGACCGGAATTATTTTCATCTTCACCACAATATTGCGCAGTTAATCGTAACATGTGTGGAATGGTTCCAACGGATTTCTCAGCCAACCAATATGGATTAGTGCATTTTGGGTGCGGTTACCGGCACGTCTGTAACCGTCAGCTGGTGAATTCCATCAAATGGGACACCTCCTTGAAGGGCAAAGCAAGTGGATTACATGAATGAACTTGGCGATCCTGTCTGCGGTCTTTCACTCATCGAATAGTTGCTCTTGTCGGGAAGCAACACCTACACGAAGGATCAAATTTGGCGTCACTCAGAAAGAAAACCACGTTTGAGAAGGCAGTAACCAGTAAAAACGCAGTCTTTTCGATGAACTCAGTGGATGGGGACAACTCAACTTCTCATGTGTTGCCAAATCAGTAGGTGGTAAAATTTCATGTTGCTAGATATTGTTGTGTCACAGTGAACTAAACGTAGGGATAAATACTGAACACACAAGAAGTTCGCAAACTTTCTCGTGCCATGAACAACAAAAGACGTAGGCTTCCATTAAATCATATGAATTTGATTGAATAGTCCTTGTATATGTGAAGGTAATACAGAAATATTTCAATCAGATAATCTTAGAAAATTCCCAGTTCACCCTGAAGCGTGTCATGCAAATATCCCTGGAAGTTTTCCATTTGCTGTCCACAAACGCATCAGGGTCCTTCTCATGAGCAGGAGTTCTTCACCACTGTTTTCTCAACATATTCTCTTACCACCGATAACCATTTATCGAAATAGATACTTTAACCTGTAAATAACGTTGATCAAACGATGCATCTGCTATCCTCAAAATGATCAGATTACAGTGGTTAGGAATGGAAGGATAATGAATGTCAACTCCGGTGAACTTCACTCTGGTTGGCTTTTGCACACGTCAAACAAATTCGAACTTGAAGATGGTATTAGATCATCACGCATGAAAAAAGATTTCAAATGCCAAAACTAGAACACGCGGTGGTGCAACTAAACGAACAGAAACAAGATTCTCTCAATTTTGCAAAACCTAGTTTTTTATCCCTGCCTAAAAGGATTTTCATCGAGAAACAAGTGAACCATGATTGAGTTGCAGTTCCAGTGTTTCTTTCATCTCACTGAGTGTGAATAAATCGCATTGAGATATTTTTCATTCCCAGAATCTCAAACACAAATGTGGTTGGGATTATTCGAATAGTTTTCCAGTTTAAACTTGTGGCAGAAATATAACCACTGTTGACCGTTACGTCCGCAGGGCTTTTCACCTAGATATATTGCTGCAGTGTTGTCTTATGGTGTCAGATAATTTCGATAGTGTATTTCCTTGTCCTATTTGGTTGATTCTTAAAGGTAGATACTTTGCTTTGGTGAATAGATGGCTCCATATTCGTGGACAATATAACTTTGTCAATTTATGTTTCATCTGCACTCAGTCCCATGCTACGGGTGTAACGGTAATACTACTGCCACTAATACTACTAATGGGGGATGCGAGTAGTGTGTTTTCACGTAAATTCACTTTATCTCTTGAAAAGTGAGACCAATTACGGAATTGGTGGAGTCGATCTGTAGCATTGGCTTGCGACTGAGGAACGTTCAATGAATATCCAGGAAAGTTCCGGAAGACATATTCAGGGAGAAGGTGGACATTCAATTGTTTAAATAACATGCATGTGAGAGTTTTGCTTTCCTACCCAACAGTCTGTAACTGTTCAGTTGGCAGTTTCCAGTAAATAACTCCGCAGCGAAGGCTTTCTTGCTTTCATGGGTACCGTTCAGTTGATCACGTATATATAAGGAGTACGCGAAGAAGAAAATGATCCACCTGACCTGTTAATCAAAGGTCACGCGACATTTACTGCGTGATGGGAGAATTAATTACACTTCATCCCTTCTATACAGCAATTCAGCCAGTTTCTGAGCTTCCACATGCAGGTAAGCGGCATTTGCCGGCCACAAATCAAAGATTGTCTGCTAATCTTCCTATGGGTTTGTGGGGTTTCATGACGTAATTAGCTTTATTCGAGCTTCTGAAGTTAGATTTAAAGCATCACAATTCTTTTCGCTATCCGACTGAGCACACAAACGTGGTGGTGCATGCATTGTTCGCTCCAGTGCGTAGTTGCACAAAACATATTGATCTAATTCCGCAGCGGCGGGAACAACCGTGATCGTAGACTGTAACGCGAAGAGCCTTCACAGCTCCTAGTACTGCTCACTCGGCGAAGCAAAGCTTTCACTGACTGTCGTGGAGTGTGTACAATGCGTATTCTTAGTGCTGGCCTGCACAATGCTAACCCAATTTTAACTTGAATCCCCCAGCCAATCCAAATCATGAAAAGCTCCCATCGAAGTTCCCAAGATGGTCACCAGGGCATCAGGGTCATATTTATTAAACGAACTGCATGAATTACTTTGCCCGGCTAATGTACAGTGCCTGCTCAGTGATAACGCACAGTTAATATATCATACTGGAATCCTGCCACCGCGAAACACTCACGCTAGTGAAATTAGAAGGGACGCGATTTGTGCTTTCATTATTTGGAGTAAACCGATGGAATTCTTTTCTAATGTGAGGATGAATGCGAGTATATTAATGCATGTCAACCAAATAGTTGATCTCGTGATAGTCGTTACATTCTATACCCTTTATCTTCCATTTAAGGGAGCGCAAAACTACGAAACACCGTTATTTTGTTAGCGTCGGTCCGCTATTCTTGCGCGGAAGCCAATAAACTAAGGACACGGTGTTCCGCAGGCGAGACTCTTGACACGCGCTCGCATGAACAAAAGAACTCATAATGTTTCCACCTGCTGATGTAGCTAGATTTTACTAAGAATAATACGGTTTCCTGGTGATAATTGACCACATGTTTGGCGGTACGCAGTATTGCATGCGACTCGGCATAGCACGCAGTTTGAGCGCCGCTCAAATATGCATTCATGACCCATGTCCTCAAAGTCCGTCTACCTTAATAGTACCAGAGGATATTGGCTAAGTCTCAGCCTTCACCAACCCATTATTTGAGAACATTCCCAATGTCAAAACTTCCTCGGAGATGGTAGCAAGTTCATTCCTATGGCTTTTTCTGTTTAATTTTGGTCACTCGGTTGTGATGACTATGGTTCAGTGCCAGGCCTTAAAATGGCATGTGACAGTTCACTTAACACGTTGTGTTCCAAGCACATTCACATGTTTGCATAGTACCCGTCGTGTGACGGACTAATTTAAACCATCATTTGCAGATTTAATGGGAAAGTATTGTTTTCATTTCCCGAGGGTCGTATCAAAACTAAGTGAGGGCAGTGCACTACTCACAAGGTTGCTGAAAATCCATCGACAACCCACGACCGGTTTCGCCCTTCTTGGGACTCATCAGGTAGGCGCAGTCCCCGAGTTTCCGTCAACCTTATGTTCTACTTGAAACCAAATTGCACGAAATTAGCGATTATACACTCATGTGCAAACCAAATAATATTCGCTAATTTCGTGCAGTTTGGTTTTAAGTGGAACATAAGCTTGACGGAAACTCGGCGATTGCGCCTACCTGATGAGCCCCAAGAAGGGCGAAACCAGTCGTGGGCTGTCAAGAAGTTTTCAGCAACCTAATGAGTAGTGCACTAGAAGGTATACATGTATCGCGATATTTCGAATATCTTAGCTACTGAAACATGAGTCGGCCTGGTCGCCCGGAAACATCAAAACCGAGAGATTCAGCTGGGTTCCAGGTCAGTTTCTCGAAAAACCAAATTATTTTACAAATTAGTGAGGGCAAGTTCCCAATACTTAGGATTCAATGAAAACGCTCCAAAATGCAGAAAGCCGAATCAGTAATACATCCATTAAAAACATTTCTTCATGTCAATCTGTTGACATGGTCGGGGGAGCAACAAAATTAACGATATTATGATCCCAAAAAAAACAGCGGCTGACTAATCTGTGATTTTTTAATTTATGAATTCCACTAAGCAAACGAAATTTCAACGGCTATAACACGCACAAATTTGAATCTTCTCTTGATGTTGGGTCCAAATATTGAAACAGCCACTGCGGGAAAGATCGTTTTGTGTGCATGATGCACAATACGGAAAGCATACCATTTTTAGGATGGATAGGTGGATTCTCTCAAACTCTGTACATTTGTTTTATTTTCTGCACTGGATGGGCATGAAAAATACTGCCAGTTATCTCCTATCTGTAAATCAAACCATTCAGGCGCAAAGTGTTGGCAAAACGCCAAATCAGGATACTCAGTTTAGTCGCACGTGCATAAATATAACGAAATACCTGGACGATATCTATCACTGCGTGGTTGGCTGATATCAATTGGTCGTTGGACAAAACTACGTGGAGAGTATTTGTGAGTAACTATGGGCTGAGAGGGTTTTTGTGATACTACTGCTAACTATCCGATACTGGCTATTCGCTCGTCCGCTATTTAAACGATAACATCAGCTACATTTCAGAAATGTATGTTTGGGCGATAACAAATAAGCAGTCAATCCACAATCCGCTACGCTCGACCTTGCATGCATATTCATGGATCACAATATAGGAATAGATTCCAGCAGGACCAAAACAAAAAACACCATACCAGTCTCCCAAGCTATTTACTTCATATCCCGTACTGCCGAAACTCGTCCGTGGCTTCCAGAATAGCCTCCCTCATAGTGTTTAACAAGCATTTTTTGGAGGACTGACTGGCCGTACTGCTTAGTTCACTCCGGTGAAGCCAGTATCTCTCTGGGCAAAACATATGCTTGCACTCTAAGGACTTTACTCGTACCAGTGCTTTCTCGCACGTTGACAACTGTCTGATTGCAGCACAGTCAAGCGTACTAATTGGGAACGTGCAAGCTGACAACCAGATGGCTTCATAAATTAGACGCTTGGAAAATTATTGGGTGTAAAATTATCAGCTCAGTGCCAGTGGGCCATCCCAGAAAAACTCCGTCATTAGCCACACTAATAAACACGGATCAATTGAGCGGCAAAATAAAGACAAAACTAAGCAAAAGGCGGATGGGGGAATAAGCTGGAAAGCCATTTGGCCACAGGATGAGCAAATGTTTGTTATAGCGTCAGAATATTCCAGAATTTTCAACTGCTTCTTCCTCTTGTATGCGAAGCCAGTTTACACGGGAAGGTCCGGTGCGCACCGCGGATTTTTTCCAGTAAATATAAAATAGCCCTTCTTGGCTTTTCAGAGTAACTATGCTTCACTTACTTTCGTTTAATTTATTATATGGGATGCTTAAACCCTTGAATAACTTGTTAGTCCAATCCAGACATTGTTTATCTACTTGGTTTGTTCCACAAAACATGTTCATAGCACCTAGACTATCATGTGTCAACCAAGCCGGAATTTTAAAAGTCAGTGTGGCGTGATTCAATGCTAATGACGTTATTTTGCTTCCATATAATCAGATTAGATAGAAAAGGATTCAACAAACGCTTTATAATCCAGACTGAAGGCAGTATTTCAAAATTCACATCAGTCCCGCCAGTCAACTGGGAACTCAAGCGGTTCACCTCGCATGCAGGAACGAAAGTGAAACTTGACATATCTGCAGCGACCAGCTTTTTTGTTGCCACACGTATTAAATGACTACCTTACTTCGTGAATCAAGCAGCTCTGAAGAGTTCGCCCCTCATGGTACCAGTTCACTAACTTCGGGGCCAAAACTAACGAGGAAATCCAAATTTTACAATAAGATGCTTCTCAATTCAAGGAAAATTTTCTCACCACAGCACTCAAGCTTACTGCTACTACCTTTGAAGCAAATATGTTCACCTGTTTCTGCAAGAAACAGTAGAAGGACTAGTAGTATATTCGAAAACGTCCGTTGACTTGCTTGTTAGTATCAACCAAATTTCGTGAAGTTCTAGAGCCAGACCGCGGGATGATGAGTGAATGGAAACTTGAATGTCAGTGCCCCCCAAGATTGTGCGTAAGATTTCATCGAACTACAATTCGAAAAAGTTCATGTTTTTGGCACCTCGGAAGCACAATACGAAAAATGCTTGATTCTATACAGTCTGGGGACACTCTGAAATGATCACTTTGAATCAGCCTATCCGAACAGGGTCGTAATATTCTGAGGAATCTTCAGCAGATCTTTCAAACCTGAATCTTAAGGTTTCTGCGAAGGACGCTTATTGTAGACTGTGAACCTGAACTATCAGAAGTCAGCTAAGCTGACGAATACTCAATCCCATTGCACTGGATCATATTTAATGTTAATCATACCACTAAATAAGGCTGAAGATAGGCCCCAGTTATGATAATCAATGTTATCAAAATCCAAAGTTAGGAAAACAACAGAGCTTGAACTGAATCCATACAAGCAAAAGTTAATCAAATAGTCAAAAGAATTAGCCACAGATTTCAGCCCGTTCCCACCAGTTGTTTTCTAAATTCCGTCAATGGACACTCACGTTTTTTGTTTATTATCTGAAATTCATCTCCGTTATGAACACAGATGTTCCGCAAAACGCAGTTTGAAACAGTAGCACTCTTTTGATGCTTTTTCGTTTGAAGGTGAGGGACTATGGATAGCTTAGTAGAAATTGTTATAGACTCCACTTTGGTCACTATGAAAAACCTTCAATTTGCAGTATGTTCTTTACAGTTCTTCGGCCTCTGGTGCTCTCAAATTTGAATACACATTTACATTTCCTTTACTTAATTGCAAGAAGAAAGAGGCAGAGTTATTTTCTGGATGATCTGACAAACGCAATGGCCTAGTTTATGGATTGATTGACCATCTGTTTGACAGGTATCGATGCTGACCTCAGTACGTCGCGACTGATGTTGAAAAACAATCAAGTGGTAACTTTGATTTATCGCTTTTTCACATGTGAGTTACCAGCAGATGGGAAGAAAATATACCAAAGGACGAAATAGTTGAGACAAAAAACAACTGTTTGCCCCTTAAAACATGAAGCTGTTAGAAGATGTTGCACCCGTCCCATAAGTAAATACCAGTATACGAAGCTGCCTCTGAAGATGCATATACCACGCGACCTGGGATAGTAACTTGTGCAAATGAAAGACGCTTGTTTATCAGATAATTGGAGGCATTAGGAAAGACGGGTTTTCATCCAACAAATTTGCTCCGAGTATGGGTAGAATGGTGGACATTGTAGACTTGAAGCCAGCACGTCTTTGTTCTACCGTTGGTGCATCCAATAATCGCGTGGATTCTACTTCGCAGATCAGAAGCCTACTAGTAACATACTAATGTAGGCTGTGTATTCCTGTATTCCCATCACTTATCTGATTTATTCATTTCTATGCATTCACAAGCCCCCAAAAAACGAAATATCTCCTCCAGACGCGTCGTCTAAGCGTCTATAGTATGAATGAGAAGGGGGATTCTCAAATTAGAAAAACAGTAGAAAATCCCAAGTGTGACGTTGTCTAAACACTAAGGCTTCGCAGAAATCAAACAACATAAACCTCCAGTACAGGTCTCACATTGCGCCCGCTGACCGCCTCAACTACAACCGAAAATCCACTAGTCGGATAAATGACTATTGATCACAATCCCCTCGATTGCTCAGATGATTCTTAATCTGGAAGGTGGCTAGTGAGACTACAGGGAGTTCGGTGAATCCAGCAAGCCTTCCGAAGTCCTTATTGTCGTTGTAAATGAACCGAACCCCTTTGTTAGCTGTTCCAGAATAAGAAAGGACACGCAAAATTTTACACCGTAGTGTTCGATTTCGTTTGATCAAGTCGAATTCTAGTTATAGTTTATAGAAAACAGGTTTACACGTTCCTGCATATTAGATAGAGCAAAAGTGCTCTTAAAAACGCTACAATAATTCACCGTAAAAAATAAAAACAATGAGGATAAATATAATATTTAGCGCTTGCTAATTGAAACAATGTTTTATTCGTGGAGCCGTAACTCCTCAGATTTATCAACATCATCTGAATCGTCAGCTTCCAGAGCAGTAAACCATGGATGAATGCTGGCCCTTCTCTCACAGGACAAAACTCAAGGGTGAGAAACAGAAAAGGTGAAATAATTAACGCTTAAAAGAAATAGGGATTAAAAACAAGGTGCGATTAGTACGGCCTTGTTTTAAAAGGCGTCGGGACATGTGAACGGATCGATTAATTCAAGTACTCTACCTCAGAATTTCAAAAGATCACAGAGTGATTAAAACTCATGAACCAGTATACTGCAGTTAGAAGTACTTTAGAGTCATGCCGAAACAAGGAGCTACATTCAGCCGTCCCCATGAGGTAGATTGAGTGAACTAGCTACCGCCGAATATCAAAATTTAGTCCAAATGACCAAGGTTTACAAATTTTTCTCGAAGCACCACATTGATTCTCGGATTTCCGGTACCCTTGGGTGTATATTCCTTGCTGAAAATGCAACCTTGACGAGCTTCATGGTTGCGAAAATGTTTCTGGAACCTTTTTTGCGCTTCGATAAGTGTAGAAATGACCTTTCTTCGGTCGTTTATAGTAGGTGATTTGCCCATCACCCGACGCAATATCATATACAAGGAGATTCCCCTAAAGTCTGACGACAACTGATCTGATCCCACAACTGCGTTTCTTGTCCGTCACAACCAAGTTAATAATCTACCCAAAGCGATTTCATTCATCTTTGTTTTTGGGTCCTTTGGTGAGATTAGGGGGCAAAAATTCCTAGTCACAGAAAGGATGCAGTCTAAAACTAAACTTATTAGGGTTTCGATGAAAATGTTCATCTCATTTCGTCACGTTAATTAAGCTAAATTGAGAGTGACGTGACTGTGAATCAGTTAACATATGAGCTATATTCACAAAGCTGAACAAATGGACAAGTTGGGGACCAGAATGTGCACCAATGTACCACTTTCCACCGCCCTGCCAGATGTTCGACAGAAGAGTAAGAACTTTCTGCCTAATATCCGCATACAACTCTTTGTCCAAGATACAGTACCTAAGCTGCTTACGCTCAAGCAATCCAGTTTGTACACCATTCAACACAAGGACCAGTCGATCGAGATCATATGATTTAATGGGATCCTATATGTTTTGTTGTCGATAGCACGAGGAAATTGGGGAACTTCCATTTCGAAATTCATCCCTTCGTTTAGTTCATTATGTGGTCAAGAATATCTATGCGCTAGTCCATATTGGTTGACTGAATAACCCGTTTGAACCGTTGTGCACATTTTAAGAATGACCACGCAGCGTTGTGGTGAAATAATTCTAGTCTTTATCTTCAGTTTGGATTGGATGCACGCATGAGTGTTGATCAATCTCATATCACTAATTTCATTGGTTCACACATACCGGTTATTTGAGCGCATCATTCACGTGGTGGCACTTGCTCACTGGCTGACTGACTTAACAATGTGTCTGTTGTGATCTAGATCTTTCACTCGACAGAGGCCGGTTAGTTACACTGTTGGACTTCAGTCGTAACTTTGTTCGATAGACATAGCACACCAAAAGATGTCTGGGTAAATGAATGCCGGGTTCATTTTATCACTTTTTTCAATCAGTTTAAAATGGTCAAAGGTGTCCCCAGGTCTTTCTCTTAGCAACATCACCGTCAAAAGTGTTTGTTAATCAGACTTCTTCTGATTTAAGGTTATACTTATATGCATGCTCAGAGGGTAAATATAAACAAAACCATTTCGAAATCATGTCGCCTTCAGGCCCCCTAAAATTTCTTGAGGCATTCACCACCTGCCTTCAACGATTTCCTCAATTGCTCGTTGCTTAAGTGCAGTGCAGAATGCAGAGCCTTTGCTATTTAACTGAGGCTGGTGCTGCTGTAATGTATGCTGTCTCGTGATTGGTGCGTGTCGTGTTTAGGGTGATTCACTCTTTTAAGGCGCCCACAAGATATTATGGCACCATGATGTTCCCGACACAAGTGCTCTCAACTCCCCTGTTACTAAGATCTAAAAAGCTCTCTGTTTTTCACTTGTTCTTCCAGAGACACATGGAGCAGAGAAGCTCAGCTTACTTTTGATCTGGTGCTCATCTTCACTATCTATCTCATTCCTTTATTTGTGGTCTGTGTAAGTCAACACGTGATCACCGTACACTTGAAACAATCACAGCGACTCCTGGTGCTGATGGGACACCAGAACACAGTGGCATGGACTAGAAGAAGACAACGACTAACCCGACTTTGTGTGCTAATGGCCGCATTATTCGTTCTGTCTTGGACTCCGAATCACATTGCAAACCTGCTTATCGGAGCGTTCAAACTAAATAATGAGGCCATGGAAATCTTTTTGGATTTCTCCATGTTGATCGCGCTATCTAATGCGGTAACCGGTCCTCTCCTACTCATCGCTACCTGTTCCGTCTATCATCGATATTTGAGACATCTTTTCGCTTGTCACGGGATATGCCCGGGGTCCAGACCTGGACTGCAAACAACCACAGTGTCTATACGCTCGTCCCTAAGTATCTTGTCGCAAGCGGTCAACCTTGCCGCACTCCCCGGACGTGAAGAACATAACCCGCAGCATTTAGAAGTCGCTCCACATGTTATTCACTCGGTGGCCAGTGATTTCGACAACACAAACATCGAATAACTTTGTTCCATTTTTGATGTCTGACCACGCAGAGCTTCTCCATGTGATTAACCATTGTTTTTTATCACAATTATTGTACGACCTATTCTTGTCCGCATCCAAATGCATTCATTTTGACTTTAATGTACGACAGAACTGAGAGTTGGTAAGATTGTACCCCAGCACTATGTGAGCAAAATAAATGACTTGTTGGAGTGCAAATCAAGTCACAGCACACACTGTCTTTTAGTGATCCTGAGGCTTCGGGTAGATTAAACTGACACGAGAGGACGAGAAATATCCGGATTTTTATGTCAGCACCGGTTACCAAAACCGTTTGCATTCTCACTGCACGTCCTCCCAAAGTAAACATAGGCATTGGTGAACTAAGCAAGTAAGAGAACGTTCGGAAACAATCATTTAGGAATGAATATTTTGTGAAACATCGTTACAAATAAAAGTGAAGAAGTCCAACAGACCGTAGTTTTGAGGAGCTTTTCAGTTTTGCGGTTCCTTGGCAATCCAAGGAACACAAACATCGAGTAAGCCATTGACTGGTCTCAAAGTAATGCAAAGCCCGTTTCTAGGACCCTGAGATTTTTCGTAATGCTTTGAAACTTAAAAAAACGTTTATGCGAAACGCGCTACACTCACCTGGAGCCCAGCTGAATCTCTCGTTTGTGATTTCCCATGCAACGTATATCGGGATATGGTAGCAACTGAAACATGAGGCGGCCTGGTGCAGCAAATTAGTTGTCTGGAAACATGACAAACGAGAGATTCAGTTGGGTTCCAGGTGAGTTTCCCGCGAAACCAAATTTATTTGCAACTGAAGGCATTTCGTTAAAAACGTTTACTCTTTTAATTTTTACCGGGAAGATAATATAGATCTTGTGACATGATTTTGAATGTTGTAAAAGAGGAATGGAACCGCAGCTTACAACGATGACTTACCGTTGCTCCATATTTATCACTCCAACCACCTAAAAGGCATCTAAATTATTTGAAAAAGCTGGATGCAATGAGAAAATTGCATCTCAGAATTCCTCAGAAGTCCTGTGTACTATGCTAAACACCCATATAAACACCGAATATCGTGGCGACCGTTCCAAAGACGGCGTCATTCACGTATTTGCTGCAGCACTGACTGTTGTATAACTAATTAATTCGCCGGAGTATAAGAAAGTGTATTTGTATCTACCTTCATCAACATGTAAGTCAGATTGTATATTCACTACCAACGTGTTTCTCTGTCTACCTGAATTGACAAAAAGTGTTTATTCATTTGGCGAAAAGCTGTATATAGCAGGCCCTCAGTCGTCCAATGCTTGTGTCAGCGGGAAAGAAAACCTCAAATATAAACGGGGAATATTAGGTCAGAAATGGTGTGCGTTTGTTCCTCCAAAGATGCGCTTATCCTATAGAGGACATGCTTAACAAATCAACTGGAGAAACTTGTTTATAAACGTCCAAAATGACTTCCAATGCATTGTTAGTTTGGCGAAGTGTTGCGGTGATTTTAGGGTAGACAGGGCCAAACCGACTGCATTTCTCACCACCCGGCTAAGATGCTCAGAATTTCGGGGATAATTTGCTCAAACGGCTTTTGTTTCTGTTCACATTGTGTGTACTTTGGCTTAACTTCAAGCCGAAATCTAAGGGGTGTTTTATCCATCATAAGAATTCACCTGTCAAAGGTTTTCGGACACTGGAACCATCAGCGTAGTTACAATAACACAGATTACTTGCGCGTGATTTCAGTACGGATCGGGAATAATAAGATCTGCGAACAAAGTGGCAAAAGCTTGTTCGGAGCAGTCAACCCGCCCGGGTAGGCGGGTGACCATCGTCGCAGGTCACGTTCTTTAAGTTTCACCACAGTATATTACTTCTCCGGCACAGTATCATGCAGCCACGTTTGCTGGGGTTTCGAAGACCGACCGGCATGAGAGTCATGGCCAAAAAGCTGTTGAAGTTTCCCTAAGATTTTAACGATTTGTCTTTAGAAGTAAACTGCACTCAAAATCCCCCTTTGGCCCCATGACGTGTTGGGGGAGAAAATGGACAAGTACAAGATTGTTTATGCAGATGAGTCCAACATATTGGCAACTCCATAGTTTTGCTAGCGTTATTATGAACTCTGCTTAGGAAACTTGCCCTTATATTCTAGTGCCGGGAAAAGCTTCCTCTTAGAATGCTTCAAGGCACGATGTAAGACCTCCCACCAGGCACATTCTCAACCTTTCTCGCTCGCCTAAGTACATTGCTATAACGTATTTTCGGTTTTTCTGACCTCTCAGACCCAGCTTCAGCTGTCCATAAAACAACTCTTTTGAAATGCATCTCGATAGCTTGCATTCCGCATGGCTTATCTAGCCCACTCAATTGCGTTCGATTCTGCAAAATTCCAACTTCAGGACAACTTGATTAGATTATTTTACGGTCCGCCCATAGTCTTACTCAGGCGATCTAGAGGAAATGGGTTGACAGTTTGTATGCAAGGCAGTAATGCCGTCCGTATGGCAGTGTAGGCACGATAGGAAGGGATTTTTGGGTTTTGGGGATGTTTTTTTAGATGTAATTTGGAAGCTCCAAAATGCGACGCTATCTTTTGACGTCTGCAAGCCTGAATTCTAACTAGTCGTCTGGTTAGCGGCAGGGATGTTACCGAGATAAAACGAATGCGTGCAAAATGCTATCCCATTGGCTATCATCCGAATATTAGATGCCACTCATAAGTAGATTTTTTTTAATATTTCAACCCAAAGAACGGATCCTGCAGGCGAGATTGCTGTTGATAGAATCTGTGAAATCGCTTAGCAGTATGCACGCGATGCAGTCGTTGAGAGACATTGGTACATGGATTCGTGAAGCGCTCGTTTGGTTGGGGAGCATTTTGATTTGAAGAAATTTGGTGTCACAACCCAATCTTTTCATACTTCTGTCCGTGTGTACAAGCCCTAGACTTTGATATGCCTCCGATATGTCATCTGAATTGATGGAGATAATCCAGAAACCCGGAGTGAGACAATGTGGAAACCCGGGGAGTGCACCTACCTGATGAGCCCTAAAAAGGACGAAACCAGTCGTGAGCTGCCGACGGATTTTCATCAACCTTATGAGTAGTACATTACAGAGCTAGCCTTGTGAATTGGTTTACTCGCACACCCTTTTCCGTAGTAAGTTGAAACCTTGGCAGTAACCGACGCGGGTCCTCAACATGCAGCTCATACTTACAAACACATTAGCATTTTCACCGTCCACTCGCCAGATCAATGGGGAGATGAACTCACCCGCTCAATCGGAATCAAGTTTCTACATAAAGAGGCAAATCCACTCAGTTCTCAAGCGCCATCTCAGTATGCACACCGACCCAGTTGGAACAGCCCACTTTAAGTGGTCACTAGTCGATTTCCACCAATTTTTGATGCTACGGATAAGTTCAAACCCATGTGGAAAACCAGTTACCTCGCTTTTTAAGGCCAATGGACTGTGTTAACGTAGTGGGTTTTCAGCAAAAGTCTGTTTAAGCAACAAACGGCCAAACAATACGTCATCAAGACTCTTCCTTGAAATGACGTTTTGAACTTCGGCGTCTGCAAGCTGCCAGCTTTCAGACCCTTATTGTTGACCACCGACTAAAGTTATACCCACAATGTCATTGTGGTCGTACAGCAATTGAATGTCTTCCAAAGTTATCAGCAGAAGGAAGAGAAACTTCATGCCAAAACGAACAGGTCGCATATAGTAAGAGAGGAATTTCTCCAACATAGCTACTGTAAATCTAGTAGAGATTCAAAACCTATAACGCAAAAGTTACTGCATGGAAATCAGTGGTCAATAAGCATGAACTGGTGATCGGTCAGCTGATCAAACTCCTACATCCACTTTAGGAAACATAATAAATCTTGAAAAAGAACATCAACCTGTTAAATCAGTGTATATTTCCTGTGTAAATGTTTATCATAACCAATGGTAGAACCAAGATCAAGGTTTAAATCCCCTGATCACACGTCCATTCACCCTCGGTATTCTGCTGTTCACCTCTTCCTGACGCCCGCCTGCGAATTGTTACAACTTTGTTTTTATAAACAAGTTTTCATTTCTGGTATAAAAGCTTTTAAAGGTTAGTCGCACATTGTTTATCGATCGCCCGCCACGGAAATCCGGGAACTGCGCCTACGTGATGAGCCCCAAAAAGGCCGAAACCGGTCATGGGCTGTCGACGGATTTTCAGCAACCTAATGAGTAGTGTATTACAAATATACATGTATCGCGTTATCTCGAATATCGTGGCGACTGAAACATGGGGCGGCCTGGTGCAGCACATTCAATTTCCTGAAAACATCACAAAAGAGAGATTTAGCTGGGTTCCAGGTGAGTTAACGACTTTTTACCTGACCTAAATCATACCTAAGGAGTTGTTCTGTTCGGAAATTCGTCATATTGGAGGCTATCAGTTAAAACAATGACGATTCCACAAGCTTCTTTGGAAAATATCTTACTGAAAACTGAATCAGCAGCATTCAAGTGTTAATTAAAGTTTTTTTTCAGAAGGAGAGTAAAATTATTCCAGAAATTGTCCTTTTTTAGCTAACGTTTTGATTCCCACTTGTTGATTACGGCAGATATCAGCAAGGAGCAATTGCCGTACTCGAGGTTTTCTCCACTTCCTGCCACCGTTAATTGCATCCCGTTTTTTTTCTTATCTGAAGATTTCTTTACTCAAACATCAACAGCCGTAACTGTGCCCACTCGTTCTGGATAAATACCGCTGATGAAGACCGCATTCGGTTCCAGTTGCTCTCTGCTGTTCCTTTTTATGAGTGCCGTATTTGCAATGGAACAGTTGAGTAAATTATTTCGGTCATTTGGAACTGCGTGAAAGATGAGGTAAAAGCTGATTAAACAATTTTTAAACAGCTCGGATCAATTTATCCTGCTGCTGTTCTTACAGAGCAGCAAGAAATTTAGACCGCGCAAGCCCGATTGCCGCAGGTGAGATATCTGGGATGAGATATCCAAGCATGGTTTCAGGTATGGCTCAGACACAAAAACACATCGGGACCGCAGCTTCTGAATGAAATGTCTGGAGTATGCCGCCAGCCGGGGAAGACTTAGTCAATATACACCACGCATTTAATAAAAGGAACCATCGGGATTTTACATCGAAAACCTGGTCTCGCTCGTTCCTAGAAAGTCGCTTTTAGTGATATTTGATAGCGATCTCGCCATGAACACAATTCAAAAAATGCACGAACGGGCAGTTGATTTTACGTGTGTCTTCACAAAAATCGTTTCGGGTTGCCATCATTAAAAATTTAGTGGCGTTCTTGAATATAATTACTCTAAAACATTCAGACTAGTTTGCAACGGCTGACCAAACATGATGGCAAGCACTAGAGGGTCAGTAAACCACCCTATCTCCACATATTTGAACATTCTAAATTCCATCGGATTTACAAGGCCACCAAAGCAGCATGCCTCCAGGAAAACTGTAGTGATACATCATGCTCAGAGACCACAATTCTTGAAAGTTATCCCATGGATGGAGCAGAACAGTATCTCTTAATTAGGACAGACATTTGTCATTATGAAGCGTACCAGACTACGAAGCGAACAGGAACCGTCCAAGAACACATTCCGAATTGTCGATTTAAACTTGAACGTAAGCGAAACAGTCAACTATCGTTATTGGAGGCTTGGATAGGATCTCCAAACAAGTTTATCGGCCTAAGACATCAGAGGTTGCACTAATGCAGCAGTAACCATTTGAACTAATTGAAATACTACTGATCAAACGAGAGAAGGCACATTGACGTACTAAAAAACTGGAAAAGAAAAGGAAGGACGTGCTGAGTATTCCAGAACGCTCGTAGAAAGGATCGTAATAGCGTAATCAAGCAGGCAAACTTGCTGCATCCAAACACACATTATAGTTAATCGCGAGCAAACTGCTGCTCCACGGAAGTTGATTTTCTACCGAAGCACAATTTGCGCAACAGTACGGCCAGCAAGGTTTTTTACCGAACCCATTAATGTTGGTAGCTGCGTTAACCGTCTCCTGATCAACCTGATTGCAAGCTAAATGCCAAGTTCGGCGAATAGAACGACTGCCACCTGACCAACAGCCAAAGAACCAAATTGCTTCATAAATGTTTAACTCTTCCAGTTATCTTTTGATGCCAACTGTCTGTTTAAAACAACGTTACTCTTTGATCTGACACGCGATTTCTTGGTCGGTGCCGATCCTAATTCCTCATTAATAGGAGTCAACGGAAAACAACGACTAATCGAAAAATGAAAGAGATGACAAGGAGAGATTGCCAAGTGCTGACAAACTACTTCCTCACAATACGGCTTCTCGGATGTCAAACTTGGTCACAATGGAACAAACATGACGATATCTGAAACTGTAAACTTGAGTGTCAGAAATGAGGATGTTACCGCAGGAACCATCAACCAGCAACTTCAATTCATAGCAAACAAGTTGAATGCCATTCAGCAGTTGTAACGACGACAGTACACAAAATATATCTGATTGTTCCTTAAACGGTTTGGTTCAGGGTGTGTACACTTTCAAAATGAAAACCGACTGTCCCGTCATTTGTAATGAGACATCATGTTTCCGCCAACGTCGCAGAAGGTGCAAATGAGGTAAAAAAAATCGAGTAAAAGCGTTTAGAAATTTTTGGTTATTTCAGCTACTAGACTTGTTTACTGTTAACTGGTTAGACTTACATGAGTGTGGTAGTTCTAGGCCGTCTAAATGGGGAAAATAAATGGTGAAACTTACATGAGTGTGGTAGTTCTAGGCCGTGTCATGTGCCTTCCGGTTTTAAGCACGTGTGCAGAGAAACACCTGACTCAAATAACTGTAACTACACCATGCGTGTCAAACTGGCAATCTAAAGTTTGCTTTGAGTGAGACTGATGGAAATTGACTAGAGCAAACTATTCGGAACTAACGTTAACCCACAGAAAACATTTAAACTAGAATACCAGGCGTCAAAAACAAACAGTATCATGTATCCTGTCGTAAGTCTTCTGAAGAAATGTTAATATAAACAATACATGGCAGTGTGTTGGAATATTTGTAGCTCGGGTGAATTGATTGGTAGTTGATCACGTAAATGCTGAGCACTTGTCAAGATTAGTCACTTATCTACCTACCAATAAATAGCACATACATACAATATATATATACATAATAACAATTGATCGTGTGATTCAGTGGGAAGAGGTTTTGAATGTTTTGATACTTTAGCTGGTTAAATTAGTTTACAAGAAAGATGGGATTTCTGTTCTTCAATCGAATTATCACAGCTAATGATAAGCCTCTCTGTTAATCCGTTAGTTATAAGCGGGTATATGTATTCAAGAAACGCACTTATTTGCACAGCAATTTGGTTTTTAAGGAGAGACTCGAATGAATTCCAGTTCAGTATATACTTGTTATTTTACATATATGATTCTATGATTTGTTCATTCTTCGATGATACCTTAGCACTGGGAACTTTCCGGTAACACATGCCTCAGCATCGCTGATTCTCAACGTTGCAGACAAAATGTCTCAGTGAATCTTATTAGTTTGCCAATCGTAAGCCTGTGCAATTTAATCTTGATAACTAAAAGCCAGCCCCATTTATAATAGATTTTCGAAAGCCAAGCCAGGAGATCTCGTAGATTTAGGTGATGATAATGAACACATAAAAAATGTCCATCCGTTAATGGCGCGTGCAAAACTCTCGAAAATCAACGGCATAGACATAGGTGATCTAATTCTGACCAGTAATGTAAGTGAATTCCACATTGGATCTGGTTGTGTCTGATTGGCAGTCTGATATAAAATTACAGTAAACGACATTCTGATTAGACCTGGCTGAGAAGATTTGTTTTCTTTTTCGAGAAAAAATTCACTTCAGTGGCCGTTCCCTTGGGATTTAAAGTAAAAGCTTCAGGTTTGCTGGAAATCGGTTGTTTGGTTTGCCTGAAATTCAAAAAAGAACGATTGATGTGTGATTTTGCTTACATTATGTAGTCCAGAGTAGCACAGAAGCGTACAAGTATTTTGGATGGCTTATTTGTCAACAGACAAGCTGATGGGCGCATATTTCATGGCGTTTATTCTTAACGTTATATCAGGAAAACAATACGAATATCTGAGATCAATAATTACGCACACCCGACGTATGTTTCGTCAACTAGCACCCCTCGAAACTGGTTGTCATTGATGGCATGATATGACTGACTCTACGTTCCGTGAAATCTCTTGCTGACTGAAGGAATTATTCGACAAAATTCTGTGGATTCATTGCCTACCTGGCACTTGTAAATTCATCGGCTTCGTCCAAATACCCAAGGAGGGAGACGTGGTCTGTTGGCTTTGTCTTCCATAAACAGTGATTTTATGAAATAGTTCGGCTTCGAGGAATTGTTGTACGTTGTATTGTTAACAAAACTGTCATTTAATGGGATCGTTTGCAGATAAAGAGATGGAGTAACGATGAGTTCTCTACTTCAGTCACTTGTGAAGATAGATTCACGAGTATAGTCAGCCGCTCTCTCTCTCTGATTTCACAATCAGCCTTCTATAAAGTTATGGTGATGTAATTTCCATTGTATCTTACACGGTATGATTAAAGAGCCACCTGAAATTTTTAATTCCGTACAAACTTTATTTTTCGTCGTGTGGGGAAAATCGATCAGCTCTATCCTTCCTATTGGGAGTCATCTGCAGGGCGCATGTCATAAAACTCCAGACAGTCTCGGATCTGCGATTTTCCATCTAATAGTTGGGCATTCAGACCCTCGACGATGTGATTATACCGCAACTGGACGGAATATAGTTCAATTAACCCTCAATACCAGAATCCACGTGCTGACTGACTCCCAGATTGACGACTTCTCAGATGGAACTCACATTTTGTGGGCAATGGGGACACCGCGGTGAAACACGAAAGAGAATGTTGTACGTCATGCTTAAGACAAAACGAGTTGACAGGCCTCAGTAGGCAAGTACGCCAAAAAGCAGTTTATTCTGACCAAAACAAAAGCTTCCACAACCTTGTCGATGGATGCCTCCGCACATTCAACTTTCAGTCACTTATTGAAATCATCATTTCTAGGTGAAAAGAATGGAGTGCGCAAAATACAGACATTCATGCAAAAATGACTTAAATTCAGGCATTGCCACTGGCTTCCAACTGCGAAATGTTTATGTAAACAGAGGAATCTTGTGACGTATACCTCTACATAAAATGATATCTCTAGACCTTACTGCTCTCCTGTGAACAACAATATTAGAAAACGTTATCCAGGAGAAAACAAAACATCCAAGTTTCCTGTAAGAGGGAGTGAACCCTTGATATTTATCTGCACAGTAATCTCTTTTCCAGTTCATTTCTTTCGCATTTGCTACACTTCCGGTCACGTGTTATTTGCTTGCTTAGTATAGTAGCCGGGTGAACAAGCCAATAGCTTCTTGGCTTATTGATCTCGGAGGAGAGGGGGCTGAGTGGTGCAAGTAGAAATAAAGCCTGGGGGTTATAGGTCAGTGTATCCGTTGCTCCAAATGTTTTAGCAATTACACTCAGTGCCTGTGTATGAGTCCCCGTGTAGCGCATTCCGAGGGCCAGCTTACTCATAAAATCAATAAGCAAAACGTCAGATAAATTTTCCGAATGCCCACAAGTCTGTTTGTTTTTTTTGTTTTTGTAAATTGTGAGCTATTTGGTGTGGTGTAGCAGACCATATCAGAATTATATTATCATATTATTATCATATTATCATATTATACTATCATAGATGAAGGCCGAATGGTTGAAACGGCTGGCTTCACGAACAAAAGAAAGTTGGATTTGTTCACGACAGTCAGGATACCAAGAATCGCTCTTACTTTGTTTTGCCATCAAGATAGCAAGTCTTACTTTGCCGTTATACAGCGTAGTTGTATCCGGAAAAGGTTATGGCAGTCCTCAATTGTAACGCAGTCTCAGCCAAACTGTATGACAACCTATGATCAAAGCAAATTGACTGCGAAACGTGAAAGCACTCTTTCTAATCACAGGAAGGCTAGATATGGTGCTGTTTCGTCTCGAGAATGCTATTTACAACTAAAGGGCAAGGTCCAGTGGGTTCAATTAAATTTGCAAATCGTCATTTTGTTACTCCTGTTCTAAGCTAATGAACAATGCTGGCATGATCTTTGTGGCACACATCCTGTCGATAAACCACGTCCAATTTTGCCAAATAACCAGTAGTTAAACCAAAACACCCATTTGTTTTAATAAGAGACTCAACTGAATCGCTCGATCGTGGCATTTCATATATCATCATGGTTGACAAAAGGTTTCAAGTGATCCACGGTATAGAGTCTTTACCAACCAAAAGGCAGAGAAAATTTCAGGGTAAACGGAGCAAACCGTTAGTTTGATAAGGAGCAGTTTGCCGTGAAGATTATTTTAAATAGCATCATAAATTAAACCACGTAAAAATCGCATAAATTGGCCCAATCATGGGCACTACGAGTGGGGATCGATATGATGGTTTTGAAGGAATGCTTTTCATGAGATTTCGTCTACAATAAAATGTCTTCCCAGCACTGATTACCCACGACCCTTTCCCTAGAGCTGCGGTGGAAAGTTACCAAAAAACAACCCGATCGCTGTTTCATAGAAAGCATGAAGCAGCAATCATGGCTAAACATTTTTAAAACAGAACACTTTTCCACAAAAGATGATGATCCTCTTCAGTTTCCATAAAAGGGGAATCCTCGGTATCGCGAGTGCAAAACACATTTTCCGAAGTTACAAAGAGGTTGACAATTTCAAAAGTTGATATTTGAACCAGACACGGCGATCCCAAAAAATACTCTGTTTTGTTAAAATTCCAGATATTTGTCGTTCGTAAGTTGGACTACGACTTATTGGTTAGTAAACACCCGTTGCTTGTGAATTTGACGTTATCCTGTGTCACGCCACATACAATACATAAACAACTCGTCATCCACAAACCTAGGGTGTGAATTAATCACTCATTATTAGTGTGCTTCTTCAAACTTTTCAGACAGTACGTGCGTATATCAAATATAATTCACGGTCATCCGGAAAACGTTAGCAACGAGGTGTTTTCCTCTTTGTAGCTGTGTGGCTTAATAAATACCTACGGGAAGAAAGTTCTATTGCGTGCCGTCTAATCCACAAACCGATCTGAATGACAATTCTGTTAGCTGGATTACCTGAGCATACGTCTTTTTCAGACCAGTGCACACAGTGAGCAGTTTGTGACGTGCCAACTTCGCCGAATGAATTGCACCGGTACCGTTAATTCCTCCCAAAATTTCAACGACGGTAAAGCTCGCTCCCCATTGAATTTTCACTCGTTTGTACACGGTCAGGCGCGTCTATCTGTCTAAGCCACCAATTCAAGCGAATAATCTAATAGTGACGTACTGAATGGATGGCGCTGAACTGATTCCTTTCATGAAGTTGAAAACCAACATCTTGGCAGATAGAAAAAGGACCTTTAGATATTCCACATTTAGATTATGGAATACAAATAAGAAAATAAGAGATTTGTGGAGGTTTTCAAGAATCCCAACACACCAGTAGAATATATAGTTGAAGAGCTATATGCATCAAGGCCTATTTCGATGTCCAGTTTTCTTCCACAGGATGAATTAGAACACTGATCACTTTTACAGTGTTCATCCAAGGCTCCAGTTTATTAGTTTGATTATTTTGCAATCAGGCGGGAATAACGTTCAAAGAAATCAAGTAGCAAAATTGTGTGGATTCAAATAAATGGAAATACACGGGTAAATTGGGAAAGCGGTAGCCTGCCGAGCAGATTCAAAGGCAAAGTTCAAAGGTTACCTTGTCCATTTTTAATCGCAAGCTTGTATTTTAAAGTGCTTCAATAACTGGAACGATTTAGCAAACAATTCATATATATCCACCGTAATTGTTGCTGGCCAGGCGATACTCCAGCGTGGTTGGAAGGGCCAACGATATCAGAACTGGTTGATAATTAGATTCAGACGGGCACCATAAACAATTGGCGTACGGCGGTAGAACATCGGTGTTGAACGCTGATGTCATGCTGACAATGAGAATGATGGTGACCATGAAGTGGACACCGAATTCTCGTCCACTTGAACACTGCAGTGATTAGAATATAGTTGTTAGTTGAATATGTTGCATACACTCTCATCCTTCGTGAAATGTGTGGAAATTGATGACCAAAATGTTAAAGTTAGAATGAACTTCTTAACCAAGTCCCAAGGTGGTCTGGCCACTACAATCACAGAGCATGACGCTGACTTTATTCTACGACCCGGATAAATTTTACCCCTTGACTGACTTCAATTCGTGATGATCTGGAATGATGAGTTGATGTCTGCATCAGACTCGGTATTCACCTCACAAAGTAATGCACGATTCCGTTAGGACAAATATTCCTTAACCCGATTTCCTAGTGCTTTGTCGTTTCTATTGCTGTGGGTTTTCCTGCCATTCACAGACTAACTGGTTGACACAAGCTGCAGTAGAAAAAAATGACTGACGAGTTCGTCGACAATGTCAGTGGCCTCCAAGACCTAGCGACGTTAAAAAGGGTGTGGAGTTGCCCGACCATCAGATGGGTATTATACCTACGTTGCATTGGAGTCATCTTGTCGCCTTTGTATCGCCCACCAGAATGCGAATACAATGGAAATTAACGGAACAACTCACTATACCTATCCTTTACTTAGTCTTGGAAGTAGCAGAGGATCAGACGATGAGATGTGCTGCTCACGAATCGCAACACCGAACACCTGGACACTGTCTCGCAAGGGGGACGCCAAAAGAAGACTGAAAGAGAGGTATGTAACTTAGAGAGAACTGGTGTAAATATTTAGAAAAAATGTAGACAGGTACTAACGTTCACAAAACAGGTTCGAATAAAATGGTCAGCAATCAAAAACATGTGAAAGCTATCGGAAAATTTCATTCTGATGGTGCAACCCGTCGGCATTAAGTGAACCATCCACAAGCTGGCACACTCACTGAACAGTACGTTAGGTTGATTATCATTCAGATGGATAGACATGCGCACCATCACGTGAGAAACACGAAGGATTTGTTGCTGCATATAGAGGAGTCCGATTGAGGAAAACAGTTAGGAATCGCAATAGGATGAACAGAGATCGACAATCAAAGATAAGAAAACTAGCTTGAAAATAATTGTTCTAGGCTCATCAGCAAACAGGAAAACACTACAATACATCCGGACAAGGAATATATGCAGCATATGAAGGATCCTACTCAAAGAATTCAGCCTCAATGTTGGCGATTCTACTACTGCCTACCGCATACGACTAATCTGAAATCTACAAAATATAGTCCCACGAACTTAATGAGGAAGCTCAACAAAAACACCACCAAACCCCATTCAAAGTCATAATACTCAACAGAAGCCTTCGCGCACATTGAAGCACAGGCAAAGCTGCAAGTTGAACAAACGCTGACAAAGAATGTTATTGGGTAGCTTGACCAACCAGACTATATAAATAAATCAACGACAATTAACTTTCACCATAGGCAGAATGATCAAACAGCAGATGTGGCATAAAAATTAGTAACTCAAAGAAATCAAAAGCAATACAAGAGAAAAGTACTGAAGGAGGTGAGTCCAGCACTTGGTCAGTTCAGGCTTTTATAGACTGACGAAAACACCGCCAGTCGTACTGCTCCCCGTGGCATCAAAGTGAAAACTTGTCAAAAAAAACCTAACAGTAAATTCAGTAGACAGAATGACAATTTCTAAGAAATGTAAAAAATTTCAGTGTTAGGGAAGACAAACGAATGGTTAGTTTAACGTGTGCCAAAAGTTTGATTCCGCTAAAACAACTGTTGATCAACTACTGGATGGATGAAGTGCACGGAATAAAACCGGATAGAAGAACCCCTAAAATCACTCAACATATGTGACTATGTATTTTGACTAGAACACCTCATTTGATTGGATGGGACCAGTTAGACCATACACTTCAAGATGCATGACGATGGCTGTTCAGCCAAATGAATACAAATGTGGATAAACTAGTGTGGGGCACTACGGAGCACGCCGTAACAATGTGCAGCAGTTCCTTCGATGTCCATTGGTTCGACTATTGACGGAAATATATGACTAACCTCTACGATTTTATAGATTTTATAGATATATTGCGACATCTGCAGTTTTTTTAATTAGTTTTTAGGCTAAAACGTTGACAATTTTATTCAAAATATATAACCCCTCTGTGAAAACAGGTACATCACTTTGGTCTGGACCCACCGGAATAATTACGCCGGAACAGGAACACGACTGTTCCACAAAATACAGTGAAGTTCCTGGCTGGTAGCCATCTTGAGAGTTCTATGGTTAAGCATGTACTGAAATCTCTCATTCCCCCAAACCACCACAATAGAATTCAGTGTAACGTTGGTTTCCGCCGGACGAATCCCTCTTAGTCGCCGGTCTCTGGTTTGTTTCCGCATTTTAGGGAATAGTGTATACTGAATTTGATCCCATTTTGCTCCGAGCTCGTAATCACTGGGATGCGGATGAAAATGTCCCTTATAGAATATTTCATGCAAAATAGCTGGACGTGTGCGAGACGGAATGGCAGCTTGTTGTCCGAAGATAAGTCCCCTGGGCAAAAGGAAGTGAAGTAGGCTAGTTCGCACGTCTCAAACGGTGTTCTACGACTACCTCTAACCGTGAGTTAGAACAACATACGAGAAAGAGTATTTCCTTCCTGATTGTACGTAAGCTATATTCTACGCCAAGCAGAAAAGTGAAGTCAACTGAATCCTTTTCCCGCGTCGTTATCACCCACAGTTTCACAAACAATACATCCGTGCCTGGGAATGAGTCGATATGGTTGAGTTGGATGACCACGAATAAAAACAGAACAGCTGGAGGGAAACTTCTGGGGTTGTGTTGAAGAACTCATAGGGACTGTAACTGGAAACCGGGGCTCCTTGAACTAAATGTACCAGCCTATGGCTGGAGTCTTGTCAGTGCCTCCGGCGTGTCAACATTTAGGTAATTTCGTCCAATCGCCCTCATCCAGGTGGTAAACACCCGACGTTTTTCCAGGAAGTTGGAATCAAATTCCAGTTACCCGAGATTTGCTTGAGGTCATCAGTTGAACGTCACGTGTTCGTTTCGGATCTGGCTATGCGTTTACAAGTAACACTGTTAGTAAATCTCTCAGTATCCCACGAACACGACTCACTAACCAAAGAGTGTATTCACAGCAAACCGGCTATTCATCATTCACTACCTCTGCACATGTGCTCACCTAAGAGACCATTACATTGCCGCAACGTTTCAGCTGATAACTTTGGGCTCTTGTGTGTCACTCCGTCAGGTTAGGCTTCAACATAAAAACTCTCAACACCACTGAACACTGGGCTTAACAGCTGTGTTAAATGGCTGCGTTGTATTCAAAAGCACAGTAGATACTACAGCCTCCATTACAGTGCATATCCTAAGTTACTAGAGTTGCTTTTCGAATACGCAGCACTCACATGCTTTTTTCATATTTTTCAATGCGTCTCATTATGTGCCACATGTTAATTACGGCACCATGTTGGACTATCTGCTTTTCGCTCTCTTATAATGGAGTCTTTAAGGTGGCTGAAGCAACCGTAAGAGCGATTTTTTTTGCGGGTGACTTGGTAATTGAAAGAGTGGACTTTCTTCAACTAAGCTCGGACGCGAATGGGATTATTCCCAATTAAATAGCACAAAGATATAAGGGAATAATTGCAATGTGAAGAGCATAATCTAACGGAGTTTGTCATTAGCTGACTGATTTAATCGGGCAAAAGGGACATATTGCCCAACAGCTTGAGTTTCAGAACATGTACAATGGATGAACGGACGTCTCACGATAGAGTGATTTGCGCACAAACTTGGATGTATGGACTGGAGGCTGCATTCTAATTCGGTACCTTGTTTGTCCAGAAAGTCCCCACATTTACCTTGTATCCTGTGTTAACCTGTGCTAAGCTGGCACTCGCTCGGCACGTGTGACACTGTGACAGGAGGACCTTGAAACGGTAAGCACAAAGCTGATTTCATCTACAACCCATAAAAGTCAGCCGGTGACGGTCATAGATAAATGTGTATAATTTTTAGGTTGGCTCATTTTATTGCCACACCCAGCTATCTCTAGATGCTGGCACACCGCTCTCTCAGGCATGTGAGGCACTAACTCGGCAGGTCAGATGGAGGAAGGGAGCAATCAAGCATCAATATCCATATGTGGAAATGTGGCTGTGTCCAATTCTGTAAACAACTTCACTGCTCAGTGTTCAAACACGGCGGAGTTTCATGCTGGATGAAGATAAACGCCGAGCACCATTTCGTGGTCACCCATAGTTACTTGGCCTGTGTTACGGCTGTGCGGGTGTGATGGTCAACAAAATCGAGTTACGTGGGCAGAACTAACCCGCATTTCACCAAATCAAAGCCAGTGAGGATAGATACAGGACCGAATGGAATTGGGCTACTAAGGTAGTAGAACATCCACAGTGGAGTAGAATGAGATGCTCCCGTGATGGGAGTGTTAGGGGAACTGATTCATATCCCACAATTTAAAGGTGGTTTTTTCTCCCCCCTACATTGTACCACAAATACCGGCTTATTAATACGTATAGACGAATAAAACTCGTAGCGAATAAACACTCATTTTTTGGAGAGACTCACCTTGAACCCAACTGAATCTCTCGTTTATGATGTTCTCAGGCAACTGAATGTGCTGCACCAGGCCGCCTCATGTTTCAGTCACTACGATGTTGGAAATATCGCGATACATGTATATCTTTGTAATGTACCACTCATAAGGTTGCTGAAATCCGCCGACAGCCCTCGACCTGATTCGCCCTTCTTGGGGCTCATCAGGTAGGCGCAGTCTCCAGGTTTCCGTCAACCCTATATTCTGCTTGAAACCAAATTGCACGAAATTAGCGAATATGCACTCATTTGCAAACTAATTTAGTTGTGGGCTGTCGACGGATTTTCAGCGACCTTTTGGGTAGTACATGACAAAGAATGAAATTCTTGTTTGATGTACTCATAAAAATGGTGAAATTTCCTCTCATTAGCAGCAGAACTAATTTGCGAACTATTTCGGATAGGCATCCGGGTCCCAATACACCACGATGGTTTTCGCTCGTTCGCCACAATAATGTCTCTCTGAAAGCCAGTGATTCCTCATCACCGTAGGGTGTCGCTGGGTGTTTCAAGCAAGGAAATATGTAGATCGATGAGCAAGAGGCTCGCAACAAATGTAATTGTAAACGCAGATGCTGCTTAGTACTAAACAGTCCCTCGTTTTATTCATCAAGACACCCTTCAACTGGAATTTTCTACAGTGCAAATCGTTTACTCAATTTGGTCAACCACAGAGGAATTGGGATGCGGTCTCATGCCTGTGAGTTAGTTAGCAAAAACAAGGTAACACTCACTGAAGCTCAAATATCAATGTATCGTGTGCGTTACGTCAACCTACCACAAATAAGGCTGGAATCAGTGGACATACTCAAGTACATAGTGCATTCTCTTGAATGAGTTACCGGTTGACAACTAAAGAGGAAGAGATTTTTTCAATCACTGCGTTGCCTCAGATAAACTAAAAAACATAGGCACGTCTATATGTATATAGCTCAGATTTACAGAACTAAAAAGGTTAGTAGTGTACTGTAACCTATCCAGTTCCAGCAGGCACCGTCAGTTTACCGCATTAGACAATCGTTGTTATTCAGAATTCTAACGAAAAGATAACAAATCTCCTACTGATGGTGTTTGTAATGATGAAACAAGCACTTAACACTTGCAGAATGGCTGTTTTCCATCTTCTCGTAGCAGAATAAACTATCTGATGTTTTTGAGAACGACGTTTAATTTAGCAGACTTTACCTAATGAAATTTGTCGCTTTTATACAATAAGGTGTTTAGTACGAAATACGAAAAGGCAATAAAAGGTACGGTTCTGTCCATGAGAAACTGTTTGTACCAATTGTAGAAGCGTTCATTCGTTTCAAAAATTGGGGATTCATCCTATTGAAGAGATAATCTGGATGATAACGCGCTATGGCATTTGCCTGGATCAACAAATCAGGTGTAAAATACAACGACTGATTTATCCGGCAGTGCTACATTGCGTCAGCGGCTTTAATGGAAATCAGTTAACTGCATGATAAAAAGTGCGACTGCTGTGCGGACAACAAGGTTACGGGATAGAGCAAAACAGTATAATTTAGGAAACAAGATAAAATACTACATGACAGTCCATTATCTCCAAATTCCCACGCTGTCGCCGTGCTAAAAACTTCTGTGTCACAGTTTCTGTATAGAGATTTCGCTTTATGACCATATGGTCTCCGGGTGGTAACCTTGACTCGAAAGACGAGGACATGTAACCACATGAGTTGGAATAACTGATACCACCAAAATATGCCACCTTATGGGGCGAGAATGAAGGAGGAGCGAGATTCTGCGTGCGCACTCACAAACGATGACCTTTCAGACCGTTCGTTTTCACGGCGACATCACTTAAATCCAATGCTTCGCTGTGGGCCTGTTCGCATGACCAGATTCTGTCTGATGAACTATATTACGGACATCTCCTGGAGGAAATGCGTTGTTTGATGCAGCATACATTTTGAAAAGCAAGGCAAAGAACGCATGCGACAGCGCAAAGTGCATGAAACGAATTTTGCTGTTAAAATTTGTGAATTTATACCGTGTCAGCACAGACTGAAAACCTCAGGAATCTGGTGCTTCCCGTATGCCCTCACTTCTTACTCACTAACTCACTTCTTTTTTTTCCGCAAGCTACTGATGGTTGATTGCTGAATTCGATGAACTGCTGAATTTCTATTAGTCTGCAAACATTTGTCAACAATCAAGGAGACATTATCAGTGGGAGCGTGATGGGATACACCTCATTAAATGCGTGCATTTATGTAGATTTTTGAAGAGTATCTGATGTCTGTGGATGTAACTTTCTAAACAGTGCGTGCGGCCATCCTAATCTGATCGATTCGTTCGAATTTGGCGTTGTGCTGTTATCCGTTATTCCGTCATCAGAGTGGCTCGTGTAATGGCGGTTTTGGTGGCCTTTTCTGTTTGGCCCGCTAGCGATTTGTATCGCTTCGTGGTCGGTCGCCCTCGAATTCGATTGGCGCCTTCCATTTTTTGTGCTGTGCCCCATATTGTTCAATACATTTCAGTCCGCCTAAAACGTTTCCAGCTGCAGCCGCGGATCTGATGATGGCTCTGTTAACTCAGAATTTAGTTTGTGTGCTTCCTCCTTCTATGGGCTTTGGTTTGTAGTTGTCATTTTTACAATCTCTCAATGAAAACATCCGAAATAACCAGGTTTCCAACATTCGTCTTGGTTACGAATTAAACATCGTCAAAACGTTTGACTACTTAGATGCAATTCATTTCTTTTGAAAATAATGAATATGTCGCTGGTGTGCTGGAACCGTATTTCATAATTTGTGTCGGAAAGTATAAAGCTCTCCGGTTTTTGCGGTGCGATTTCCGCAGTGAAGCGGACGGTGATGAGCAATCACTGGCTTTCAGAGAGACCTTATTGTGGCCAACGAGCGAAAGCCACCGTGAAGTTTTATTAAGACCGGTTCGCCAAAGAGTTCTGCTGCTAGTGAGAGAAAAGTTCACCATTTGTTATGAGTACCTCAGCAGTCAGTGCCATTCGTCTATATGTAGTTGTTTACAGAATTGGACACAGTCACATTTACACACATGGATATTGACGCTTGATTGCACACTTCCTCCATCTGACCTGCCGGGTTAGTGCCTCACATGCCTGAGAGAGCGGTGTGCCAGCATCTAGAGATAGCTGGGTGTGGCAATAAAATGAGCTAACCTAAAAATTATACACATTTCTCTATGACCGTCACCGGCTGACCTTTATGGGTTGTAGATGAAATCAGCTTTCTGCTTACCGTTTCAAGGTCCTCTTGTCACTGTGTCATACGTGCCGAGCGAGTGCCATCTTGACAGAGGGTAATAGAGGATATAAGATAAGAGTGAGGACTTTCTGGACAAACAAGGTACCGAATTAGAATACAGCCTCCAGTCCATACATCCAATTTTGTGCGCAAATCGCTCTATCGTAAGACGTCCGTTCATCCATTGTACCGTGATTCAGCACACTCCGCACTAACCGTCATTCTTCGCAAGCAAAGAATACCAGAGCTTTTTCGTGGTCGAAAATGAACGAGTACAAACCATGTAGTTCTTATCAGGAACATTCTAAAGCAGTGAACTCATACCTAAGTCATTTCTTGGTGACTCACCAGCAGATTTTGCAGAGGGATGCGATGCGATAACATATTATAGGCAGTTAACGTGGAGCGTGAAGGGTGCTTCTTGGTCGACGAACAACAAAAACCATGCTGTGCAAAGTCCAAAGCATAATTATTCTGTTCTCGCCCTACAGGAGCTCTTTTGTTGGATTATATTCTGGTTCCATCCTTAAACTAACAAGCTGCTGAGTGACAAACTTGATCTCTAATGAGGGCTTTCGGTCTTTCGCACCTTTCTCAACTTCACAAGTGATGCGACAGAAGATCCCTTCAAATCCATGGGACGGACGCTCGATACGGATTGTCTGCTGACCAACATGGAGTGCGTGAATGACGTTAACCCAAATGCAGACAGTGAGGAAAAATTTTAAAGATTGCAATCTGTGAAATCTAACTTACCGTGCGGAGTTTTACCAAGACAGTAGTTCCACTCTGTAGAAAACAAACGTTCTGACCAAGATTCCTGGGGGTCTGGTCTGGTTGTTGAATTTTGTCTTCTGCCTTCTTCATTAGAGGTCCTTATTTTTGGATATCTAATGGTTTTCGGTGAAAAATTACATGTTCTGAAACTCAAGCTGTTGGGCAATATGTCCTTTTTGCCCGATTAAATCAGTCAGCTAATGACAAACTCCGTTAGATTATGCTCTTCACATTGCAATTATTCCCTTATATCTTTGTGCTTTTTACTTGGGAATAATGCCGTTCGCGTTCGGGCTAAGTTGAAGAAAGTCCACTCCTTCAATTACCAAGCCATACCCGCAAAAAATCGCTCTTACGGTTGCTTCAGCCACCTTAGAGACTCCATTATAAGAGAGCGACCAGCAGATAGTCCAACATGGTGCTGTAATTAACAGGTGGCACATAATGAGACGCATTGAAAAATATGAAAAAAGCATGTGAGTGCTGCGTATTGGAAAGATAACTCTGGTAACTTAAGATATGCACTGTAATGGAGGCTGTAGTATCTACTGTGCTTTTGAATACGACGCAGCCATTTAACACAGCTTTTAAGCCCAGTGTTCAGTGGTGTTGAGGATTTTTATGTTGAAGCTTAACCTGAGGGAATGACACACAGGAGCCCAAAGGCATCAACTGTAATGTTGCGGCAGTGTAATGTTCTCTTAGGTGAGCACATGTGCAGAGGTAGTGAATGATGTACAGCCGGTTTGTAGTTAATGCACTCTTTGGTTACTGAATCGTGTTCATGGGGTACTGAGAGATTTACTAACAGTGTTACTTGTAAACCTATAGCCAGATCCGAAACGAACACGTGACGTTCAACTGATGAGCTCAAGCAAATCTCAGGTAACTAGAATTTCATTCCAACTTCCTGGAAAAACGGCGGTTTTTTACCACCTTGATGAGGGCGATTGGACGAAGTCACCTAAATGTTGACACGCCGGAAGCACTCACAAGACTCCAGTTGAAAGTACCCCGGCTTCCAGTTACAGTCCCTATGAGTTCTTCAACACAACCCCAGAAGTTTACCTCATTCCCAGGCACGGATATATTGGTGGTAAAACTGTGGGTGATAACGACGGGGGAAAAGGATTCAGTTGACCTCACTTTTTTGCTTGGCGTAAAATGCAGCTTACGTACCATCGGGGAGGAAATCCTGTGCCTCGTATGTTGTCCTAACTCACGGTTAGAGGTAGTCGTAAAACACCATTTGAGAGGTACAAACTAGCCTACTTCCCTTCCTTTTGACCAGGGGACTTATCTTCGGACAACAAGCTGCCATTCCGTCTCTCACACGTCCAGCTATTTTGCATGAAATATTCTATAAGGGACATTTTCATCCGCATCCCAGTGATTACGAGCTCGGAGCAAAATGGGATCAAATTCAGTATACACTATTCCCTAAAATGCGGAAACAAACCAGAGACCGGCGACTAAGAGGGATTCGTCCGACGGAAACCAACGTTACACTGAATTCTATTGTGGTGGTTTGGGGGAATGAGAGATTTCAGTACATGCTTAACCATAGAACTCTCAAGATGGCTACCAGCCAGGAACTTCACTGTATTTTGTGGTCACATTATGACCACAGTTTGCATATTATGGCATTGTACTTTGATTGTCTGGCGCTGAGATCTTGTTTTCTTCCGAGTCACCACTCTCGTTTGAACGGTCGTCCTCCTGTTCTGGCGTAATTGCTCCGGAATCAAGTTTCACTCTTATTAGAGCTCGTAAGTAGTACATATCCAACACCCTTGCCGGGGTTTGAACTCCTGACACGTGAAATGCGATGCGAGTGTGTAACCACTACTCCACTAACGCACGTTGGACGCATCTGAATTTTCACGTCTGAACAGGCGAACGCGTTCACACTCGAACGAGGTGATTGGTGTGCCCGACTCAACGAACGACGACCCAGTAACTATCCTGGTTATGACGATCGATTGACCCGCCAGTCAGGATTTCCCAGTCAGGTAGCGTGGCACACGTTTGAAACCCACTGGGCAGCTTTTGGTTGCAATTTTTGGGGCTTTGCGGGATAGGCATTTTGTTCTTAGTCACACCACTCTCGTTTAAACAGTCGTGTTCCTGTTCCGGCGTAATTATTCCGGTGGGGTCCACACCAATGGAAGTACCTGTTTTCACAGAGGGGTTATATATTTTGAATAAAGTTGACAACAATTTAGCCTAAAAACGAATAAAATACTTTACAGATGTCGCAATATATTTATAAAATCTATAAAATCGTAGAGGTTAGTCATATATTTCCGTCAATGGTCGAACCAATGGACATCGAAGGAACTGCTGCACATTGTTACGGCGTGCCCCACACTAGTTTATCCACATTTGTATTCATTTGGCTGAACAGCCATCTCCATGCATCTTGAAGTGTATGGCCTAACTAGTCCCATCCAATCAAATGAGATGTTCTAGTGTCATCGAGTGTCATCAGCCCCAAAACACGCGCTGATTGAACGATAAATATCATCACACTAATAAGGGCGGTTTCAATGTCCAACGCATATATATACTGCGACCGTGGAATAAGTAGCTTGGTGAAGTGGGTACAGTTCTATTATGTAAGTCATAAAGGGAGAATTTTTTATCAAGTAGTTGACATTATAAACTGAAATGGAAACATTTCTTCCGTGTACCGCTATTCACCAAGACGTCCCTCGAATAATGAAGACAGACTCTTTTTCTGGATTTGCCCTTCTTGGGGCTCACCAAGTATTTACGACAGTTGTTGAAAGCGGAGGGGAAATTAGATAACTGTACACCCGAATTTTCAAATCGTGAAGAAATGTCTTTGCTTTAATGTTC
>NW_008751782.1:372477-421676 GCF_000715545.1 Opisthorchis viverrini
TGCCCCACACTAGTTTATCCACATTTGTATTCATTTGGCTGAACAGCCATCTCCATGCATCTTGAAGTGTATGGCCTAACTAGTCCCATCCAATCAAATGAGATGTTCTAGTGTCATCGAGTGTCATCAGCCCCAAAACACGCGCTGATTGAACGATAAATATCATCACACTAATAAGGGCGGTTTCAATGTCCAACGCATATATATACTGCGACCGTGGAATAAGTAGCTTGGTGAAGTGGGTACAGTTCTATTATGTAAGTCATAAAGGGAGAATTTTTTATCAAGTAGTTGACATTATAAACTGAAATGGAAACATTTCTTCCCTGTACCGCTATTCACCAAGACGTCCCTCGAATAATAAAGACAGACTGTTTTTCTGGATTTGCCCTTCTTGGGGCTCACCAAGTATTTACGACAGTTGTTGAAAGCGGAGGGGAAATTAGATAACTGTACACCCGAATTTTCAAATCGTGAAGAAATGTCTTTGCTTTAATGTTCTTTGTGAAAAACTAAATTTAGAAAATAATGCCCAGTGATTTTGGAAAACGTCAGATAAACATATCCACCCAACCGGAATCATCAGTTAAGATGGCGGCAGTAAGAATCCCAGTGGTGTTTCAAATCCATGCATCAACATTGGCCCAAATATGGAGTTCGACAGCTCCACGCGACGTAGTCAATTAAACCTTTTAGAAGCACTACAGCATTGCGCATTTACGATATGTGAGTAAGCTTCCAGGCTATACTTGGTGACGTCACGCGAATAACAAAATTCGTGCTGTTTCGGGTTATATTCAAGGATGTAAAAATTCAGCTGTGGTCATCGGAACTAGCTGGATGTCAAGATAAACATGTACCACATCTTAAACTCTATCGAATTTTATTCTCGGTTGCGTGTCTAGGAAGAAAAGAGAGTGAACTTCAGTTGGTAAGTCGTTCTACTGAACAGAACATGAACGTTTAAAAAGCAATTTTGCGTGTGGTGGTGCGATTTTACACCAAAACGAGTCACCTACCTGGTTGTAATTTGCTTCGCCATAATCCACAGCAACACCAAACAAGAACGCTTACCTTGCAACCATATCAGTTTTTGTGAATAAAGCCTCACAATGGAAAGAAAAACTAATGAGACAGGGATTGGGGCCTAAAACTAGCCTATCACAAAAATCCAGGATGCCTACACGCCCAACACTCTATCGAGCAATCTGGATAAAATCTGACAACGTGAGCACCACTGACTGACGTCGGTTGGCTATCACAGTCTTCAATGTACCCAGCCGGGAGAGAAGTGCACATTTCACGAAAGTCTCTATTTTGCCTGTGAGCAAAAGCATTGAATCAGTTAAGTTTGATTCAGCAGCAAACGGAGTTTAACCCACCCTTTCGACTAGCGTAAAATGAGTTCAGTCATGAGCCCGTTTGTGCTTCCATCATATCTCTGATATGAATCTGTCTACCCCTGTAACACTAAAATGACTTCCACACACAATCCAGTGTTAATCTTACTTTAAATTGCGCGCTAATGAAGTAGAAATTTCTTAAGAACTAAAACCGAGGCGAACATGAAGATGAACTATCTGGATCAACATACATGTCTCTATAGATAAGTGATTTACCCGTCAGTTGAGTGATCCTAAAAGGCAGTTTTGTTATCAGTAAGTCTACATCACCATTATCATATGACACACACGCGGACGCCTACAACACAGGGCCTTACGGTTACTAAACCAATTGGAGTATGGGCGACAAGCACTTAGGCGTAACTTTTGGTTAGTCTTCGGGTAGGGCATAAATGTGGAGTAATGCAGCTTTTGGCACTTCACACAAAAGTTCACCATCTTCACTAAAACTTAGATTTATAAACTTTGCTAGGCTTTTCTGTGATTCTTACACATTTCAGCCTGATCTATAGGAAACTCTCGTGATGTTCGTAAATGCTCTTTCGATGGAATATGGTAGTTTGAAGCCTCTAGCAATACTGACGATGGGAACTTGTTTTTGACATGTGACTAATGAATTTAGCTGAATATCTCGTTTACGATGGTTCGCTTCTAACTGTCACAATCCGTCCGACCTTGTCTCAGCTGGAACCTGAGGTTGACGGAGGTCACGCCTTCCCAGTGAACCCTCAAGAAGGGTGAAACCGGTTGTAGGCTGTCGACGATTCCTCACGTTAGTCATGAGTGGTGGGTTTTGTCCAGGCAAGGACGTGTTGCGACAAATCGAATATCATACCAACCGAAACATCAGGTGGTCTGGTGAAACACATTCAGTTGAAGCGGACCGCGATAGACAAAAGATTCAGCTGGATTCAGCAGAATCTCCTATCAAAAACAAACTCGTGTGCAGATGAGAATATCTGAAGAAAGTGGAATATTTTCAACACGCAACATTGCGCCTGATAATCACTTGATAGTTTTGTACACTTTCGGTAAAATGCTCAAGAGGTACAATGTATTGTGTTGCATACAAAACTTCCTGCTGTCTATATAAACAATGTTCGGCAAATGAAAGACTGTACTTTGTGTTAAGGGAATTAGGAATGTGTACATCAGAATATGCGCGTCAAATGGTCAGCCCAGGACGACAATTTTTGGTTTTCTCCTCGACACCCTCCAACCAACAGATACGGGGGTTATCAAAACCGAACAAAGACTAAAAATGTGTTATCGTTGCTACAACCAGACAATTTGTGTTTGGAAATACGCATACGTCTTAGTTAATTTTAAAGGGAAAGGAAAAATAACTTTTCATCCAACAACAACTGTGGGCTAAAATCTCTACAATCTTTTACGTCCATGTTGATGAAATCACGCTCCTATCTGAAAAGCCCTCAAACCGTAAGAATTTCAAACAGTTTCCTCGCGTACTGTTGCACACGAGTGAGCAAGTCTACCTTGTTTCCAATCAGTTTGGCTTTATGCTAAGCTGGAAATGGATTGAAATTTTGGTTTCGCTTTTGACGAACAAGAAAAAATTACCATATTGCGTCCAACTAATTAAATTATGTGGATGGATGTAAAAATAACGGTAAACAAAACTCGCTTTTATTGACAGCGTTCAGTTGAGCTCCTTAGTTAACTTTGTGACAGTTGCCAAGCAAAACTTTTCGTTTAACATTTCTCCAAACAAATTCTTGAGGATCTGCACAAAGAAGCGGATGCAAACGAAGTCGCAAAACTTCATTTTTTACTATTTCCATGTTTTTCCAGGGTTCCAGTCCATATGGGTAGCGTTGCGTGTATCGCGACTTCTCGAATATCGTATCAACTGTAACATCAAGCGGCCTGGTGCAGAATATTCAGTTGCTTAGAAACATCATAAACGAGAGATTCAGCTGGGTTTCTGGTGAGTCTTCCGCAAAACTGAATTGGTTTCACTAGAACAGTAGTTATTTCCCGAATACTGGGGCTGGAACAAGATGTTACAAGATGTTACTCACCATTTAGGAAGAGCTAAGAGATCGGTGTTGACGGAGAAAGACAAGTTTTTTCACCCTTATAATTCCAACAAGACACGGATTTAAAGGTTCTCAACGTGTTCTGATATAGTATTCTCGCGTGTAACCTTGCACAAGACGAGAATCAGAAGGCCCAGTGTCACCTACTGTTAATTTATGCTCATATCATTAGCTTTCATGCGCTGAACAACAACCGGCTACGTTCAAATTTCCAGTATCTAAAGATATGTCGGTGATTCTAGCAAGAAACGGTGACAAAATAAAAGTGGACTGAAATCTTGAACGAGAGATCTGAGTGAGTTAATTTTGTTGCAAGCCAGGGGAGCATGTGGAGGATTTTGTTGAGTCCTTGGATTCTGCATGTTTTTTTTTTGGAAAATGAAGAATTTTTATCGCAACCTGAGGAATATCCCCGTAAACGGTTTGAACCTGGTTCTTTCTGTTTGTTCCGTTTACTACAACAGAGTGCTTTTTAAATTACAAGATAGTAAGGACCGGTTAAAGCTTTATCCATGGTGATCATGCGCAATTGCTGGAATTATGCCTGTCTTCTTCAGATAGTGAAAATAAAATATACAGTTTGAAGGCATTCTAAACCTGGTGTGTCTGTAAACTGAACTAGATAGCCACTTTCTATTAACGTCTGGTGATGTAAAGTTGATTTCTCCTCAACAAATTCTAGGTTTTAATTTACCGGCTATAAGGCAGATACAGAAGTAACCAGACTACTTTCCGAAAGTCATACACATATAAACGATCGAAATTCTTGTGACTGTCAAAAACTGGCCGGATATTCGATGGAGCCGAATGATGTCAATTTTAGTGTACACAAGTGCTTCTAATAGGTACATTTTGCTGTTAGCATGGCAGTTTCCACAGGCAGAAGCCACACTGAACCAACGCCTGCAACTCCTCTTGTATGAGATAGTTGGAGGCATTAACATGTGCCTAAGCCTCCTTTACTTCGATTTTGACTTGGTTTTTGCTCTCGGTGACAAGTTATTGCAATGCGCTGTCCAATATCCCGGAATTCTCTACCGATATCTACAAGGAGAACTCTCAAAATGCGCTTTCGCAGTTTCTGGATGTCAACCGAAGTATTTTTACGTGGTCACGTGGCTGGTACCTTCAGTGTGATGAAGCACGACTTCAAGTTTGCCATGAAACCAGAGTTCACCGCTCTCTCTCTCTCTCTCTCTCACTGCACCTTCTAGACTGTAGGTCACACAAGACATGTGAAAATAGTGGAAACTAATTTTTTTACCAGAAACCAATGAAAGCTGATGTCACTTTGGACCAATCGTTGACACATCCAGAGATCGTTAACACCAGTTTGGTTTCAGTAGTTTTTAGTCGGCTGAAAACGTTGTGCGCCCAAAAGGTCAGCTGAACTGCATCGAAACGTGAGCATGAAAGTCATTTTAGGCAAAAAAAACACTTGGATGGTTCAATTAAGCAACGATTAAGATGCTAACTGACCCCAGCTCTCCAAGTGAGTCGGGAGAACAATTGTCTTTAACAAAACAAGGATATCTGTTCAATCACGTGTGCAAACGGAGTTCAAGAGGAACCGTCAAATAAACCGAACCAGAAGAACTAGACCCTAGGCTGGACCCAAACACATGTAGGTTTCCCCACCGACCCAACACTTGTTCAACCACTCTAACACACTAAAATCCCTCGGCCGACACCCGCCAGAGATTTAGCTTGACTTAGCTTATTGGTTCTCCTTCCGCCTTAAATCTAGACCAACCTCGGAACCTAGTCACTTGGCCTGACGAAGCTTTTGTGTCAAAAGTGATACGTTGCTCGGCAATAAACTACCGGTTGTCACAAAACATTTTCGAAAAGGATATCTGTTCTCCTTTGGGAGGTATGAAATACTGTCATAATTATAGCAGCCTAGCAATAGCGCATAGAGTGATAGTCTCCAAATTGTTAGAGTTGGAATTGGGTACGCAAAATGCAACCACATGAGGGAAACGGCACACGGGAATTATTGGGTGCAACTGAAGCATGAACAAACCAGGATGAAAGGAATATGGGGTGAAGTTAAGGACTCCGTAAAGGAGAGAGACGTGTTAGACATAACACAGAGTAGATTTGAAAACTGTGGAAGACTTGAGGTAAGGAATACGAATTAGATCACATAGATTGCTGGCTGATGTAGTGGAATAGCCAAGCATTCCATCTTGAATAAAATGGACGACAAAGACTTGATAAGCACACGGAAAGTGGCTTCAAATGGGCCGAACGCGGAGTCATTCGGATATTTATAAAGGATATTTATAACTTACAAATATTCATTAACCCCCGACACATCAGAAACATCACATCCATACAGTTTGATAAAATATGAAGAAGGGATATTCAGGTAAACTGTCCTAAACCAGAGAAGCAATATGGTGTTCGTTCTGGCACATCGGTTGCAGGTGTTGTTGATGGACATCGACCAAAAAAACTTTTGAATGACCTTCCCAATGACCCTCACAAAGTTGCTGAAAAATCTTCGACAGCCCACGACCGGTTTCGCCCTTCTTGGAACACAACAAATAGACGCAGCCCCCGAGCTTCCGTCAACCTTATGTTCTACTCGAACATCATGAGCGAGAGATTCACTTGAGTCTCCCGTTGAAACCAAATTGATTTGCAAATGAGTGTATTTGTCGCGACCTACAGCATTGTCCACCTTTGCTCTTAGGAAGCAATCTCACCGATTAATTCTTCATTCCCCCGGATATTTTGCTAACTTGGTAACTTAATCACTTGCCCTGTCGGAGACTTATATCAGTGACGACCCATTGTCCGGCACTAAATCCACCGGTTGTTCACCAACCATTTGTGAAATGATGAGCAGGTAGAATTTCATACCTGATCAGTGTGGAACGTTAGCCAAGCAATCACCAAAATTTTGCTAACGTATCTCTTGAATGGGACGATGTGTTCAGTAGGCAACTGGAGTTGCCTTTTCAGAAAACTATCACCAAGATCAAGAACAAACTGGCTTTAAACTGCAGTTTTACAAGCCCGGTGAAAGCCAGTGCTTTGTGAACAAGATGACTATAGTAATATTGCACACAGTAAGCTAAGAAACATCAAGAGTAACACCCTTTGATAGTATGTTCAAATAGTGGTTGCTCGAATGATTTTATTGGCTGGTAATTCGATGGCGATTGTTCTATTCTCCCAGCTAGAAGATGTTTAGTTACTGTGCAGGAGGACATTGTAAGTGCGCGTACTGACGGTTTCTCGCACTTCATATGCGAACAGGATCTAGCTCAGGAATTACCTTGCGTCACCAAAACTGACAAAATCAAATCCTTCACATCATCTGTCAATGCCCATGGGTTGATCATCATTTGAGAGAGTCCAAGGGAAACCATTTAAATAACCATTGTCTTCACCCAAGAGAACTGACGTTTTGTTCATGTTCTCCAAATTCTTCTGCTCCTGAAAATGATTGGTGCGTTAAATTTCGGCTTCTATTCTCGCTCCCTTGTCGTGAACCTTGTATTCCGTCCCGTTCCTAGATGTCATCTGAACTGTGATGCATTGGCCACAAAGAACAGAAAACACTTCTGAAATTTGTCCAACGAACGAACAGCTTCTTGGATAAACTTTTTATTCAGACAGACTGGCTTAACGATGATGAAAGTTCGAAGCTTAGTTCAGTCGATAAAGCCCTCGCGCAGTCTAATTAAGTACCCAGTCAACAGATTTACTTGTTGGCAATCTCATTCAAGATTTCTTCTGTCGGAGAACTATGTCAAAACCAGAAAGCATTACATCTTTATCGAGGATACCAGATATGTCTTGGTTTGAACTCGACAATCAAATGATGTACCACCTACTTATTGCGTTCTATGTACGCTCCCGGCAAACAAATGATGATAAAGACTACTTGTCATACAATACTGGGCTATTAACATCATGCGGTCCAGCAAGCTCATGACAGAAGTCTTTCTATAATGAACTTTATCGTCAGGAAGCTTTAAATCCCACCAGCATTCAGAATAAGAACACAATTTAAACGTTTTATTCGTCGGATGTGTGATGAGAACCAGTCGTTAACAAACGCTCCTCTGGCCCTTGTGGAAGAAAAACTCACTTTTTTCCTCTGTTGACGTGCCCATTCTTTCTGTATAATCGTATGCTATAATGCATGCATGAATGAATAATTTAATCGTTCATATGGAACTAACGTTTTATCTCGTTTTTTCATCATGTCTCATTTTAGAAAGCATGAAACTTCAGGATACATTACTGTTACATTAATTGACCATTTTGTTTTTTTCTCGAAACAGTTCATTTTAGCCTTGACAGTTGACTTCACCAAATGTCAGGCTGTATTGTTCTTGTCAAGCTTCACAATGGTTGTTCTGTTTGAGCATACCAGTCCACTCATCATTAGTTTCGTATAATCAATTTAGTCGAGTCTAACTGGTGGGAATCGGTCGCAAAGTCGAAAATGGCAACACCTTATCTGCCAGCTGTGAGTTGTATACATACTCAAGGACACCAAGAAATTTTGCACAATGATATGTGATTCCTCATGGTGATGGCTACATCTTTGTTGTAATGCGTACACCATGTTCACACGATCTATAGTGTGATAAACTGCGAGCAAACCAGCGTTATAAAAGTGTTTTGACAAGATATTTTGTGCCATTACCGTGACCGTATAATTGTACTACAAATCACATTTTAAAAATGACTGAAATTTAACCATCAGCACCTGCAAACCAACACTTTTAAGTAATTTTATTTGGTTGGAACGAAAAAAAATTGCCAAAAGAATCAAGATCAAGTGTACTTTCAACATTGCGCTAAACGCTTTTCATCATAGTATTTTCACACTGTTTCTAGTTTATAATTTGATTCAGGAAAAATCAACTCTCTGCTCTCGGAGTGATTGCATTTCTGGGAAGACGGTGACATTCCCTCGCCATAATCTCAGTCCTACATGCCATCGGTTGTGATATCGACTTTTTGGTTCATCAACCGATGATCATCTCTTATCGAGCGATCTGCTTTCCTCAATCAGCTAGGGCTGTTATTGGACTGAGACTTCCTAAGGTCGCAGTCAGAGACTTGTGTTTGCTTGCCATTGTGGGCTCTCTGCGTACTTATGACACTTTTATGCGTGGTACATGGCGTTGAAGATACATTTTTGCCATTTAATCTCACACCAGACCCAGTATGACGGTCACTTTGTGCCTGATGTGCGAGTCTTGGCTGTGCTAGCGCACACTGCGCCTTAAAGAGCATTCACCATTGTTTGTCCTTTCTTTGGTTGTTGGTCCTTAGACGCGTGTTCCCATACCAAAATCTTTACATACTTCGGGATTCACCTCATCAGACTGGCACTGTCCTTGGCATGATTTCGAATGAGACGTTTCTCTCTTTTCTCCCATACTCTCCTGTTACTCTTTCGCATTCATCGCTTGCACTCACTTTTTACGTTTGTGACCATGCTGTTCAAAAATAAATGATAGTTTATAATTACAATAGTTAAACACTACTGTTGCAGCAAGGTCGACCTTTAGAAAAACAAAACCTGAGATGCAGCTGTAACAAATAAACTTCATTAACTCGACTACCATCAGATATTCGTCATTTACTATCGCAGATGGAGGAGACAAGAGGTTGAAAATTACCGACTGTTCACAAAGCCCTTCTGAATCAACGACTTGTCAATCGGATCAATATATTTTTCAAGTGAGTGAAAACAACTGCTGATCACGTGTGCGTAAGCTGTCATGTGACTACGTGCAACTGACAAGCTTAGAGGCAAATATGAAGAAACACCGCTTATTCAGTAAGAGATCCTTGAAGCACAACTTAATTCTCGGATCTTCAGTGGTCAGGCCACTGGATACGTAGCTCGCTTCTGCCGGAATAGACTTCTTAGCTGCCAACGCATTCCTCAAACATGGGATCTACTTGATTACTCGGCCTTCATATGATGTCCGTCACCACGCACGTCGACCCAACCATGATCTTCACATCGTGTTCCTTCCCGTGAAGTCGCAGTTACTCAAAACCAAAACAACGGAAGTGAAAGATATCCAACGACAACCACGCGAATCTAGACAAATATGTAAGTTCGAAAACTTACTTTCCAAGGCTCGGCTTTCTATTGAACGCATAACGAAGCGTGAGCCACCATCTAGCTATTGCAGCGTAATAGATTTATCAAATACACTGCTAAGTGAGGGAGAAAATTGTCTGTTAGAGAACGGCATGAAATGCGCGGTAAGTAAAATGGTAACAAGGGCGGAAGAGATAATCCCTAGCGGTGAATTTTTGTTTCAAAAACTTCCACCAACGAAGACGGAAGACACAGTTGGTCACAGTTATTAGGTCCAAGCGGTCGAGAGCTCAAAATGTAACACCAACATAGTGGAGGGCCTTAAACACGCTGAAGTAGGTGAACAAGACACTGACTACAAGGGCGGGATAAGGGTAAGGCCACATCTGTCATGAACAGAAGCGCTTACCTACAGAAGGTCGGGCAACACCTAGCTGAATATCCTTACTAGCAGATCGATAGTGAGAATATTACGTCCATAATGACTGAGGAATAAAGTTTGCAAGCATTTGAAGTCCCTGGAAAAACACTCAGGGCAAAGCAGTTGGTATCGATTGTGCCCCAAAAGTGCAATCTAACCACGGCTTTATGGCCCTCCGGAAATCCATAAACTAGATGTACCAGTGAGACCGTCAGTAGACGGAGAAGATTCCCCACCCCATGAACTGATCAAATTCTGGCATGTTTTAAAACCTACGTTAAGAATTCATATGATTTTGCCAACAGAGCAGCGGGTTTACCGTTGAACCAGATAACATCTTTGTAAGTTTTGATGTCAGTTCGTTATATACAAATGCGCCCAAAGGGGACTCTTTGGAAATAGCTAAGCGACTGCTACTAGCCAGTCTTTCAGAACGGACAGTACTTGCAGTGGATGAAATAGTGGAAGGAATAAAAGCTTGCCTGAATCTCATTCACTTCGTTTTTGACTTCCTGATTTACACTCAATAACAAAGTCTAACAATGGGATCTCTAACATCACCGGTTTGGACAATTATATATTTTTGGAAGAATTTGGACAGACAGCTCTAGGTGGATTCCCATACCTACCGACTGACACTGGGGCGATCATGAACTACTCGTTTGTCCATCCTAATTCAGTACTGCCTCAACAATATTATGCGTTTGAGGGCACAGAATAGGTTGATGGGACAAGGGTCCAAAGTGAAGTAAACGGCAAACTTTGGGGTGGTAGATATCAAGCCAGTTTGATGAGGAATCAGCTGCGAAGAGTTGGAATCGGTGGCGGAACCTAACATGGACTGCTGTTATTCCATATAAACCAGGCGCATCGGAATGATTTTAAACATGGCCAGCATAAAAGTAGCTTTGCAGAAGAGAAATATTCTGAATTATACATTGGGGCAATCGTCGGACAGAACCAGGCAATGTCTACGAAATTAAGTGCAACTACTGCACTAAGGTGGACAGAAGACCTTACACAAGAATCGGACAGCACAGGAGGAAAATAAACAATCCCTCGAGAAACGCGGCTGAATATCAAGCTCAGCAATCGCGGATCATGCACTGGACACGAGACACGCGATTTACAAAAATGTTGAAGTTTTGAGGAGGAGACTACTGTCCAGAGCACAGACGGTGATGGCGGAGGCGATGGAACTCGCCAAGTATTCCATCGTCAATAGAATAGAAAGTGTCGAACTGGCAAGTGCGTGGAGAACGGCTTTAGATTAGTTGGACTGACACACGGTGGTGTGCAGTTATCAGAAAGAGGATTTATCGACAGATGTAGCTTAGATCTGAAACGCACTTAATCTAGCCCACTCAACCTCCGAACTAAATTGTCGTAGAAGTCAAAACCCACACAGACCAACGAAATCTACCGGTGGCACCCAGTTGGAAAAATCAATTGATGCATCTTGAATCAGAAGATTAACGAGTCAGACCAGATCAATAATCATTTAAAATTCTGCCACCCATCAACCGTAAAACTTAGGACAACCATACTAACCGACAGGACCGTTTAACTGACATTTAAAAGTGATGTAGTGTGCTAATATGGAGAGATTTATCCGACTGGCTCTCGATCTGTCTTAAAACGTGGCCCATTCGGTGAGTGACCTGCTCACTTGGCCTGATGCTGCTTTTGTGCTAGGACTGAGGTATTGACCAGCTAAGAACTTCCGATTACGGCGAGTTCCCCATGATGTACAATGCAATTCTCAACTAGGATAAAACAGTGTTTTACGGTCTTTCAGAACAGATTAGGTACCCTGACATAATATAGTCTCTTTTGAAAATTACCAAATACTCCCACTCTGACTTCGGTCCACAGGTGGCTGAGGAAAGGTGTAATTTCACTGAAAACCCTTCGGTAGACCACGACCGGTTTCACCCTTCTTGAGGCTAGGCAAGAAGGTGCAGTCCCGGAATTTCCTTGAACCCAAAACGACCGGTTTCACCCTTCTTGAGGCTAGGCAAGAAGGTGCAGTCCCGGAATTTCCTTTATGTTCTACTTGAACCCAAAGGGGAGAGATTTTGACAAATACGCTCCTTTGCATATCAATTTGGTTTCCACGATAGACTTAGCCGAATCTCTCGTCTGTGATAATTTTTAAACGAATGGGTTACACAGAGACCACCTCAGGCTTCGGCTGGTACGATATTCGACATATTGTTGTTTTTTCATAAAGGATTCTACGCACACGAGGAGCCAGTCAGTACGTCGCCACGTGATGTGTTTTCCGAAGGTGAAGGGTGAGTGGTGTTATATCCTGTTTAAGTGCCAGTTGATCACACTACTGTTACCTCTTATGTAACACAGGTCACTGTGGCTCAGTTAGCAAGCTCAAACCAGCGAACGCATCTTCAGTCACTTTGTTGAAACTTTCCATTTAGACACATGGCAACACAACAAACTTTGACCTGACCCTCTTGATGTGGAGCCACACTTGACAGTGACTGTTGGGCTGACCCTGTTCCATAAAATGCTTCATAAATGAACCGTCATTTTGGTATGGACTGATGCGCCCAAGTCCAAACAGGTGGCCTCGAGATGAATTTTTTGCAACGTCACAGAGTTGATTATTTTTCCATCAAGGAGCCATGCGAGGTGTACTACTTGAAGTAGATACATCCACCCTGGAAAGGTGCTACAGAAGTGCGGGCGGAAAAAACTCGTTCCGAGATTGATGGAGAGTCAGTATGCAGTTATATTTGTCTCGTCAGCCATATCCCGCAAAAAAAGGTGGTTTTGGCACTACGAAATGATTTTTTTCTTAAAACATTATCCCTAGAAAACAAAACTCGCAGCAAATTGGGGTGGACAGCAAACCATTGTGTACGAGTTAGAATTACCAGATGACCGTCATTTTGAATACTTAGTGTCATGGACGCTGGTACTTAACGGTTCCTCTACATTTGTGGATTTTTTATCAGAATAATCATGGTTTACCCTTAGATATGTAGGCCAGTTGGTGCAGTAGCACACTGTTTAACTACTGTTCGTTTGTTTTTAGGCTGGAAAGTAGGATGGAGGAACACGCAACGAATCAATGTCAATCTCGTTGCCAATACACGCAAGGTTGCATTTTTTCACATATCTCTGGAAATTAGACTGCTACTAAGAATACCCCTTGCTCCCAGATTTGTTGATTTCAATTAAATGAATGTGAAAATGTGGCAGTATTGTTTCAAAAAAATGGGTCAAATTTCCGGATGACTGAAAATCGTTGGTGATTCGAACTGTTTCCACGGGATTATGAACAAACATCACGATAAATTTGCTAAAAAGTTGTGTATTCGTGCGGAGACTATAAAACTTCCTAACCGGTTTTTACGGGAGTCGATTTATCAAGTATTTACGTGAACAGTATAAAATGACACTGGGATTAACCAACAGTAACCATGTTAGTAACGGACAACGTGTCAGGTCAGTGGTGTGTTTTCGCAAACAGAATTACTGTTCTGTTTCAAACCGAACGAAAACATGGTATGCGATCAACCGAATTTGAGTGAAACACTGCATTTAAAGTCTAAATCATTAACTCCGTGTTTCGCGTTCTTTTTATTCAGTCACGTCACTTCTGTCCTAATTAGATTTTGCGTTCTCCACTCGTTGGAGTTTAGCTGGCTGATGTAATAATTGATCAAGGCGGCCCATCACCACTATGTGTATCAATATGTTTTCAATCAAAGAAATGAGGAGAAAATATATTTGGCACATCCCTCAGGCTGAAAAAATCTTACAAAATCTGTTCAGACATACAGAGATGACCTCTGGAAAATACCCAGTTATCGCAACTCACCCTGTACTGTCACACTAACATGCTACGGTGTTTGGGCATTTTTTCATCTGTAATGCGGTCTGAAACATTTTCCAATTTCAGTGGTAGTTTTGGGGCTTATTCACTGGGATTCGCAGTTAGGTGAAGGTAAACATAATCCCTTGTACACTAACAATGTACACACTTTCCATCCCAGACTGCCTTGCAGTATCAAGACCAGAAAAGGTCCCAGGCATTGTTGATCCCATTTAAGAATAGGTCAGAATGTTAAATTCCACCAGGCTCAACTAATTAGGAAGAGTGCGTCAATGTGTGCACGGCATTATTTTGTGGAAGCTCAGACACCTCACATTACCCACCTGCGTCGGTCGAAATACCGGTTGTATCCAGTTTGTGGTCAATTTACCATTCAGAGGGATGGCTAATTAATCTCAGCACTAGCCCAGAGAAGTGAGTGTCTGAACTGGGGCATCCAACTAACTCCTTTAATGTCTACCTTATACTTACAGAAGTCCCTCGGTCTCTTTTTTCTGACTTTCATGGTCATTATAGATTGATTCCAGCAATCTGTTGAACCACGTCGAGTTACGCGCAAAACCCCAAAAGCCAATTCTTTCAAATGGAGGTTTATCTACAAATGTGGTACTAAAAGTACAATACTAAAATCATAAAGCTTTACAAAACTTAAATCGTGGGACTATGCCGGCTTCTATACACCGGTTTAGGAACTGCTAATTCCTAACGGGTCTCAAAGTCCACGCCGACTCGGAGCCACGTGTTTACAAGCTAGAGAAACCCCGTGTGGACTTAAACAACACGTCCGATGACAAGATCAAAGAACGATTTATATTCAGGTCAAAAACAAAAGGGGTGGTATAGGCACAGACTAAAGTGACAAAAAAGGGGGAATCGCGTTGTACAACATAAAAATAGAAAAGAATCAACAGCCATACAGTTTATTCTATCAACAAATGCCACAACTAGGGATCGAAACTTATAGCACTGAAGGTCTGTTCTTAACATTATGTTATTCCATCAATTATCAAACTTAATTCGCCATTACTTTCCCACTCTTACTCTGCTAACCCACCCTCTTATAGTTTTACTGATTATTCGCCATATTATGGACGATTACAGAAAACTAGTGGTTTTTGTAAACCTGCTCTTCTCCTGACCCTAACTTATTGACTGCTTCAAGCTCGAACCCTCCATAACGATGTTGTTTGCCTTGATGTGACATTACACAGTTATTGTTCATGTGTTCGGTCCCCTAATTCTGCCGTTTAAGTAAAACCATTGATTGCTTTCAACTATATACACATCAGCGTTTAAAGCAAGTTGAGTCGGAAAATTGCCTTATACTGAAACGTACATTAATCAGCAGGTTGAGAAGTTGTTGCCGAAAATTGTTCTAAAACTCAAACAGCATAACAGTAGTGGTGGCAAACCTGATCACGCCAAGTTAACTTTGTACAGTTTCATACAACTCGGTTATACATCAATATTTTCCAAATACTTTGGTAATCTGTTCTCTACCGACTCTTTATACTGGGAGAATTCTACGCACTACACTTTCCCCTAGCTATTATACATCCAGTTCCAAATCCACCTGTCTTTTTTAGCCTTACAGGATATTTGATTGATTTGAATCTAGTTATTAGGCAATTCGGTGAATGAGCATTTCACCTTTGATGGGTTGGACCGTTCGACAAGGGTCATAAGCAGTGTGACTGCTGGACTGAAGCATTCGCTTTTTCCCCGAGACTGAACGAGCCCACACGATTGATTATTTTCAAACAAGTCATATGAAAACCGTCTATGACCCAGTTATAGATGTCCGTTTACCAAGATCATTGTTTGCAAAATTACGCAACAACAGTAGCCTTTTGAGAGTACCCTTTTTCCAGGTAATTGCATGGAAGGCACGATGTTTGTAAGCCACTGAAATTTTGCGTTACCGGGAAAGGATGGACCAACCAGAGAGCAACTGACTACCTACTTGGTGTGGGCACTGACGGCCCACGGTGACATTGGATACTATATGGATTGTTCTGGGTGCCATAAACCTTGGGTCTTTAATAATACATTAGGTCAGAACAGGGAGGTGTCGTGAAACTAAAGTGGAGTCGGACCTCATATTCCCATTGCAAATCAGATGGCAATTCACGAAATCTGTGTTCGGGAACTGTAACTAATGTCTTCCTACTATTATATTAGAAATCGATCCAAGGGTATCCAAGGGTATTTGAATTGCACACACCTAGACTTTCATCGCACAGTACGAACAGGTCCTTAAGAAGGGTTCTGGTATTTTTCAAGGGTAGTATTAGTGAAGAACTAACTTGTTATCGGACAGAACGGTTCAAAAGATACAAAATGAGAACTGTCGCACGACAATTGGCTTACGCGCAGGTTGTTCAGCAAAAAAGATCACTAATTTCCACTATTTCTAATTTAAACTCAGTCGCTCATGTAGGGATCTTGTAGGAGCAAAGTGTTGGCGGAATTACACCAACGTCGCTTCACTTTGATAACCCGGAGCCTACAGTTTTCTATCGATGCATCAGTCAGATGCTGCAGTGCGAGAATCTAATTTAAATCAGTGACAATGAAGCGATACTATAGAGACTCAAGTCTAGCAGTATGAGGTGGACTGCGCCGAGAACTTTCTCTAAATAGATACTGTTCAGACTTTGAACGCTCGGAAGGAACCTTTCTTCCGTTGATTTTTGACCCAGCGCATTCGTAAGTGATGGTGAAATTTGCTGAATGCCTTTAGTTCTCTCTAGGCTTGTTTCAAGAAATGTTTTTTACCCTCGAAATTTACTATCACTGCGAAAACAAGAGATCATTTTTCCGTAATATAACATCAAAGTTTACAACTGCATGTTCCATTTAATCCAACAATATATTCAATAAGCTTCACAACACTTCCATTTCATACGCCAGCCTTGCGGCAGAATATCTGGTCAGAATAACCGGTAATTCCGAAACAAATTATTATAGCGCGACCAGTAAAACAGCTGCCAGTTTGTGTGATAACTGATTTCCCTATCGAAAAAACAGCACTTTCTACTGGTCCGCATGACCAAACATTTGTCATTTATGTACTTCGGTTCCCTTCACCGTCGTGTCTTCCGTTTCTTTTGCTCTTCATTTGCATGGTGCTTTCTCAGCGGTAGTCTGTTCCTAAGGTTCTGCCCCCAGAGTTGTTGCGGTTCACATGGCATAAACATTTAACCCGTCAACTCTACCGCCAAATCTCGCAAAGTAAAACCATTCAGAATGCTCCATTTCTCCTGTTCAAATTGAAAAAAACTAAGTGCGACTACTACTAACCATCTAACTGCGTTCAGCATGCTCAGTCTGTAGAATAAAACAGCGTGAAACTTATCCCTAGGATGTACTACTCATAAGGTTGCTGAAAATCCGTCGACAGCCCACGACCGGTTCCGTCCTTTTTGCGACTCATCAGGTAGGCACAGTCCCCGGCCGGCCGTCAATTTTATGTTCTACTTGAAACAAAAATGCACGAGATTAGCGAATCTACACTCATTTGAAAACTAATTTGGCTTTTCAAGAGACTCACATGGAACCCAGCTTAATCTCTCGTTTGTGATGTTGTGATGATGAAGTAGCCACGTTAGTCATGATTCCTTCGAGCTGTGACATCGATTACTGTTTACTATAATGAAGCTTTTCTTCTAAGATGGAAAGATGTTCATCTGACCGTTTGCTCCTATTATCCTTGGAGTGGGTATACGATGATATATATATATATATGTATATATATATATATATATGGCCTATGAGATTCGTGCACTTCATCAGACACACTTCTGTTATAATCGGCATTCGAAGCGGATTTCTCTGACAAATACCTTTGGACCACCAGATGGTTACACTTGGTTATACAAAGTTAAACGACTTTTGCGGTCCCGGAAATTCTACTGTCATTGAGTCCATTGTGAACCCTGAGTAATAATTTGACGGCAAACTCATAGATTTTTGTAGGCAGCAAGCTTAAACATGGTGGTGAGAACTGGTATCACACTAAATGAGACCATTTGCTATTTGCTTTAGTATGGCACAGTAACTCCTGCATATTCTGCCAATGGAACGTCTTTTCAGAGCTTTGCAGCATAAACAACTTCGTTTGGGTACAGCTGGGTCTCAGTGTCACTCTTAGAAAGTAGAGTGTCTGTATCCTTATCTGGACGCTTCGCACCTGATACATCATGCGATGGATGACGTTCCGGAAGTCTATTTTAGTTTACATGAATTCAAAGTTAATGTTTCACAAACTCCCCGGACGTCTGACTCTGCACTTCAGTCTCGGTAGTCTTCGCCGTCGCAAACTAGTCTTCGAATGTCCAAAGGGTAACTCTTTGGGAATGCTGAGAAGTATCAAGAGTTGGTAGTATGAGGAGATTTGGGGATTTTGTGGAGATTTCGTCCTGTAAGTGGAGGCAATCTATGCTGAAAAGCCGAGAAGCACTGTACAGCTGTTCCATCCTTATTGGGCAGTAGCTCAGTGGAAGAATAATCACCACCCGATGAGTGAAACTTCTATCTGAGAAGTCGTTTCTCGAGGAGCCAGTCAACACGTGTGACCGCGTGATGTGGATCCCGTGATTGAAGGATGAGCGGCGCTATATCCTGTCTAAGTGCGAGTTAATCACACTGCTGATCAGCCACTCGTGGCCGAACGGTCAAGTGTTCAAGCTACTAGCCGGGAGGTCGCGGATTCGAGACTCTTCGGAGTTTCGTGAGATGCGCACTGCTGACGAATCCCAATAAGGATGAAACAGCTGTACAGTGCTTCTCAGCTTTTCAGCATAGATTGGCTTCACATACAGGACGAAATCCCACACAAAATATCCCAAATTTCCTCACACTACCCACAATATATAGGTTGCTGAGTGGAAGAATAAACTTCACCCGATGTGTGAAACTTCTATCTGAGAAGTCGTTGCTCGAGGAGCCAGTCAACACGTGTGACCGCGTGATGTGGATCCCGTGATTGAAGGATGAGCGGCGCTATATCCTGTCTAAGTGCGAGTTAATCACACTGCTGATCAGCCACTTGTGGCCGAACGGTTAAGTGTTCAAACTACTAGCCGGGAGGTCGCGGGTCCGAAACTCTTAGAGGTTTCTTGAAATGCGCACTGCTAATGATTCCCAATAAGGATGAAACAGCTGTACAGTGCTTCTCGGCTTTTCAGCATAGATTGGCTCCACTTGCAGGACGAAAGCTCCACAAAGTATCAAGAGTCTCTCATCGGCCAACCAGCACAGCTGCTTTTGAGTTTGTTCTGGTAACAATAAAAACCAACTCCAGAACCGCGCGGATACTCATAAAATATGATGACCCCTGGCTATTACTGATCCAATTCCAAGAGGGTCCAAAAACGCTCTTTCACATACCTGACTCCTGACTATCTCGAGCGATGAAATATCTCTTTCGGCAAGTATGGTCGTTGGTGGGTTTTGGTTCAATAAACTTCGGAAGGTCGATGTAAAATTCGCTTTTCCTTCTTTAAAACTAGACCTAACTTTTACGTTCTCATAACTTGTACGGTCTCTTTCTTGGATTGATGCCTTTGATTCACTGGACACTCCTTTAAGCAGTACATTGGAGAATGCGAATCCACTGAGACTCTCGTCCGAAAGAACATGAACTCGGCTGCAGCCCCAGGTATTCCGGGTACCAGTCTTGTCTCACTCAAAGTGGTAATATCGACACTGCTTGAATGCCTTAGCAACAAGTGACGTCCGATGACTTTACCCGTCAAACGTCTCCCCATCAAACAGAATTTTGTTCATCAAGCATCTATGTTTAATTTGTCAAACGACGCTGTTCTGTAAGCAAGATGTCTTCCTTGCAATGTACTACTCATAAGGTTGCTGAAAATCCGTCGACAGCCCACGACCGGTTTTGCCCTTTCTGAGGCTCATCAGGTAGGCGCAGTCCCTGTGTTTCCGTCAACCTTATGTTCTTTGCATGAACTTAGCCAATATACACTCATTGGCCAACTAATTTTGTTTTTTCGAGAGACTCACCTGGAACCTAGCTGAATCTCTCGTTTGTGATGTTCTCAGAGACTGAAACATGAGGCGGCCTGTTGCAGCACATTCAGTTGCCTCAGAACATCACAAACGAGAGATTCAGCTGGGTTCCAGGTGAGTCTCTCGAAAAAACCAAATTAGTTTGCAAATGAGTGTATATTCGGTAAGATGTCTTCCTGTTTCCTAACTTCTGGGCTACGGACATGGTTTGGTTTCCAGGATTCTTTTTTGAGCTTTTGACGTCTTGGTTTGACCAACAAGCTAGCAAGATTGTCAAGAATTGTGGGGAGCCCCTGACCCAAAGTTATGGTTCACTCTGGGACCTCAAATATTTCACTGTCAATTTTCTGCACTCAGAAAGTATATTTGCAGCTGTGACACAATTTTGTGTTGTAAAAGTACCATTTAAAATACCGGCCGTCATGGTCAGCGGCTAAACTACCGGGACATCTTAGTTTCGAGCCAGTCTCTCCTAATTCGCTCTTCCTCGGTGGAACACATCATCGCTGCTTCTACAGGTACTGGTCACCTGAAGAAAAGATTTTGCGTTTTCCAAATTCTGTCTGCACTACAACTCCGAGAAAGTACAATTCTGACTACAGACTGCTCTCGCCCATCTGCTAACCGTCGGCATTTGCGATAGTGTCAAACCCAAAGGGACGAAGCTGCTATTCAGTGTGATCCTGAAGGCCATCATAACATACAAGTCCGACAGCCATGATACGATGGAAGCTCCGGGTGGCGATGGAAGTCGATATCTAAATATAGACCATTCGACCAGTTCCTCTCTGTTTGACGGGAAGATACCAATTTTCAATCACGCAGCTGGTAGGGGTGACTTATTGAAAAGTAGAAACAAAGACAAGTATAAACTGCTGTTTGGATTTGGTTCCTCATTTCCTACGTCTTGGTTGGTCCGCTGGTTATAGTCCAAAAACGTCATTGGTAATCTAATGGAATACTGGTAGTTCGGGTGCGTTCAGTGGTAATTTATCAGGTGATTGTTGTTCGCACTGAAGACCTCTCCTCGAATTGTGACGAAATGCCTGCAAATCCGTTGCCAAGCTTGGAGAACAAATCAACAGCCACCCCATCAATTAACGGACGGACTAGCATTGAAGCTCTGAAATGGGACACCATCTGGGGAGATACAGTGCTGACTGATGTGGGCGCTCGAAGACGGTTCCACGAGTGTGGTAGCTTGAACAATTATTTCAGGGTTATCTGTTGTACAAGATATCGGAGTGATGAAAATAAAAATGTTGGTGAGTTTGCGATTAAGCTGGACAGTCTACGCATAAGGCCAAGGACTTCCGAAGGGAAAATGTTTGGGGGTGACCTTCATCGAGATCACCTGCTAGGATAAGATTATCAGTGATGTATGCTTCAGAAGTAGAGAACAGTCGGCCCGAGAATTCATCCATCATATTTGTTGGAACTCGGACGCAACGTCCAAATAAAATACTCCAAAAATCTCGTTGATAATGCAAGTTACATGATGTAGTCAAAAATTCAATGCCATTCCGGGTAGAGTTAAAGCAGAGATCATTTGAATAAAAAAACAAAGCAATTCAACAAAGTGTTTCTTTGTTTCTCGGTACAAGATCGAGAAGAGAAAGACAGCAAGGAGCATTTCAAAAAGTGTTTCTTTGTTTCTCGGTACAAGATCGAGAAGAGAAAGACAGCAAGGTATAGTTAACAAACTAGCCATACTCATGATTCTGGGACTCCTCCCAGGTAGGTATTTTGTACAAACCTCTCAGTCTTCACCTAGTATTGTTGGCTGTACTGAAACAGAAGGTCGGTTCAGATAAATTTCGAACAAATGACCTGTTAAGTTGGCCACCCTCAGCGCTTCAGCGGCTTGCAAAACGGGACGGGTTCATTAATCATGGTGTGAGCAAAACCGTGGATTCTGGTGAACTTCCGGTAATCTTGATCTGTCCGCTGAAGCAGGACACAGAAACGTAATCGACGCTCATTGACCACGTTTGTGAATAGGAGATGAATGGTGATGCCTATTTACAGAACGCACGCTTGTTCGGTGATCTACCTACTGCCTCTACGAGATACCAACATCGAATGATTACTTGCTTGGTGTGATACTATTTCTGGTGCTAAGTCGAATACCCTACTGGAACTATACTATTCCGAACCGCAGCGGGAACGCAGTTGGTTGGATATGGCCTTAAGATTAGATCAGACAATCACAGCTGGTGATTAGTATGGGTTACATTAGGCCAGTTGCTCATAAAACGTTGGCTCAGATGGAACCACCAAGCCATCAACACCAGCTGCAACGGGGTTCCGTAGATTATTAGTCCGAAAAACTCCAGTATCTTATATCTACAAAGTTAGACGGAGTAGGGCGCAGTTTTTCAAGAACCTGTAGCTGTTTTACAGCTATTTTCATCGGTTCACTTGGGCACACAACGATTGAGTCTACTGTTACATATCGTTTTCCGTAAGCGGCTGATATTAGAAGTAGCGGGGAGATGTTGAATATGTGTCGGCCTTGTCATGGTTAATTTCATTAGAAAACCTTCCGAAAGATTTCAGCGTGTCAATTTGAAGTGAGAATCATTTTTATCAACTATGATGAGGATGCGCAAAAAATAATTTCAAATCTTATTCAACAAAACATGATGGTTGGAGTGATCAGAAATGTACGTTACTCCGAATTTTATGCAGTCAACGTGTGGCTCGTTAACTCTATAGATCCTACCGTTTTCTGAAAAGAAGCTAACGAGTTAAATAGTGATGTAGAAGCTGAGGTACTGAAGCAATGTGTGAGACAGATGCTGGTTGAACCTAGGGTTTTTGTCGATCCAGTGGAGACGTTCTCATACATAGATTCAGGTATGTCAACCTCGTTAATTAGACTAAAATGTGGTCTCTACATCAAGCACTGCTGGAATTTGGTCACTGCATAAAATATGAAAATTACGTTACTTCAACGCTAGCTTATACACTGGGTCCCATTTCGCATCTGGACTATTCATGTGATGGAGCACAGATTCATTTCACGGAGCATAACAGTGTCCTTGATTCCTCTGTGCTATCAGAAAGGGACTAACCTACTCTCTTATTCAATATCTTCAATAACTATTATTTATTAGTTGTAAAGTCGCAAAAGTACTTTCCGCAGTGGAGGTTCCAATGAACTGTTAATTCAGTCAGTTTATGTACTCTTACCGACCTACTCCGGCAAACCATGTACGAGTTTGTTAAAAAGCTGAACATTTCAAATTGCTTCGCTACTGAGCAACAGGTCAAGTCGTCCGCGTCCCATATGATAGTGGTGTTCTCACACATTCCAGCTGGATAAAGTCAGAAAGCCAACTAACGTGTGCATTCCATAAATGCCGCAAACACCCACAAATAAACGAAATGTGTTCAGCAGGCTTCAAGCCCCTTTGGCACTCCCTGTGTAACGGTGATACTACTGATGGAGAGGCATGCGAGTAGTATGTGTTGTCCTTGGAATTTCGCTTTGTGTCTCTTGAAAAGGGGAGATCTGTTGCGGAATTTGTGCAGTCGCTTTGTGGCATTTGCTTGGATTTGAGCAATCAATGACTGGAGTCAATGAATATCCAGAAAAGTTCAAGAAGTCGCGTTCAGAAGAAGATGGATGTCAAGTTTTTGTAAATTAGATGCAAATGAAAGTTTTGCTTCCCTTTCCAATGGTGTGTTGCCGGTCAGTTGGCAGTTTCTAATAAATAACTCCGCAGCGAAGGCCTTCTTCCTTTCACCTGATTAGCAAGTCCTGAAAGGTGGGCCAGTCGTTCGAGGCATCGGACTTACCATTCACATCACTCAAACGCGAATGCATTCAGCTGTTCAGACCTGAAACTTCAGATGCGTCCAGAATGATTTGATGGAGTAGTGGTAACAATCTCGCCTCGCATGTCACGTGTGCAGAGTTCAAACCCCGATACCACTAGCCGACACGCTATAATAAGGGTGAAACTACTCACCAGAATGATTGTGCCAGGACAGGAGGACGATCGCTCAAATGAGTGTCATGTGAGCGTGCACTCTACAAATTCCGCAGCTATCCAAAGTTAAACAAGTATATGGACGCGAAATAGTATCAGTAGAACCACTATCTCTGCTTGTGGTTGATGCTGTTCCAGGTGGTAGTTCTCCGTCAAGAATTTCAGGTATATCACTCTCGTTATTGCGAAGTAATCAGGTGTAAAGTCTAGGTGGATTTGTCTGCGCGGCGATTTCCGAAACTTGCGCTCAAAAATAGTCCGACTCTTCCCCGTAAGAGTTCATCTGAAAGCAATAGGTCCCAAACTTGGCTGAGGTTCAGTAGGACTCTGTAACAAGGTTCCGTAACCGCCCAAAATCTTAAACATGTTTGGACCTGAAACGTCCCCGGTTGCACTCGCATCTCCCAAACTTACCGCCGTCCAAATGTACCAGTTTGTCGCATCCATCATGTATCGTTCCTCCCAAATAATTCTCCGTGGGAATTTCGCCTTCGTCGGTACCACCCGGTGAAAAGTATCAGGTATTCAATTGTATCGGAATTCCGCCGGACAACACAATAAGCTTCTCGCAGAACAATGGTCTCTGAAATGCCACCCGGGTTTTCATAGTCTGTCCAGAACTACAAGAATCTTTAGCGTTTCCAAGTCACTGCTGTAGTCCTAAATAATTTTGGGGAGATCTGTTGTATTTTGATAATGTTTGTCGGCGAAATTCTAACCATCGTATGATTCCAAAAGCCAAACGCGTTATCAACGCTTTCGTAATGTAATTCATAGGAAAAGAGATGATAAAGTTCTTTTTGCTTCCGTTATCTCTGACTAATGTTTAGCTGCCCCAGATAGCCCAGTTTTTGAAACGTCATAAAGTGGGGGAATTTCGAGTTTAGATTTGGAGTGATGACGCAAATACAACGAGTGTGGAGTTGTGCTCGACAGGAAGATCAATGATTCCGGCAAAATACCGGTTCACTCAAGTGTTAACTGCCCCATCAGAAACTGTCAGTATTATTGATGCGAATCAAGGGTAACCTTGAGCGCGACTTTGGGATGCATTAGTTTCTCAATGAAGACAGTGTCACCTAAGAACTTCCTGTTTTGCTGATGCTTTGCTTTTGTTACCGTGTATTTGCTTTCGCAGTCGAAATCTCGATGCGTGGGGACCTTACACAGAGTGAGCTGAGTAGAGTTTAACCGTGAAACAAGTGGATCAAACTGATACAAATGTAACAAGAAAGCTGCTCACAGACCGGAAGTTTAGTAAGACATGGCTTTCGCTCGCAGTATCTTTGATGTTTCCAAACTATTTATGATGAACTAAAAGAGATAAAAACCGCTATTATTCTCGGAGGTTAAATCCATTTTCAGTGATATATAACTAACCGAACCTTACGCTCCCAGAGTTTGTATACCCCGTACATCGTTCAACCATGGGCTTATAGGTACATTTGACCGCGCGAGCGCGTTTCTCGTCCCTACTCTATATCACCTGGGTAACTGATGTTTATTTGTTCAAACATTTTAATCGGACCGCATCGTGAATAATGTTATGAATTTTACTCGCACAACTCACGGTGGAGGAAAGATTCACATTAATTTCACATATAAGCCGTCTAAATGTTCATAAATTTATAGTATAGAACAATACTACTTATTAGCCCACAGTTTGCTCAACTAAACATATGGAAAACCAGGTCCCAAAATTGTCAATTCCTTTCATTCCCTAGGGATAGAACTATACTTGAATGTATTTTAGAAAGCTTAAGATGCTCTGTGAAGCTTGACACATGAACGTGACAGATTTGTATTCCTTTCAGAGACCAGTTGCCCTGGGGAATCCTTTCCGGCTTCTCAAAGGACACTCTCCCTCAACCCTGCCACACACACACACACACACACACACACACACACACACACACACACACACACACACACACACACACACACACACACACACACACACACACACACACACACACACACACACACACACACACACTCACAATCAGCAAACCGGCTTCAAAAGGCCACTCATACAAGCTCACAGAGTTTGTCGGTCCACCCGGAATTGTTTTTATCTGAGTGAAACTGGAGGAATTTTTGTGATTTTGGTTGTGTCGCGAAGCAGCCAGCATCGAACAGAAAATACAGATACCCAGGATAATTCGCTTCTTCTAAGTAGTGGTTTCTCAAGAGGAGCCAAAATGTCTGAAATAGTTTCACCTGGTTTACGGCCATTCCTGGACGGCTTTTCTACTCAGGCTCACATGTATATTCTTCTTTGGATACAACTTGCAGGTCTGTGATTGTGATTATGCCCTCTAAAAAATATATGGTGACAGAATTCGTATTAGGTGTACTAGCAGTGACAGTAGTAACCAGCTCGCTGCGAAACCTGCTGTAACGGTGATACCACTGATGGGGTATGCGAGTAGTATATTTCCCTCTTGTAAATTCGCTTCTCGTGTCTTGAAAAGTGAGATCTGTTGCGGAATTTGGAGAGTCGCTTTGTAGCATTTGCTTGGGTTTGAGCAGTAATCAATGAATATCCAGGAAAGTTCAGGAAGACGCGTTCAAGAGAAGGTGGATGTTCAATTTTTGTAAATAAGATGCGTATGAGAGTTTAGTTCCCCTCTCAAATAGTCTGTAACTGGTCAGTTGGTATTTTCTAATAAATAACTCCGCAGTGATGACCTTCTCCCTTTCGCTGGTAGTGACTGAGTAGCCCAGTCCGGGTAAGCTAAGTGATTATAAACCCCAGATGAGGCTGAAGACCTTGTCCGGTTTCCAGCGTACTGGTAACTTTCGATGGTGCACTATATGACACTGTTGGTACCCTTGCACCAGTTCCAACCAGTACACACGTGAGACTCCTAGGGTTCAAGTATGATGACTGTGGCAGGTACTAGAAATCGAAGGCTGACTTTCATCACCACGCACGTGCCCGTCCCGTGATGATGGTTGTTGCCGTATTCCGACACATCACCGGCATGACCACCTCTCAGCTTAATGTAGGCGAACGGGATCTAGTGAAGAATTACGGTGCCCGCTGACCCCACAACGAGTGACAGTCATTCTTACGCCTGACTATTTTATCAATCTTGTGATAAGTAGTTGGCGCTGTTTGCGAGACTGAAATAGATATTACTGATTGACCGGACGTCAGCAGTGAAACCAGGCCCCAGCATATCAGTATGAACAGACCACTTCGTGCATCAAACAGCTCTACATTCATCTGAACCAGATGCCTATAATTCGTGGTGCAAAAAAACCGTGGATTGCACCTTATTACTTCTGGAATCCGAAAGTGAGATTTCATTCTAATCTGTTGGAGAAGTGTAACCTGTATTAAGAAATCAGAGCAGTTCATCATGAAGTTTACTGGAAGCATGTTCATACTGTGGATGCCATTTTTCTCAGGCCGCCAGAGTAAACAGTGTGAGGAGCAAAGCCTGGTTTCTATTGCAGTTATACAACGATCTTCCGTGTTCCATGGTAAATACGGAGTTTTAGAGGTTAGGAAGCCGGGCTCTTTTTACCACATTGTTGTGATGAAGTCGCATTCACTAAGTCAGCTATGCCTCTCTCCTCCAGAGGTAGAGTGATGCAGCGTATGCATACTCTGGGCAGAATGGCCCAAGTGGTTACAGCGCGAATTTACCGACCGTAAGGTCCGTGGTTCGACCCCGACCTCTGCCACTCGACTTCCCCTGTTTAGGCCTGGGCGACCTAGAAGTATTCCAGCCCTCGTGCTTCCTCCGGGTGGCATGGCAGTTGGGCACCGGAAGGGCGTTACAGCTGAACCATTATTACTATTATTATTATTATTGCTATTATTCTATCATAAAAAGCACTGTACAAAGAAACTTATGTTGATCATCATACACAAATGATCTCCGTTTATAACACTTGGATGGCGGGTCAGATCACGCTCTGCTTTCACTTGGCTGGAGTTTGATCGAGCCACTTACGGGACATGTGGCCCGTGGGACAATATGCACCTTGGGTAATGCGGGACTAGGATGAAATAAGCTCACGTAAGTGATTTTTCGCTGATTAGGCGATATTGCTCCTGCTCCGTGTTCTCACCTCACGAAGACAAATAGGGGATGTACGCCAGATTTACACCATGGTTCAATCACCGGTCCCGAAGATTCCTAATCAAACATTACTGAACCAACTGACACTACACTCCGAGTTTCTTGCTTTGGTTTCATGCCTTCAAAATTGTTCGCCGGACGATGTAGCCGCAAGTTGCACCTACACTCACTGCAGTTTGGATTCCTATACCAGGATAGCTATGTGGAGACTATCTTGCTCTGTTTAGCCGCTTCTCAGTAAACGCCTCTAGTTTCAGTTTAGCGTTCATGAACATATCGCGTGCTCCTGATTTGACCTAGGAAGACTCAGCTGTCTAAACTTTCAAGGTTGTTGAAGCACTCTCAGTCCCAGTTTGATACCTCACAAAATCCTAAAGGAGTGCTGAAGTTTTCTTCATAATTCATGGTTCAACACCTCAGACAATTATTATTCATTTTAGCAGTTGTTGAGGATAGCGTCACAGATTATGTCGAATCCATGACATCACAGTCGATGTCTATACTCTCGTTGAAAGCTGGATCACCTGTGCACAGAGTCGGGCTTGTTCCAAAGGCAAGCTCGCTGATGAAGACAGTCCGAGCTTTCAGTTGTGCGAAAAATTTTATTTTCAGTCGACCTTTCTTCCTCTAGGAGAACTAAATCTCTAAAAGCGAAAGTCCCGCAGAGTTAACCGTTTCCTCCTATGAGCAGCTACCTGAAAATCGGCTCACTGTTTTAGAAAAATACCAAATGGTGAATAAATGAACCTATTTCTTTGTTTTCGACTCTGTTCATTCGGTTTGGAGTTGACGAACACGTTTTTCACGTCAAGTTGTTATATTTATTAAACGGAGAAGTTATTGCTTTATGTCCGTAATATTTTTTGGGTATTATTACCCCATGGTAAAGGTAGACGGACTACAAAGTGTCTGATTTTGTCTTGTCCTCCACTTCACTTGGAACAATGTGTCCAGGCATGTGCATCCATGCGTACGTTGGAACGGGTCTCCGTCATTCTGTAACCACACAAGAACTTGTTTTGCTGAGTTATGCACCCTCCAATCAGTTCGTCTCTGAACATCTGTTGGAAGTTCCCAGCCAAAACCTTAGAAATTATATTTTCTCAGGGATCAAATTTTTGGTTGAACGAACATTTTCATTACAGACAGTACTTAACAAAATTGACAGGGAAGTGTCATGGCTAGTCATAAGCCAGCCATCCTTGGTGGCCCAGGCTTTGGATAGGAGATCAGATTTATCCACGGACCATTCGTAGATTTTAACTGATAGACACATGCTCCAGAAAAACGAGACTATAGAGGGCGACAGAAAAAATGGTTGAAAATGTTGCACGTTAGGGAGGAGAATTTGAACAAACTTGAAGGTTGACAAAGTTTCAGCTGACCATTGCTCAATGACCACTAACGGGAAGACAGTTGGGCTTTCATAACTAACAAGATATTTTTACCGTTTGGGCTGTTCACACTGCCAAGGTTAGTGGAAATGATATGTCAGTTCGATGACCGACCGAATAAAGTTAGAACATGGTTCGCGTCCTCACTGTATTATACCGTATTACAGTTGATTTGGTCAAAAAACCATGGTATTTCTGGGCAACAGAATGGTACCGAATCCACTAGGTCCTTTGTTTGTTTCCTTTAACATTTCCATCCCCATCACCTCCCTGAATGTGAGCTATTCTTTCCCAAATTATGGCTCAACTAAAACCTAATTGTCGAGAAATACACTCATTTGCAAATCAATTTGGTTTTCACGGGAGACTCAATTGAATCTCTCGTTTATGATATTCTACAACCGGATGTGCTGCACACAGGCCGCCTCATGTTCCAGTTGGCACGATATTCGAGATATCGCAGTATATCATGAGGCGGCCTGTGTGCAGCACATTCAGTTGTAGAATACCATAAACGAAAGATTCAGTTGAGTCTCCCGTGAAAACCAAATTGATTTGCAAATGAGTGTATTTCTCGACAATTAGGTTTTAGTTGAGCCATAATTTGGGAAAGAATAGCTCACATTCAGGGAGGGACTGTGCCTACCTGATAAGCCCAAGAAGAAAGAAACCGGCCGTGGACTGTCGAAGAGTTTTCAGCAACCTCGTGAGTCTTCATCTTGTAACTTTTCCAAAACAGCTTGTGCATACCGGCCAGTGGCCACTAAAAAAAGTTGACGTTTGGAGACTGTTTTCGTCGGATCTGTTTGTTGCATCTACGTCCTACCCAGAAAGTCAGAAAGGTACACTCTGTTCAGCTCTTTCTGTTCTTGTCTACCACTGGCTATATTTCCGGTAATTTGTACAAAACAGCGTTGTCAACCCAATGAACCTTGAAATTGGGGTGAAGTTCGAAAACCCACTACTTTATGAAGTTGCGTATTTGTCATCAAATTCAAGAGGTTCCACTTCTATCGTGGAGATAATCTGACATTGACTGCAGAGGTTTCCGTTGTATCCTGCCCCACTTAAGGACAAAGGAACAAGGACGGTGTGTATTGAAATGCACTACTCATAAGGTTGCTGAAAATCCATAGACAGCCCTTCTTGGGGCTCATCAGGTAGGCGCAGTCCCTGGGTTTCCGTCAACCTTATGTTCTACTTGAATCCAAATTGGACCGTTTTCGAGAAACACAACTTGTGAGTAATTTCCTTTATGGAACATCATAAACGAGAGATTCAGCTAGGTTCCAGGTGAGTCTCTCGAAAGAACCAAATTAGTTTGCAGATGGGTGCATATTCGCTAAGGACGGTGTGCTTTATCACCTGTTTTTGTGCGTGCCAGCTCGAACTGATTGGGTAGACAGATTCAAGTGAATCTGGATAGCAGATATCCTCTGAACAGAAACAGGCCGAAATTACCGGTAAGTATTATGACACAGTAAAGTGTGGAATGAAAAGAATGACCGATACGCACGCATGCATCGTACTGGCAACACTAATCTAAGAATATGGATAATTTCTCATCATAAACGGGTGAATGCAACTGTAAAAGGGTATAAGGTTTGTACGAAGGAAGGAAACAAAGTCACAGCTGGAATTCATTTCATGGCAATTGCCAGTGCGTTTAAAATTTTGTGGTAAAATGGACGTCTTCATATTGCCTCACCTTTTACTGTTAGTCCCTTTTTCTGAATTTATCCTAAATGGCTACTAATGATGAGTCATCAAGTACTGGATGAAATGGTCTGAGCTAACACGGTTCGGTTTTAGCCACTGATTTGTAGGAAAGATGATATCATCATTGATACATGGATTGTTGTGGTCCCGTACTGCGCACGTTTGGTTTCGATTATCCTACCCATAAATAGCCGAAAGCCTTGTGCACAGATCCATTCGTGTCAGAAATTATGAGCACACGAACCTGTAAACTTCCGAATCGAAGCTTAAAAAACTCTGCGGGATGTCAAAAAACTTACTTTTACCTCTTCCACCGCAGTAGTACAATCCACCAATTTGCGTAGTAAGTAGATTAATAGCAAAAGGATAGCGGTGGAACGGGGTAATCCCGGACCAATCGCGTCCCGTTCTTAAGGCAAACTGATATCATGTTTCAAAATCTTTTGTGAACAGAACCTGAGTCAGTACTGATTAACCAACGCGGTCTCAGTGAATTCGAACAACTCCGAGCTGAAGCTGAAGTCAAAAACTGTATTGGGGTCAACTCTGGTACCAGTGGACAAAATGTTTTTGGTGATCGATGTGGCAGGATTTCGGGTTTGCGCTTGCCGTTCGGTCTGTCGGCCGACAAATATTCTGTGACACGTTCGCATACGCTGCTATCTATTCGGCAACTGCATGCGAAATGGTATACATGTGAGGCGGAAAGATTGGGTACAATACGCAATGTTCATCGGAGATTGATCTGTCTCACTGATGACATCCGGATTAATTGTTTGGCTGACTACGTATGACCAACTGCAGCACGTAATTCCTGACGTATGGTTACGCAAAACTGGTGGTCTGCCTTGGATTGCAGTCTGATGAAAAGTTATTTCTTCCCTACTGAATAGTCAAGCTCTCGCCCGCTGCTCGCGGTGAACATTGAAAATTTCCCCTACCCTCCTTAAAACATTTCGCTTCCTTCCCCGATATATTCCACATCAGGCTTCTTTTACACGTTAGATGTGTAAAACTGTGCAAACTATGTAAAACCATTCCGCTCCGGGTGACATTTACACCGGATATAGCAGCACTTATGCTCCGATCATTTGTTTCTAGTCACATGATCTAGTTATTTGAGTACAAACTTCGTGGTTTAAGAGGCACATAAACTCTGTGATGATTTTTGCCCGGTGTGGGTTCCTGTGATTTTCAGGTACTGAAACAACCTAAAAGTCCAGTTTTCATGAATAATGTGAAAGTGGACGGTGATTCATAAACTGGGTTTGTCTTAATAGAAAGCCAAAACGAAAGTGAGGTTTACGCAAAATTTTTAGTCGACTATGCTGCGCCGAAACTGCTTCATGATCCAGCCAAGCCAAAATTCAGTATTATGAAGTATCTTTCAAATTTGAAGAGGACGCTTTGACAGCTAACTAATTCCTTCATCCATTTCAGAGTCAATGTTGCGTACTCAAAAAGTGTGGCAACAAGGTTCATCTAATCCTCTTATTTGGGGGTTAAATATGTTCTGATTAGTTCAAGCTTGCTCCAAGAAAACTCACAATTTGTTCCATAGATGGGAAAATCATTTATAGATGAGCATTTTAGCCGATCTGCTAAGCCATCGCACACAGCGCAGCGTAGATCTGGTTGAGTCGGGGTTATGGCTGATTTTGAGAATTAACTTGCTTAACCTGTGTCGTCACGTGCTATGATTTTCTAGTCTATGCTTGTGGATTTCTCACTGCTTGTGTATAGAAGCCAGTGGCAATAAATTATCATAATACATTATGTTCTACGTACATGTTTTCCCGCCAGTGGTACCAACATGAAACCGGTCAAAATTAGAACGGTTGACGCAATTTGTCATGTTCTTGTAGAAAAAGAGTCCACTGCCTGCTGTGAGTTCCCATTCACACAGTCGTTTTACGGTCAGTTCAGGTATGCGTCCATATAAATCTTCCAGTTCTCCTGCAGTTGCGGGGACTTCTGTACTGGGTAACAGAACCTAAGCTAACAAGATGCCTGAGTCCACAGCTTAGATTCGTTGGTTGGCACTGGGTAAGATCCGGTTTACTTTCTATCAGCCGTAATTTCTTATATTTGGGAATCTGTTGGAATTCCACACGCTTATCGACACGATTAACCGTCAGAACCTAGGAAAACACGCAAGACACCAATCACTTCACTGTGCACAGCTCATTTACGAACTCACCACGAAGCGAGGCCAGGATGGCTTATCATGCAAAGATACGCTGATGGACTCCGCGAACAACGAGCAGTGTCACATGCGGTGTGCACCGAGGAATGAGACCAAAAAGTTAACGAGAGGGTACCATCCTAAAACGTCCAAATAATGGCCCGAAATTGTCGTGCGTACAGCCGAACATTTGAGATACACAAGCGATGAAACAGTTTGGCCTTTTGTGTACTTGGGTAGTATGACATTCGAATGGTAGATGATATTGAGTAGGGCTGCTTACCGCGCATTCATACAACGTGAGCCACAAACAGACTTCGTAACAGTAAGCTTTGGGTCTGAGAAATAGGTGTGATCAGATCCTAAAAAGAATGTTCAAACACAGGACCTTTCGTCCTAATTCTAATTTAGTGCTGGATGCACAAGCATTTGTCATTTGCCCGCCTGATTAAACTGTTTCAGGTTGTGACTGTGTGGTTCTGTTTGCGAGAACAGTTAATCAACCACCACTGTCTAATAGTTTGCCTGAAGTTGCCCAAATTGAATTAAAGTTTGTCCGCACACGCAAACAGCAGCAAGAGCAGACCACGGTGTCTTGAAAACCTAACCGAAACGGACTAAACTTACAGCGAACAGTAACGTATTTATAAGGTACAACAGGCAGAACATGCGCAGGAGTCCATTTGGTCGGCTTAATACTTAGGAAATGAACAAGCCTTTGTATCATCAAATTAAGTTGAGTAACCAAGACAATCGATGGGATTGCCTAGAGAAGCCCCCCAGACTAACAATCTATGAAACCTTTGCGGCCGAAATCTAAATGTTAGCAAAGACCTAAATTGGGAAACCGCCCTTATAACAGAGAGTATCGGACGATGTTCTACAGCTTTCCAGAGAAAAACAATAGTTTGACTCACTTCACATCCGACAATGACCAGGACGGTTAACTACCGTTGCTAGATATTTTAATTTCATGGAATTCGGATAGCTCGGTTAGTGAGTCGAAAGCCTACGTGGGCGGATTAGTAGCTTCAATTTACGATCTTTCGTCCCACTTTGCAATGCGACCCTGTATTGACGGTATATTCTCAGCTTAGTTCTCGGTCTGAACTTCGCAAGCCAACGTTCCCGTCAAAACGACCACCGACGGTGTACAACGTATAGTAACGCACAACACCAGGTCAAAAACACATACAGCGCGTCATATGTAAGGTGTATGCGGCGCCATTTTCTTGATACAGCACTAACAATCGGTCTTCGGAGGATGCAGGGTCGCAGTTGGCTGATGGGTCCAAACTTTCGACCAATCAGAGCTTGCCTTGATGGTGGACGGACAGTTTCTTGATACAGCACTAACAATCGGTCTTCGGAGGATGCAGGGTCGCAGTTGGCTGATGGGTCCAAACTTTCGACCAATCACAGCTTGCCTTGATGGTGGACAGGTAAGCGACCCGTCATTTGGCCAATCGCGTGTAGACAGGCTTCTTGGCCATAACAGTGCCTAGCCGCGAGCGGTAAAGCGGTATCGGTGCGGAATTCCGCGTAAAAACCCTGATCGGTAATTTGTACTGCAGGGCCGGAAAAATCTGTACAGCGATATGCCGGTTGGCAAGCTCCAGTTAGGTTGCTAAAAACTTTGAGAAAACGGTTACTCCGACCCATTCAAGGAGCGCAAGCAAAAGTTAAACGGTACAAAAGAACCAATAAAAATGGTTTTAAACATACTGTTCTGTACTGAAGTATCTGATACTGATGATTCATAAAAGCTTGAAACAAATGTGGCCGTGAAAGTCTTTTTTTACTTTTGCGCAAATAATAACGTTAGCTCGCACCAGAGCACTGCATTTGCTGCCTACATAGAATCGCCACACTTAGTTGTGCCAACAGATCATTGGACGTAGCAGTTAGCCTGCAGACGTGTGGTGAAAAGTGGATTGTCGGAACTGACGAAAGACGCGGATAAAAGAGTATATGCCTGCTCTGAGGTTATCGAAAAGCTCACATGCTGTCGCTCATTGAGGTCACACCTTCAATCACCATATGGGTGGTCGAGACAAGGCACAAGTTTGAGCTGCTGTCACTCGAAGAGATACAGTCAATCTAAAGGATTAAATTATTTAACATTGTTGATCAACGGACACAAACAGTTGCTATGAGTATAAAAGGCTTAAGGGAAGACATGAGGTTTCTCTGATTTTATTGGACCAGTTAAACAGGGAAGACAGTTTTGATGCGGTTTACACTATCTATGTTTTACACATTTGTGGCTGCAGTATACGAAATGATCCAACTACAGAACTACTTTGTTCTCCCTGCACTTCTCAACTGGATTTAGTTTTACAAAGTGTCAGATATGTCTAACCAGCTTAGAAGGCTAATAGTATCCACCAGTTCTGTGAGAATGTCCGCAGAGTGGCCTTATCGTAGCGCTTTATCATGGCGTTCTGGAATCGAACAACAGTTCAGAGAAACAGATTCGGAAGTCGAATGTGAACAAGATGAACTGAGCAGCTAAAAGTAATCGCATATTTGAGAAATCATCATTCACATCGCGATAATTTCAAACACCAGAGGGGATAAATAAAACTTCGCTTCTTCTGACGTCTCCATTAGTAACCGTTGTATATTATTTATGCCTCAGTAGTTTTGGTTGATGTGACGTCATTCAGAACCTTCACGAAGGTAAGAGACAGATCAGCGTACTTAATATTCCGATAAGATTTGAAATGTGCAACTTCTGGTTGTTCGCTTTAAGCTCTTGTGAAATTTTGCATTCTCCACCTCAACAGTATTTTCATTATCGTAAAATTTCATACACTATTCGATGGTTTCCTTGTTCCAACATACCTGTCCGGAAATGCACTTTGAAACGTATGACATATGTCTCTCGTTTTGTCACATGTAGTCAAGGAATGACGCGTCCCGGAAATATGGATCAAATTTCTTTACACAATACTAGCTGAGTTGTACATAAATTGGATCTGTTTGATCGACATTCTATACTACGCATGTATTGAAAGAGAAAGAGTTCACTGGTTACGGGGGTTAAGACACAATTCGAATGCAACCGTGGATTTTCGGTTACTTCCTGGCAGTATTTCTAACTTCGTGCTTTTTTTTGGGTTGCATAGTTGCTGAACTCCAAGAAATGTGGCAAACGAACGGTTATTTATCATTATTGTTATTTTTGTTGATGGATGCGACTTCGATATACTTCATAAGTTCGGGGGTAAACTCTAGTAAGTCATGCTAGTGAGTGGCAACATTGCAGAAAATCAGTTTCCTATCCCGTTGGTAATCCTCTGGACAGAAAAACGTTAGCCATCACATACTGTGACACCTGTGAATAGCCTCCGATAGTCCTAAAGGACTCAGTGAAGGTCTTCAACTTCATGTTTGAAACCACTGATCCACATCTTTAAAGGAGAAACATTTCAAACAGCGCAGGACTCGGCTAGATTATGGGTCCAACAGGGCAAAGCGCTGGACTCGAGTCTCGCTCTTACTGGAGCTCATTAGCAGTGTATATACTTAGCAGTCCCAAAGCAGCTGAAATTTGAGGCAAGCGTGTGGTCACTACCATACAAGAGGCACCTAAATTACTACGCACGACCAGGTAAACGTGCTCACATTCGAGCGCCAGGACAGAAGAGGGCTGTTAGGGCGAAAGTGATGAGTGTGAATTCTACAAATCCCCCCAACCACTCACAAACCGGTAAAAAAAATCGCATGACAGTGGAGACAAGCTTGAACACTTTTGCCTGTTCGGAGGTGAAAATTCAGGTGCGTCCAACTTGCGCTGGTGGAGTAGTGGTTACACGCTCGCCTCGCATGTCAGGTGTCCGGAGTTCAAACCCCGGCAAGGCCATTGGATACGCACTGCTGATGAGCTCTAATAGGAGCGAGCCTCGAGTCCAGTGCTTCCCTTTGGTGCAGACTCACCAGAGTAGTTACTCCAGAACACAGGGATGAACGTCCAAACAAGTGGTGGGAATATGAACTAAAACAGAATGAAAAATTTGCCCACTTTAGACCAATGGGGAGGTCAAGGTGCTCCATCGCGCTGAATCCCAGCACTTGCCCAATATTTACCTGTTTTTTTTGTGAAGCCGAACAAAATGAGTAAAATATCCAATCGCGCACTGATGAGATCTCCTTGACTGACGACGAAACTGCTACAAGCTTCAAACGGAACGTTTTGTACCCCGAATGCAAGGGCATACTCCAAAGTCAAGAGGACAGGAATTTATCCCTACATAAGTCCAACAACTGCACCCACACTGTTTGGTCACTGAAGATGACGCAATATCTTCGGGATTAAAACGGCCGATAGAATGGCATGCATTTTATTACTCTATTGAAAAAATAGCCAAGCATAATTCCAAGTGTATTGAACTCTCTGTAGTGAACATATTCCGAATAAGAGACTTTATGTCCCTCCGGAGTTGTATTCTCTTTCCTGAGAATGACCTGTCGGAAACGTTCCTGAAACCGATTCCAGGAACCACTCCTTCTCATCCAACCTCCCTTTCTTCTTCCCTCTCAAAGAAATCACCTACCCATATCATCGCTCAGCACCGTGAGCAGTCGCAAGGTGTCCTAGACGCAGGTCATTCAGTGATGAGGGTTGGTGACCGTCCCCTGAGTGCTTTCCCACCGACCTTATTTCCCCTACCCAGATTAACGCCAGGGGTTTGTAGGCCCTACCATATTTACCTCACGAAAACCAGCCCTGATCCATCAACCATGTGCAGGCATTCAATGGATCAACAGCTGTTGACTGAAAAATCCACTTCGAAGGCCAGCCCTGACTCAAATCCTCTAGGATTAAACTGCTCGGATTTCGAGTAAACAAAACGTTAATCCGATATTCCCATGATCGTTTCCTCTCGGCAACTCCACTTGCTTTGATATTTAGACTGTAACAGATTCGGTAGAACACAAATACCGGTAAGGTAAAGAGAAACAAATCGCCAACCGAGTGTTTATGTGTGATGATTGAACGGTTAGAAACAGAATAAAATAGTTAGCGGCCAAAATCCATTGCATAGAAAGATGCATCCTGGCCCCAAGTGAAAGCACACCAGATTTTCTGTCGTCGTTATTGTTCTCACTTTCATTGTGAGCTGCTCAAATCGGTAAGAATGGTCATGAGCACTCAGGCAAAAATACATCAAAGTAAGTCAGTAGAATACACAGTACGAATAAAACTAGTCGTGAGAAACCGATGAAGGGTAACAGGTACTTCACCGTAGGTGGACGACGGAGGCTGGATAATTAGAAAACAGGGAACCGGGATAGACTAGGGGTGCACGAAGACGTACACACCTCTATGGAAGACACACATTGCTCAACATCACAGTAGGTTGGAGTTGACAGGGAAACGTAAGGTCGTTGTCATTAGGCGGTTGTGTTGTTTCAGACTGTACACATGATAATGGCACACGAGAGCCTCTAGGCTGCCAAACGATTGTACAGGAGGTCGTACAAACCCGTAGCGACCGTTGTCACAATGTATCAAGCAATGCTGAACGGAGGAATCCACGCTGAATGAAAAAGAAGACCGAATTTGACGATGAATTCACAAACATACACTATAAACATATATGTATGTATATGCTGTCAGCAGCGTGCAATAATTCCTAATGATATGTTGTAAAATTCACACTCACCGAACGGATAATACCAAACTGCTTCCATCTCCGGAGGAGCGAATGAGGAACGTTCCTGACGGCTTATCAGCAAGCAGTTGTTCTGCCTTCTCCCGTGTCACATTGGGCAGAAACCAAGCAGACGAATTGGTAATCTCTTTTGGAATGCTTAGGCCAAGATTCCCATAATCCTGTTCGCGTGAAAAAAGTGTTAGTAAGGAGGAGGAACGGGAAGATCTTGTTGGCAAAGTACCACCAGTTTCCTCGTTGGAATTTTGGTGATTGAGAATGACATCTTCTGGAACGCCTTGATGTTTCAGTGCCCGGTGAACTTCCTGGGCTTGGCGCTTCAGTTTTCTCCGACGGGTCGTTGTATGCACTTGCTCCTTAAGAATATCACGGCATCGGTTACTTTCGACTGCAAACTGCTGATTTCCGGCCTTGATCTGACGTTCCGCCTCCAGGAGCTTCTCGTGCAGTACCTCATGGAAGCGTTCCAAACTAGGTCTGGGGCCAGATTGAGGAGAAGCATCAGTCATTGAAAGTGAAGTGTAGCGACTTCCAAAACATTCATTTTCCGTATGCCAAGTTTAGCCAACTCTCTGATAGGAATCGTAGTGATTAGTTCTCTAGGCTAAAAGGAGTGATCTGACCCTGACTAACACTTCTCAGCCGGATTATTAGAACTATGAAAACTTTCCTCACGTCCTTTGTTCACATAAGATTCGGGATGTTACTGTCAACTTTCGTTTCCGTGCGGTGCTAACAGGCGATAAGATTCAGCAGCGACTGTCAGATTAATCCTATCTAAAACACACGTGGGATCACCAGTAAAACATACTGGTAAGGTTCGCGAAAATTAGTCAGCTTGAGGAAAATGTGAAAAAACAAATCGTTCAGCTGTAGTATCCTTCCGGTGCCTAGCTGCCATGCCCCACGAAGGAGGCACAAGGGCTGGGATACTGTCAGATTGCCCAAGCCTAGACAGGGGAAGTCGAGAGGCAGAAGTGGGGTTCGAACCACAGACGTTCCGGTCAGTAAGTTCGCGCTCTAACCACTTGGTACATCTCGCAAAATGTGAAATTACTGGCGAATTCATATGCTTGACAAATAGATCTGGAACACTGGTCAATTCAGTTTTTTCAGCTATTGAAGTGTGGTCGTTGATCGACTTTCCTAGGCAAAAGAGCGAAAAGTTCCATATAGATGATCGCGTCACCATGTCCTTGCGTTTAATAAGCTTCCACAAAAAATATGCACTTTAATAAACGACTCCAACTCTATACGGTAAAAATTTGAGTCTATCGGTTGTTTCTGAGAAATAGCTAAACGAGAAACCACTATGATTTGACAACAAATGCCTAGAACAATCAGTGTAGGGAGAGTACTGTAGATATATTCCGGTAGGGTTGGTTGTGGGGATTTTGTTTTTCTATAGGGTACGCGTGCATGCGATTTTATAAACCCCCATGTTAATTGGAAAAATCCGGTCCGATCAGCGCGGAGGCGAAAAAAACAAATATATGGAAAAATTATGTCCCGTACTGCGCACAAGTCAGCTTTCTGGAATTCACCGAGCGAGACACAAGTCTAGAATTTGCAATCAACAGAACAATCGACAGGTGCAGCTTTTCTCAATGGGACTGTAGCAACAAACCAACAAAAGACCGAATCCGCTGTTATTTACACGCAATATCTCATGACGATCGCAAAAATAAGGACCGTAATTCCTCCATTAGTATTATTTCCTTACAAAGCAACATCCTTAGAGCAACATCGCTGTCTCTGAAGGTCGACCAATCACATCCGAGATAATGAAAACTCAGCGTGATTAAATTTGCTAAATACAACAAAGCTAGTCCTCTTCAAACGGTTTCTACTCTGAAAAAGAGTCATGTGGGAAGGTCTATGTAACAGCACTGTAAATCTAACCTGGGGGGGGGCTATTATCAACACGTCTACCGCAGTGAAGCATCGGTGTTGAACACTGGTATGATGCTGTCGATGATGACGATCATGATGACTACCGTCGGTGAATAAGTTCCTTTAAAAACATTCTGGTCTATTAGCCATTCGATGTTCCAAAAAATTGTTGATCGTAATGGGGACGAACGAAAAAATGTGGATCTGTTCCACATGATTAGGCTTTAGACTCCTAGATCAACCTTGAACGCACCGCACCTTCGAAAGACTACTCGGTGGTTCAAGTTTGTCCTGAAATTTTGGCAAAGATCACCGGAATTCACAGACCAACCAGACACTCAGCAAGGGTGTACAATCATTGCACGCGCCAAATTGGCTGGAAAGGCAGTCGGTGAAATCTAAGATTAAAACCAAATTTCCGCTGAATTTCGCGCTAGAGAGATCCGAGATGGAATTTTCTGCAACATGCAGGGGACTCAGCCACTGCATGTATGGGCGATCTTCATCTGATCAAATGTCAAGTGGATGCTCTGAGTACACTCCCGTTTCGGCTCGCAATATGGTAGGCACAAGATAACCAGCTGTTCCAAACCGATCAGAGCAATACGAAATGTACTCACTCACAGACTAGAATGTTGCTCAAGTCGCTGTTGTTGCAGTTGAAGCCACTCTTGCAGTTTCCGATAGCCCTTAATTGATCGTGAAGCTTCATCTTTTGATTTCATCGTTTGTTCAGCCATATCCGAGAGTTCCTTGATTCGGGACTCGCACTGACCCAGTTCAGCGTTGGTACGATTTAGCTGCACAAGCAACTGATTCGGTGACAGATTACAAGCGAAAACTCCCCGGTCTCCAGATTCGGATACTGAACAAACCGACCCGGGGTCTGTAGGTGTACTACTCACAGCCAGTCTTGGGAACCGGTAATGTCGGTGGGAAATAGGTCGTAGAAGAATGTCTTCTTCAACCCGTATACTGTGAGATCGATAGTAGTCTATAAGCTCTGATACTAGGCGGAATATTGGTGGCGGGGGATCCACGACGCCGAAATAATCGCCGCGATGATAAATACGAAGAAGTTTGTTCTCCCCGTGGAGCCTATAACAGGGGGTGGATAGTAGAGAAACCAAAGTGTAATATGAGGTGAAGTGGGACTGTCTACAAAAGAACAGAAGAAAAAACCAGCATGATAAATCATCGCAGGACAGGGCAGCCAAATCCGGCAAGAGCCTGGAAGTTGAGACAAAACATTGCGGTCAGCATTCAGAGACTGTTCCGTGCCGCGGTGAGTGACATGGAGTAGAAGGGCGTTAGAAAATCTTAAATGAGATCGGGGCCGTAGAGATACGTTATGAGACAGACTCCTCGCAATAGCGATTGTCATAGGGATGGGTAACTGGCTTTCCCGTCAAGTGCCTACCTGACTAGTCGAAATAAGTGCTCAGTTCACGGAAATAATATGAACGTAAAGACAGATGCTTGGGGGAATGAATGTGGCGGGAATGTGCTAAACAAACATTTACCTAACAGCCAGGGTGAAAGCACCAACCGAATTCGCCGAAGCATCACGGACCAAGAAGTATCCGTCCGAAAATCCATCCATCACTTCGCGCACACCAGCCGGAGATATATCACCCCAATACCATTCCCGCGTGGACAGATCACGTGCATTTGCTGCTCGTGAGGTCGGACTTGGAGGGGTGTCAATGGTTGGACTGGACAACTGAGATGTATTCAAGCGTTCCAAAGGAGAGAATTCAACTGTACCATAGTCAAGCTTATCTGCATCTACAATCAAATGAAACAATAGGCGGCTATAGCATACATTATTAAAATTCACAGACTCAAAGGGACAAAGGCAGTGCCCAACGAGTCAGGGATGAAGCAGACAAATAACACGTAATATATGAAGAAACAGAATGGTTTGTGTGCGGACCGCACGGAACTTTGCTAATCTTTTCCGTTTAGAGGTTGGTCTAGTAGAGCACCGACTTCGAAATTCCAGCACCGATTTTACCACTGATAAACTCCGGAAGGCATCTCAAAAACCGGCATTCATTGTGCGTTTATTCAGTGTTAAATGGATTCAACTTATCACCTGTAAACCGTGTACCATAGGCACATTGTTCCCATCTGCCACAGCTTAGAACACCGGAAATTGGGAGATTATGGGAAATACAGCCAAGCTTAGGAGGCGATGGCATGCATGGTTAGATAGGGAACCGGGTGGTTCCCCATTGAAGGAGGAAGCTTTGAGACAAAAGCCCCACAGGCTGCGCGATTCTGACGTTTCGGTCAGTGTCGTGAACCATTAGTGAGTTGACTCCCGAAGTTCCCATCCAGAGAGGCAGCAGTTGTCGAACCGACTAAGTTTACCTGTTAGTGCTTTCAAACTTCGCACACATGGCCTTTTCGATTCGAAGAGTAATCTCATCTCCGAGCTGTCCACCGGAAATTACACAACTACTTAGGTAAACAAATTTATCCACCACGTAGACCGGGTCATCTTCAAGAATGAAACTGGGTTTGATGCATCCCCGTCTTGTAGCAGCATTTTACACTTTGCAGGTGTAAAGCGCATGCAAAACCGCGCGGCAGAATTGTGCAGGTTGTTTAAATGGCTTGCATTTTTTGGGGGTCTGAACCAGCGAGAGCAGTATCGTCCGCATACTCCATTTCTGTGGACGTTTCGGTCAGTGTCGTGAACCATTAGTGAGTTGACTCCCGAAGTTCCCATCCAGAGAGGCAGCAGTTGTCGAACCGACTAAGTTTACCTGTTAGTGCTTTCAAACTTCGCACACACGACCTTTCCGATTCGAAGAGTAATCTCATCTCCGAGCTGTCCACCGGAAATTACACAACTACTTAGGTAAACAAATTTATCCACCACGTAGACCGGGTCATCTTCAAGAATGAAACTGGGTTTGATGCATCCCCGGTCTTGTAGCGCATTTTACACTTTGCAGGTGTAAAGCGCATGCAAAACCGCGCGGCAGAATTGTGCAGGTTGTTTAAATGGCTTGCATTTTTTGGGGGTCTGAACCAGCGAGAGCAGTATCGTCCGCATACTCCATTTCTGTGAAACAACGTCCCGGGGGCATCTTGATTCACGAGGTTTCCCAGGCAGATAGAGAAATTTCAACCAGCACATCAATAAAAAAGTTGAAGAGTAAAGGTGAGAAAGGGTAATCTCGTCTTACACCACTAAGCGTGGCGAAAGCTTGCCGTATACTCGTACGCGCCCACAGGAGCTCGCATAGAGTTCCATCATAAGACATATAAATTTACAAGGGACACTTTTGATAGCCACACACAGCCAAACTTTCTGACAATCGACAGAGTCAAAAGCAGCTTTCAGATTGAGAAAAACGACCAACATGGGACGCCTGAAGGAGTGGCACTGTTCAAGAATTTGTTTCAAGATATGATCGATGCATTCTCGACCAAAAGAAACTCAGCTTGCTTCTCACGAGTCTATCTCCCCCGATAATCAACCAACCTGTGCAATATAATGCCAGAAAGCACCTTAGATGTAGCTGATGCCACGATGGTTCTCACATGACGTTGTTGCACCCCCTTTGAGGAGGAGCACCATCCGACTGGTATTCTATTTTCGTTTCACACTTTGTGCATTATGGATGTCAGACTGTTCACCAGGACTTCACCATCTTCTCTGAAGAGCGCAGAGTACAGACGATTCACACCAGGCGCATTTTCGCGCTGGAGCATTGATATCTCAAGTTGGATTTCGGTTGTTGATAGCGGATCGGTATCAATGTTCCATTCAGGCTCATTGGGTTCTTTCAGTGTTTGTGTTGAAGGTGCCCAGCTGACTTGTTCCTTGGAGTGCTAAGCCCACCGCTGAAGACAACGCATATTGTATCACTGACACTCACATTATTTTGATCGGTTGGTCAAATCAACTGAAACAGAGCGTGGTTGTTGACTGCAGCGAAAGCCTTCTCCAGTTCCTATGGCTTCGTAGCTTACCAGTATTCTCTCTTGTCCTTCAAGCTCTTGATTATCCTACGTTCGAGGGAACACCGTGTGCCACCACAGTAGCTAGTTTCAGCAGTAACAGCGGGATTTACTGGACGCGAGTAGTAGAGTTATATAGCTCGGATAAACGCCTCGACACTTGTGAATTACTGAAACTTGTCGGAGTTGATGGTTGGAACTGCTCTGCATTGGCAGGTATAATGCTGATGGAAAGGGAAGTTATAACTGGGCTCCAACAGTGGCATGATCAGAGTCGATTTACGTACCCCAGAAGGAACGACAACCCTCAACTGAGACTTTCTATCGGTAACTGATTGCCATATGGTCCAATGGCATCGACGAGTGTCTTGCAGTTGGATTACGGATACTCACTGCCCCCGTTGACCTTCCGAGCACAGTTGAACCTTTAAGAGCCAAATTCCATCCAATATAGTCGGTAGGATCATTGCAGCACAGTATGACAGGTTTAGAACGGGATCATCGTTGCTCGCCAAAACATTTTCGATCCCTCCCACTTCCTCCTTAGACCAGGCCAGTCGCGAATCATTGTCAAAACGGAAACATTCGACTTGAAGGGGAGAATGGGGTGATTGGAATCTAAATGTGCATTTTGATTTTCCGACATAATTCAATGATGCAAAAACACTGAAAGAGCCCCCGCACTCTAAAAGACAGTGAAAAAACGTCTCAATCAGTTACGAGGGAATTACAATGAGAATGCTCACCTACATTCCGTCTTGAAAACTTGTCCGCATCACACCTACTCTCCACGCTGTCTTCCGTCAAACTCTTTTTAGGCAACGGGAGATTCAGAATGGCAGGGCCTAACGGAGCGATGTCACTCGGAGTTGTGGCTAGGGTGAAAAAAACTGCCTGAAGCGCGCGCAAGTGAACTTCTAGACCAACAGCGAAATCGATCAATAACGGCCAAGGTGGACGAATCAGGATCTGCCGGAATACGAGAAGCCAGCTGTTGGGTTTGCAGAGGTGCTGGAACCGGGAGCCAGAAGTCGCATTCTTCAGTTCTTGGGGTTCAGTTGCTAAATAGTCCTGGAGTTTGCGTTGATGAAACCAAACGAAATCCAAATGTTTCATTATATGCGACAAACACACGCGGTGCAGATGCGGTAGTTTGGCGAGGAACAGGTGCACGGCTTCTGTTCGTTCGGCTAGGAAGCAGAGACGGCAAACAACGAAAAACAAAATGATGACTCAGTTATCACACCCTTCATCACATGGCGGCGATAAGGTTCCCAGAATAAAATAAAATCGTTCAGCTGTAACGCGCTTTCGGTGCCTAGCTGCCATGTCACCCGAAGGTGGCCCAAGCCTAGACAGGAGCGCTAAAGATGTCGAGGTTGGTTTCTGACAATAATACTCCGGTTGGTGAATTCACACCTTAACCTCTGAACTATCTCAAACCAAATTCCTATGATGTCTGGATAGAAGAACCCTGGATGTCAAGTTAAGGTAGTCCCAGGATGGTTGATCCCTGAAACGAAACCAGAAGAGCTGCACAACTCACGACATAGCTCACATGAACACGAGGTCATTATATTTCCGTCGAGACACTGGAATTCATGTCGGATTATTCAGGAAAGTTTATCAAGACGTCTTTTCAGAAAAAGTTGAAGGAGGATCTTGAGTGGAAACTCACCAGCACTGGTGACCGACGACAGGCCACAGAAATTCCGATAATGATCTTCCGGTATAACTGAGACGGGTAGAGCACGAAGAAAAGCCTTGAGAAGTTGCGTAAGCCGAACGACATCTGACTTGGAGCCACCGGTTGATGGAAGACTATGTGAGAACTGTCGGTGTAGCTCCACAAGGGTACTCGTCAGTGCAGTCTGTTGATATGCATGAACCAGATTGGCCGGATCAAGAGGTCGCTCCTCGGAAATCAAAAAGCTATCAGAAGCAATCCGTTCGATTTCATTGGTACACGTCAACAGGAATAAGGGGACGTCTGAGTATTGATCCAATACCTGTGGGAGATGTCGGCCGAATAGACTGTGAGTCAGGGAAAGTAATGCACAACGTGTCACCCTCCACCGCAACAATGCATGGTCAAAACGTACACATTTGAACAGCCGTGGATTGCAAGAAAAGCGTGTGTGTAAACTTGTCAGCAGGCCAAAGTTCCGGAAAAATACATGCCTTCGACCATGCAATATGGATATTCAAAGAAATCTGAAAGGACTCAACCATGACTCTCAATCACTCGTAATGCAGGTTCATGACTACAAATATCAGCCCAAACGATCATACCGTTTTCCATTGTCATTTCGGTAATAGAGTTATAAGAATCCAAAAGCGGGCAAGTTGACTGTTTTTTTTTACAATATCAACCTTAAATAGTAGTACGCTTAAATGTACCTGGTCTTCCAAGGCCACACCAAAGTACAAACTCGAATAAGGAGGTAATCTTCGTGGTAGATGGCTATACTCCAAAGTCTCTAAACCTGGTAGATCCCCAATTTCCTCGGAGGACTCTGTTGAAGGAAGCAGTTGAGGACAGTTGGGAAGATCATCCAGCGATGCACACAGTCTGTGGAAGATCATTCCGCATGACTGGCATTGCAAACCCTGACGAAAGAGGCCTGCAATCGAAAGAAAGTGATGGAATCAACAACAGCAAAACATATCGGTTCGCAAGGAATGTATACGTTTATGTGTCCGCAAAAGGACCTTCTGGATATATTGTCTGTTCGTAAAATCATCATAACAAAATGTGTTAGTATCAGCACTTGGCAAGGGACCGGCATGAACGCAGTAGCATTCACACACGCAAACAATAATTTGGCTACATCGCTGCCGAGCAATACACACGAAGAAGTAGCACAGAAATACCATGAGACTGTCCACGTCTGGTGTTGAGCCCCGGACGCCCTGGTGGATGCTCGTGTCATTACCTCCGCAATACACTAGATTACAACTAAATTTAAGAATCTCCTATCTCTGTAGCAGACAACTCTCATACCAGTGAGGGGGTCACAACTTTTAAACGAAAATCGAAATCGTTCAGCTGTAACACTCCTCAAGTGCCTAGCTGCCATGCCACCTGTGGGAAGCACGAGGGCTGGGATACTGCCAGATTGCCCAAGCCTGGACAGGGGAGGTCGAGAGGCAGAGCTCGGGTTTGAACCACGGACCTTCCGGTCAGTAAATTCGCGCTCTAACCACTTGAGTTATTAAACGCCACTTTCAAACGAAGAATTATCTTACTTCGTATGAATCGTCAAAAGTCTGAACTCGTCTAAGAAATATGGAAAACTCGGTGTGCTTCAACATGAAGAACGGAAATTCCGAATGTGACGTACGCAAACGAATGTTTCAAATCATGTTGAAAGTATCAGGAGAATGGACGGGAACTTTTGTTACTGGGGGAGACGCGTTGACCGTACCTAAAAGTTGCAATGAACAACTGCGGACTAGAGCCCCTATTTCCTAATTTTATTTAATGGACATCGCGAAACGGGCAGTACCGAGTCCATTGTTGTTGCCCTTGTGGAACGCCCGAGTATCGACTACTGACCTCTATAGATGCTAGCGTAGCTGGGACAGAAGCAAGTCACCAATGAAATTACAGCACACCTCTTCAGTAATTGTATGGTTACAGCCTTGGAAAATGCTTCGGCCTAGTATGGGTTTCCGGTTGTTTCTAAGATCATTTTGTAGGATTCTGTGATCCCTTGTTAATATTCCACGGTCATTTGCGATATGGAACCTTCCATGCTACGGAAGACTTTAGAGTGAATAAAGAATCTGACTAGGATGCTTCAGAAAACGAATTGGAAACAAACAAGACGCCATTCTAATCACCAGACAACCCAGACCTCGCACTTCCGATAAAAACCCGAGAAATTCAGAAAGAGATGTACAATATTTCCACTCAGAGATGGAAGACGTTTCAGAATTTCATGTCAATTTTTCCATTTTCTCTGTAGTTCCCCAAAATGGTCCCTAGGAGGTCAAACGTTCTTTTTCGTCGTGATGGCCTCTGCTCGGACGATCGGAATAGGGAATTCTCCCTAGAATGCTGTTACTTCGATCGTTTCGGTGTCAAAAGTTCTCTAAAAAGTAAGCTGTGTGATGAAATGGCTTTCCCGAACTTCAACCCACATCTGAAATAAGTAGACTCTTCTCCAAAACACGGCTGAGTGCTAAGAATCCAAGGATAACAATGATAAATATGCACCGCAACTCAGAAAACTCCACAGTGTGGATCATCTCACTACCTGGATCAGTGCCCAGAGTTTATTGAAATGCCAGTTGTAAGCAGAATTGCCTGCGTAGGCCGACCCCGAGTATGTTATTTATGTTTAAAACCGTACCATCAAGCAAAGGTGTGTCGATCCAG
>NW_008751782.1:423057-441684 GCF_000715545.1 Opisthorchis viverrini
CTCAACCGTTTCTATAGACGAGTGGTTTACATTTATCCATGGACTTGTTGGTGAAATTTTGTCCCATTTTGAACTGAACAAATTTCCCGCTTCATTTGCCCTCCGTGTGCCATCCTGTGTTGCTAACTGCCCAAGGTTCAATCTAGCCGTAAGCTTTTCTTTAATTTTTTCTCTTTAATTTTTCTTTTTCTCTTTAATTTACTGTTAGTTTCCTATAGAACTACGGTTTACCTATCTGTACTGTCCGCCCAAGTCCAATTCAATATATTGTTCACTGCCCAACTGCGACTACTGAACAAACGCAGGTGAAGTTCGTAGAATTCGGTTTCGCCGCAATTCCTACTGACCGTCTGTTGGTGAATTAGGCTACACGTTATCTGTCAGACAGGACACCTAGATCGTGCGTTTAGGCTAAGTAACCTAGTCCTTGCTTTGAGATCACAGCCTTAGCACAGGATCGTACAAGACCAATGAAATGCACATAGGATACTGTGTGAAAAGATTCACTACGTACAAACAGAACTGAAAGGCGAATATGCTCATCGTCCAAAAAGAGTATACAAGGAAGTCCATTGTAAAAGGGCAGTGGAATCTAATCTACCTTGAGAAACCCTATCACTAGGCGACAATAATAAGAACTCACCTAGTAGTGGTAAAGTACAACTTGCGCACGCAACTTCTTGCAAAAAAGAAGTAACACGCAAGTGATGTGGAACTTGACTTTCTGGTTTCAACAGGAGTTTCTTCCCAGTACCATCCACCTCGGTCGACAACGTGGAATCGTCCCCCGGAGAGGGTTGGCTGCCAGAAAGAACCTAAATCAACAAATGCCGGGGGAAGAAAATTGGTTTTAGCATTAAAGTGGTCAAATACGCCAAGCACAAAATTCCCAACCTGAAAACCAAAGTCAAACGTTTAACACGACTATAGAGGGAATGATTTATACTACAAATATCTAGTGCCAAATTGACAGCACATTCACTGGGAACGGTAAGTTGCTCTAGGCTAAATCTGCCAAAAACCTCGCTACTTTCAAAATCCAAGTAATCAGTTTATTCTTTCAGTATGGCTAGCAAAACGAGTCACCAAGCGGTAAATGCTGTTGACGAAGTGAAGATAAGTGTTCAATTCCAAGAAAACCACGTAATGACGTCGCCTCGTTAATGGAATTGAAAAATGGCGGAAAGGAATGGTAGGAACCAACAGCAGTCTGTCAGTCACCCACGATCTATATCGAACAAGTATCCGATAAAACTCGTTCCAGTTTACGCATTTCAACATCCACGGTCGTCCAGCAATCATCAACTACAAAGATTGCCTTGCCTGAGAACGACGGTGAATGTTATAGAGGAGGTCCGATGGAGAGAACTCCTCAAGAATGACCCTTCGTTACGTATGGAGAAAAAATTTTTTCATGAAGTTTGAGTCTGAGTATATTCCTGTAAAACATGGGCGGTTGGATACAGTTAGCTAGCTCATAAAGTGGGTAAAAGCGATCTACATTCGTAGTGTGAATTGTACAATTTAAAAACCCGAAAAAATGCGCGCTTCACAAAACATCCACAGCAATGGGAACCAATCGATGAAAACACAGCGTGACACTGTCTACTTAAACGTAGAAGTAGTCAGCCAGGGACTGTAATCCACGGGAACGAACAAGCATAGTTAAAAACCTTCCAGCTGTAAGACCCTTCCAGTGCCTAGCTGCCATGCTACCCGAAGGAAGCACGAGGGCTGGGATACTACCAGGTCGCCCAAGCGTAGACAGGGGAAGCCGAAAGGCAGAGGTCGGGTACAAACCACGGAACTTCCGGTCAGTCTAATCACTTGAGCCATCGGACAAGACTGATCCATCGAAAGCTGGTACGACAGATTTGCAGTTCTTCCACTTAGGAAAAGGATAAACAAAGGACAATTTCTTCATGCAAAAAAGTGGAGGACAAAAACGCCAGGTTTCCTACAAGCACTAGTGCATCAGTACCCGGCGCCCAATAGCATCTAGTACTGTGAACTTTCTATTCAGTTGAAGCTTCCAAAAAACGTGCCAAGGTCAGACGTTTGGCAAAGACGCTGACGTCCAATCGAACTGTGAATGAAAGTTTTAGCCCGATATTCCAACCATCTTCAAAGGTTGTGTGTGCAATTCCAAATTTTCGCACAGATTCAGGATATTTTTGTCGCTTTGCACACGCTACATGCCCATGGTGAAGAAGTGTTCGAAAAGCTCCGAGTGCTGCGGCGATTTCATCTCAGATGCACAATCTCATCACCAAGCCTTACGATGCAATCCCACGTTCCGGAATTATACATGTGCTGTTACGCACAAGCATTGAGTAACAGCAGAGGCCCACTTGATATGCAGTGAGTTTTTCTAAGTCTAGTTTGAACACGGATACGTAGCAAATTTCAACCGCGACTACCGTAAATTAAAATGTTCGGTCCAGAACCAGACTATAGGGGTAGATGTTGTATTGCTACCTGTGAATCAAAACAAGATTGAAAAGTTTGTTCCGGCCGGGCACGTTCACCCAGTACAATGAATTCTTTGGCACTGTCAGCGCACGATAGGCCAAAACATAACCTAGCCACATGTAGCTAAATGCATCGTTATCTATCAGAATCTGTGTTGATGAGAATGAAAATATGGCGATGGGCAGATGAAATAGAGAAAAGGTGGCTGTGTTGTCCGGTCGGACAATGTCGTGGCAGACAGCGTTCTGAATGGGCTTTTTTGAGCGCTTAACGCCAGACAGAAGAACTCGTACCCCCGGTGTCTGACCTGGATCCTCAGCAGATTAGACCAAGCAGACGTTGATTCAACCTGGATAACGGGGGATGGTGATCACACCCCTATGAGTAAATAACGAAAGACGCACGATTTCGGAGTGAACAGCCACTTGCTCTACGCGAACTCACAAGGTGTCACCGACTGACGGGTAAAATCCAGCCCAACTGGGTAGTCTCAACAGGCCAACTCAAAACAACATCGACATCCACCTGACCGGTGTCTTTGTCGGCGAAATCTCCAGAAAAAAAGCAAATTGAACTGAGCCTTAAGGTCAGACGACAATAGCAGGCAAACAATTACACTGTTGCCATATACAAGTGTTGCTGAAGCAACATGCATCAGCTTTAAGCGTCGCAAAATGCCATTCGAAGTTAATTTGTAGGTCTACATGCCTTAGAAATGGTAAAAACGAAAGAACAAAGAAGGCAGGCTCGATTGTGTGCTATGAAGAAGGCCATAGAGCTCCAAGAGCAAAGCGTTAATCGTATTTTGGAGTATTTTGAGTATAATGGAGTGGGTCCATGGTTAATTTTCTAAGAGCCAAAGTGGAAGGTTAACTTGAGGGACCCCACTCGAAGAAATTGACCTGAACAAAAACGGAGCGTAGCCACGAGAATGTAACACGATGGGAAGCGATGACCACCAATGCAGTCCTTCGAACAGTAACTCAGGGCGTCCAACCACCGCATATGTCGATGACTGTCAAACTGGTTAGATCCAGACTTGTGTCCGATCGTGGAACTAAGCGTCTTTCGTGTCCCCTTCTAAGGACAATTCATTGATAGCCGCATCCCGAAGGTGACGGCCACCGATCCTGCGATGATGCGGTCCAACTGGTGAAGCCTTTCCTAGTTCCTCTCGTGGGCGTAAACCCCTTAACGGTAATTTTACCCGAACGTCTGTCATGGGAATGTCATTAGGCGTCTGAAGGTCACCAGCCGACCACGCCAAAACTTATTTCGTCCTGATAGCTCCACCGCTGTACGTTCACGGCTGGGTACTCAACACAAATGGATTTTTCACAGCTAACCTTACAAAAACGTCATTCTTCTATCAACAATCTGGGGGGATGCCCGTAGACATCTAGTTCTGCCCATGAACCAGGGTATTGTATGTATTATGCCACGGTAGCATAGTAAACGCCGTACTGTATGTCCACCTCTTTACAGATATACATCGACCACGTGATCCGCCCTATTCAAGAGTGACAATGTGCTTGTTTAAAACTCATGGGTGTCAGCTTGAATTTTCTGAGTAGATGTGCTTTACTTGAATCCATAGTTTTATGGACCTGCATATTATCAAATTCCCCGACATTTGTTCGTCCGTTGGTACCTGTAACGACAGACAATTTTTTGGTAGATTTTTTTTAAATTTTGGATGTATTATTGGTACCCCTGTTTAGAATAATAGCTTCGCTTCCTAACAGAACCGTTACACGATTCCCAGTCCAGCCTGCCCTACAGTTCAACGTGTTTTACCAGCAAAGACAGTGTTGCTCCAACCTCTCGAACAAAGCATACGACAAATGGGATTTACACAACAAGCAGTCCGGCATGTCAGGAAGGAAAGACAGTTCATTCTACCTTACAACGTTTTTAAGGACTAAAATGTCCTGCACAGCACAAAAACAGATAAGCAAAATCAAACTTGCAAAAATTGCCCGACGCAGTGCCTGTCTGGCAAACGGATCAGTCACCTGATCGAGGAGCGAGGAGTAGGGAGCCAGTTGGACCAAAGTTTTGCCGTTGATCTTGTTCCGAAGAAAAAGCACCACAAATCTGCTCAGACCGACAACCGAAAGCCAATAGGCGATTTGGTTTTCGTTCCAGTTGATCAACGGCTATAGGTGGAAAAATGGAAAGGAACAGCAATCAAGTGTGATCTGTTCCGTTGAACGCAAAGCAAACACCAATAACAGACAAAAGCCGGCTATAGGATTTATCATAGAATCGTATGTGAGTGTAGATCAAAAGTGCATTCGAAAAAGTGTTTACCTGCTCCAACGTGGAGATTGCTACCCCTGGTAGAAAGCGGCCATCACTTATAACCACAGACTGGGTAGAGCTGGATGATTCTGTTGATTTCTGGGATAAGGTAGAATCTTGTCGTAGACACGGCACACGATCTCCCCGAACAGCGACTAATCGAGAGCATTTGGCGTGGAAGATAGATTTGCAACACGTGCACTGACAGGCCGAGCAGCGCGGCGTGATGACATAATCGTTGCAGAGCGGACAAATTATCGGACAACTGACAGAGACACGGGTAAAACGATGCGGTCTGGATGGTTGGGGAGAAGCTACACGGAATGCAAAGAGACAAAAAGGCAGGTGGCCATACAGACAGTACCAAGGGTAAGAATAAAGATAGGTTATTTTATGCCACATCGACAAACTGGTCAGCTTCAAAGAACGGGTAGCAGCCTATCTAGCAAAAGACGAGCTGGAGGCCTATGGTAGAAAGGGCCATCACTTATAACCACAGACTGGGTAGAGCTGGATGATTCTGTTGATTTCTGGGATAAGGTAGAATCTTGTCGTAGACACGGCACACGATCTCCCCGAACAGCGACTAATCGAGAGCATTTGGCGTGGAAGATAGATTTGCAACACGTGCACTGACAGGCCGAGCAGCGCGGCGTGATGACATAATCGTTGCAGAGCGGACAAATTATCGGACAACTGACAGAGACACGGGTAAAACGATGCGGTCTGGATGGTTGGGGAAATGCTACAGGGAATGCAAAGGGACAAAACGACGGCTGGCCATATAGACAGAACCAAGGATAAGAATAAAGATAGCAAATGACAAAGCACATTTTTGCAAGCGTTATTCCAAGTAGTTGGGTCACATAAACAGCCACATAGACAAACTGGCCAGATTCGAAGAACGGGTAGTAGTCTATCTAGCAAAAGACGGGCTGGAGGTCTGACCCCAGCAAACAAAAAGAATCAAAAACACTACCTAAATAAAATACTGTGACTGAAAGTGAAACACCACTATTCAGATATGCTGGTTGTTGACAGGATAGCTGGACCGTATAGATTCGGTCCAAAAGCAGCCAACCCCTTCATCTCACCTCAAGCTGGTGTGAGCGATCACCAAATCAGGTGAACAGTAGAACACGGACAATACCCAGTCGAAAGACGCTTTGGAACAGCTCATACCGTCAACATTCCAAAGCGTCGTCCAACCGGCGCACAAAACAAACAGGAAACGTCACCTTGGGGGAGCTAATTCTGCGGTATTGAATTCTTTCGATTTCGACCATTCGACGCCAACCAGACTGAAACCGCTGTTTCAGTCTTGTCCTTTTCCGAAGAGGACTTTTGCCGGTTGATCTGGATTTAGGATAATTGAAAACTCCCAAGTATACAAGCCTACGATACCGGCAAAATCTTCTGGATCTAACTGGACTGGACACAACCGACGGCTTTAACCCGACAACACGTGTATGCAGCGATTTGGATACCGTGTAAAACTAGCGCAGTCAAAAATTAGGCTAAAATGAACAATAACTCGGTATTCATCAAGTTCTCGGTTAGAACAACTTAAAGTAAACTTAAAGTAAAACACATCATGTCATACTCATCTGCAGTTCTTATTCGATTTCGGCAACGCACCTACACCTAAACTATACTGGCAACCAACATTCAGATTCACCATGGGTCAGTACAGGTCCATTACACTTAAGATGGAAATTGGGATATTCAGTCCGTGAAATAGCTCATACTTTTGCGATAAAAGCTGTTAACATCATCCGTAAAAAAAATGAAATTTAGTCGAGCAACTTCAGTAAAACAAAAGATCCCTACTTGGAAGATATTTTCGTGCCCCTAGAAAATGTTCCCACAAGAGGAGTTATTTCCTCACCTCGATGAGTCAACCTACGCACATTACAGGACGCAAGGCAACCAGCTCGCAACCGTTTATTTAGAGAGCAGAAACACAATTTCCATTATTCCCATTGAGTCACACATGTTGAATAAGTGGCAACTTACGTGACACACATACCAAAAGGAAGAAAATCAGTCTAGGCTTAATTCACTACCTATCAGGTTGCTGAAAAATCTTTGACAGACCGGTCTCGCCATTCCTGGCGCTCAACAGGTAGGCGCAGTCTCCGAGTTTCCGTCAACCTTATGTTCTCCTTGAACCCAAATTGCACGAAATTAACGAACCACATCCATTTGCATACCAATTTTGTTTTGACAAGAGACTCACCTGGAACCCAGCTGAATCTCTTGTTTGCAGCAAATCAGTGGTGGTACAAAACAACGATGCTTATTGCCATTGTTGGTCGTGAGATTTGTTTACTCACTCTGTGATTAAACGCTCCTTTTTGGTAAAGACGCAAACTAATTTTCAATTGAAACATGCGTTTCATTATCTTAAACCGATCAGAATCTGAGTTAAATATTGAGAGGCAAATATTCAATCATCTCCGGTTCTTGGCACTGTTTTCATCAATCTGTGTTAAGGTGTGTTGGCAAGCCATTAGCTGCCAACGCTAAATATCGATTCAAAACGCTCCTCTGCTACTGCAAGGTCACTTTTGAAAAGGGTTGAAGTTTGAGGTGGAAATCTGTTCAATGTGCTTTCCCTCAACCCCATTGCTCATACTAGAACTGACATCAACTACAACGGCCGAAACTCTCCTCAATTTTCTAGAGATACATGTGGCAACACTGTTGTATCTGAAAATCCAATTCTGACGAAAAAAGCCCTGGAATGACCAGGTTAGTTTTTTAGTCGAGCGCCCAAAGTATGTTCAGTCAGCTACCACAATTTTGACTCACACACTGTTCCGATTCGATGAGGAGAGCTACCAGCTCTTTCTACGTAGACAGTGCTAGATGCCACAGAATTTTTGCTGGAAGCTTCCGGAGAGAGGATTGTATGTGGCTGTGTGGACCTTCCGTAGCGCTGTACACGTGGAGGCAGCGATGGAGGCGGCTGCTCCGCATCGATGGCTAATGAACTTTTGAAATCAGGGTCACCCGAATGGCCGGCAACGGGATCCGAGTCAGACATGAAGCCAGAACTGACTCACTACCAGAATAGGACCACACCATTCGTAGAGTTCACAACAAACATGTTGCGCTGAAAATATAAATGAAGCGTGTAGTACAACTCAGACGGAGATGTTAGCATGTCGAACCTTTCTGGGAGAGTCGACATCGTTTAGAACTATGAAACAAGCTGACGTGCTCATATCATTCCGCACAAATGGCAAATGGTGCAGCGCATGGAAAGGTTGATGGGCGGCCAATTCAGGCAATACAACTTTAGAGAATAGCAACGAAAAATGACAGAAACGTGAACCCAGAAAAAGTTAGAGGAACAACCAAGCGAAAAAGAAATCTTTGTGCGGCCAACGGTTTGAGACAAATATCGAATTCGTTTGTGCTTAAGCCTGCGATTCCTGAAACTGATGAGTAAAGACTAACCTAGCAGAGATATCATCGTGAAATCACGCTTCAGCGCATCGCCCTGAAGTGCCTGCACGGTTCATGTGTTGCAGCGAAGCCCTGCGTTAGTGAGAAGGCTAGGTGCGCGAAGCACAATAGCGACAAGTCGAATTGAAGAAGCAAGTGAGTGGATTCAGAAGTTAAATCAGTTTTGTCCATCGCTGTTCCCACCTCGCACTGGTTCAGTACTGTCCCTGTCTGAAGATCCGCCCGTTTGCTAGTTTACTACGTAGAACTTCGTGAGATGCACACTACTGATTACTTCAAACAAGGATGAGACAGTTGGTTTTTCATCATATAGTTACTTCATTTGCCGTATGAAATCTGAATTGACATTCCTCAACCCTTAGAACAACGATCGGAATTGCCGACATCCATCGGTCAATGCGGATGAGTGCCTGATTAGAGATGCTGTCTTATGGTGCTACAATTACGGGACAGGACACATGAATAGCGAGAAAATCCGTACTTGTCCGCTAGATTGATACTCTTCCTCACGTTGGACGGGGATTAAAATGGTCCAAATTTGACAAACCTCCGGTTTTAACCCTCAATAATGAAGGACAGTGGCTAAACGTATTCGTGTCAACTAATCACAGGATGAAAGTTGAAGTATACGAATACAACAGCAGATTACTCAGTTGTAGTGAGCCGGCCAGCACAAGCTCCATTGGAAATTTTGTTCACGCTCAGGCATTCAGAAGTGAGAATTCAGATGCGTCCAACGTGGGTTGGTGGAGCAGTGGTTACACGCTCGCCTCGCATGTCAGATGTCCGGGTTCGAATCCCGGCACGGCTGTTGGATATGCACTGCTGATGAGCTCTAATAAGAGCGAAACTCGAGTCCAGTGCTCCCCCCCCCCCGTTTGGTGTTGGTGTGGATTTACCAGAATAATTGCGCCAGGACAGGAGGACGACTGTCCAAATGAGGGTGATGTGAATGTGAACAATACACACCCCGCAAACCCCACAACATGCATCAAATACCAATAAAATGATCACATCTCCGGGCGAAACAACGGGTAGAGGGGAAATCACAGCTGATCATCAGCTGATCGTGTTTCGCTTGATCAGATACTCACCTGTGTGCATTGGTGAGTAACTTATTCTTGTCTGGTTTCCCTAGAACCCCAGGGTTTTTATAAAGTCCCAGTCCATCTTATTTTTTCTTCACTCATAGTAAAATATTGTCATATGGTAACTCGAAGACAGCAGTGAACATCAACGTAGTGCTATCGATGATGAGGACTATTCATCCATTTTTTGTGCCTTGCATTCGACGACGCATCCAGTTTTACCCACCAAATTCGGTCAAACTAGGACGGCCCATCAGTGGAAAAACGCGTCCAACCTAAGTTCCCGCTAAAAATCCATGCTATGCATTGCGCGCACAGTTATATCAGGCTTTTGCTAAATCGCTCGAGTTCTGCATGAAAATTGAATTTTGTGGGGTAAAAGACCTGGCACGCCCACAAACAATTTGCCGAACCACAATGGTGAGAGTTGTACAAGCTGATAACATGAGTTGTCACTATGTATTTCTGAAAATGACGAGAAGAAAAACAGGGGTTTTTGACTACTATCGATCAACGTCCGGCGAACGCATCATAGGAATCTTTCTAGTTCGCGTTCTTGTTCCTTTGCTTCCGGGTTCATCCACCGGTGATTCAAACTCAAATACGGTGACGGGTTGTGTTCACCAAACCGTGGAAGTTCGAAATTGGGATGTTTATCCATGAAGTCCACATAAGTCTTGGCGAAAATCGAAAGCACACCGAACCCCATGGCTCGGCGGAGCCGCATCAATGGGGGTCCTGAATAAAAAAGGAGTTTGAGCTGGTAAGATGATAGATCACGTACACAAAGAGTGTGCAATCTGAAATCTTCTATCAGAAGCAAAATGAACTGAGTCATCAGAAAGGATGCCTAGATGAATAAATGTATCGGTATTTGGCGATCCAGTTATCAATATAATCGTCAACAGCATAACAGTGTTCAAAACTCATGTTTCACTGTCGTATGACCTTAATTTACTTGAAATCCGTAGTGTGGAGAAAAAAGACAACAATCGATGGGGAAGGAAACTTAGTGCTAGCCTCTACCATTCCGAGGCGACTACATCTCCAGACGCTCGAACCCTGGAACATTGAACTAAGGCCATTCCTTGGAAGCGATCTAGCCCCTTTGATCTAAAAATTTGATTTCTCGAAAGGATGCTTGAGAAGTGACTTTTCCAAACGCGATAATCGGTAACATTCGGATGAGTTTGTTTTGTAACACACCCATACTGTGAGTCGCATCAAACTGACCCAGGCTTCTTTGAGGAGGCATAAAATACAACCGTGCACCAACCCATCAAATACCGATGATACGCTTCAGTCTTCGACTGTCGATCAGTCTGGAAAACAGGTTGATTCAGGTCACACTCAAAATGTTCGTCAAATTTTCTCACCAAACGCCAGAGATGAGCTCCTCTCCTAGCAGTACAGAAGCACAAGTCAAAGGGACGTATGAAAGACTACTACGCAATGCATCGCAAGCAACCTGCTCGTAGGATGGTGAATGTAACTGGGAATGGACAATGCCACCTACATGTGGTGCTGGAATCTCTGACTATTGTATCTCCGTTCGTGTTCGTACACGGAAACCATTGGATCTCAGGACGGTCCCGATGAAGCCTTGATGATCGATAATCAACTGCACATCAGATCATACGTTGTTTGTGTGTGGAAAGGGATGCGTGGTAAAACCAGCAAATTCAAAAGGTGTGAGGGGTGCAAATGCACGGAACCTGTTCTAGTTAATCCGCAAACCCAAAAGGCCTTCTGTGAATGAGCTAATCAAAGGTAATATAACATGATAACAGTAGCAGCGCTGCGAATGCAGTGGTTCCAGGTGGTACAGCTTTGTTCACCGAGGATAAGGGGAACAAGAAAAGCCAAGAAATCACTCAGCTGTAACACCACTTCGGTGTCTAGCTAACATGCCACCCGAAGGAAGCACGAGGGCCGGGATACTGCCAGGATTCCCAAGGCTAGACAGGAGAAGTCGAGATGTAGAGGTTGTGTTTGAACAACAGACTTCCGGTCAGTAAATTCGAGCTCTAACCACTGAGCAACCTCGCTCCCTAAGGAGAATAAGGGGATGAGAACTACATATTGGAGGCGACGGCCCAATCTACGACGACAAATGCATCCGTTTGTCCAGCAAGGCAAGAACTACGCAGTGAAGGGATAGCCTTGATGCAAGACGGCCTTTAGGTGCGTGACATAGACACAATTGTCAGGATGACTAAACAGTGGTTTACCTTGTCCCGTTATCTCCGTCAAGGAAGACGGATGAGTTAACTGGTAAGTACTCATGCAGCACGGCTGTCAAAGTAAATGATAAAGAACCCGGTATGTTTCCTTCCAAATTAGTCACCTCTGGAGTAATGCGTGATATTAGTCTATCAGTAAAAGGCAGGGTCTACAACGCGGAAGTGCGTCTACACAGTTGTAAAGCCTGGTCACTGTGCATCAAAGTCAACATAAGAAAGTTTGTCTTTGATCAACGGTGCCTTCGAAGCATTGCACATATATCATGGGAACATCAAACTGGCAATGTTGAATCACCCCGAATAGCTATCAGCAACGAATTTGATGCTCCTCCAGCTGATGAGTTGATTCGGACGCCCCAACAACGCTGCCAGGGCCGCGCGCTTCGGGCTCCATTTAGTCCATTTACTCACTATGCCATCCCGACCTAAAGATGTCCCTTGTCGCGGAGGTCGGGGTTCTATGCTGCAATGATCCTACCGGCTATACTGGCTGGAACTACTATCCTAAACGTTCAACTGCGCCAGGAAGGTCAACGGGGGCAAACCACACAAAGAACAGCGAGTATCCGTAATCCAAGTAGTCGTATTAAGGGATGGTCTGGAGGTAAGGTCGCACCGTCTTCTGCGCTGGAAGTGCGAGGGCAGTAAGCCGTTTCCCCCACATGACCACCATGCTTATATTTATGGACCCAGCTATGCTGCCTTCCCCCAAGGACGGACGGGTTAGAAAAATCTCGGACCTAAAACCCGAACACCCCGATAGCCCAGTGGTTGGCCGTGACCACCGGTGTATTATCAAATACGTCGAAAAACTTTTAAAATGAAAGAGTCCGGTGCTGCTCAAAAGGGACCTGCTGTGCGCAGCCGCACTAGGAGTGAGACATTAATGCCTTAATTCCTGCGTCCTCTGGCCAGGCCGGTCCCCTGCGATCAAGTGGGTCATACTATTAAGTCATTGGTTCCGCGAGGGATCCCCCAACAACCTAACAACCGCAGCCTCGCAGGTCAGACGTTTGGGTCAGAGGCTAGGGGTAGGATGCCAGAACAAAATTCGATATTCTTCCACTGCTTTTTGGGTTAGACCTTTGGGCGGAAAGCCCGAGGTGAAATAACTCAACCAAATTCCCTTCTTCGGCTTGGGCAACCAGGATGTAACATTTGCCTTTCCTCGCTCACCCGCCCTCCGCCACATCCTCTCCTCACCCATCGAACGATGCAGTACGACCAACGCATCCACCACTCCCCTAGTCGTTGTTTTACGTTTGAACCGTATCACAAAATGGAGGGCAGCTCCGTTCATCAACTTCGACAAGTTGCAGTAGTTCACAAGTTTCGAGCCGATCGTGTTAGAAAGCCACTGGAAACACAGTCTGGCGGATGACTTAGATTGTCTGGAGGCTGAATGGAAGCGAGTAAATAAGCGATCATTGTAGATTTCAGAATGGTTTGTCAAGGCAAACTGACTCGACTAGATGAACACTGGATAGCGTCAACATCAGTAGATCGTATTGCTGCTCCTGCAGCTAACGACTGTGATGGCGCACGGCGGTCCTTCAAACATTGGATGATCAGGAGCCTGAAGAATAAAAGAGAACGCTGGTGAACTACAAAGGCCCAGGAACTGGAGAACGCTTTCACTGCAGGCAACAACCGCGCTCCGTTTCAACTGATTCGATCAACCGGTCAAAAGAATGTAGTTGTCAGTGACACACTATGCGGAAAAGACGGAACGGAAATTAACTCCATCAACCGCCAACTTCAGCGGTGGGCCGAACACTCCGAAGAACAAGTCAGCTGGGTACCTTCAACAGGAGCCCTCGAAGAACCCAGCAAGCCTGAATGGAACATCGACACCAACCCGCTATCAACAACCGAAATACAACGTGAGATATCAATCCTCAAGCGCGACAAGGCACCTGGCGTAAGTGGTCTGTACGTCGCGCTTTTTAGAGATGGCGAGCTCCACTGACATCCATACTGCACAAAATTCGAGACGGAACCAGAATACCAGTCGAATGGTGCTCCTCGACCGTCATCCCAGTTTTCAAAAGGAGCGCAACAACATCATGTGAAAACCATCGTGGCGTCAGCCTGGTATGCGCCACATCTGGTTCTTGAGAATCAAGCTGGATTTCACCATAGTCAAGGATGCATCGGCCATATCTTTTCTTTGAAAACAATTCTCCAATTGTCCCATGTTGGTCGTTTTTAACGATCTGAAAGCTGCTTTTGATCATGTCGATTGTCAGAAACTTCGGCGGTCTGGCAAACAAATACGTCCCTTCCAAATCCATGTCTTATGAGGGTATTGTATGAGAGTTCCTGTGGGCGCGTACGAGTAAACGGCAAGCTTTCGCCACGCTCAGTGGTGTAGGACAAGGCCCTCTCTCATCAATTAACGCGTAGATAAATTTGTTTACTTGGGCAGTTGTGCTCGTGGAATGGCTGGAGATGAGATTACTTCTCGCATCGGGAAGGCCAGGACAGCTTTTGCCAACCTCCGACACCTATGGCGCAGACGTGACGTCAGTTTGTCTGTCAAGGGCAGAGTTTACTTTGCAGCGTTCACACTGCTTTGTGGATCAGAAACGTAGCCTCTACCTGCAGAGGGCAGACGAAATCTGTCAGTGTTTGACAACCGGTGTCTCCGAAACATTGGTCGGGTATGGTGGAAACATCGGATTAGTAATGTTGAGAAACTCTCCCGCGACAGGTTAATTACTCACGCTTCATAGGACGGTGGTTACGCTGGTTAGGACATTTACTCTCCATACCAGAAGACCGTCTGCCTCTCAGAGATATTTTTGCCCAGCCTTGTGCTGAGTAGAAGCAGTCGAGAGGTGGGCAGTGTATGACGTGGTAACGAAGTATGAAGACACTCATCAGTAAACTTAGCCGGGTTGACAACTGCCGCCTCCCTGGATGAAGACCCGAGAACTCAACTCACCAATGGTTAATGACGTTGACCCAACTGGCAGAATCGCATAGCCAGTGGTACTCGCGCATCAAACCTCTAGCCATCAATGCAAAGCTAAGCTTGTAACGGTAGATATTGCCGATGAGGCATGCGAGTAGTGTGTGGTTTTCTCGTAACCCCACCTTGATCTAATCTAAAGTGAGATTCATTACGGAATTAGCGAAACTGCTTCGTAGCATCCGTTTACAATTGCGTGATAGTCAATGAATATCCAGGGAAGTTCAAGAAGACGCGTTCAAGAAGAAGACGGACACTCAATTTTAAAGGATGAGTTTTGCTTCCTGTCCAATAGTCTGTAACTGTTTAGTTGGTATTTTCTAATAAACAACTCCGCGGCGAAGTGCTTTTCTTCCCTTCAGCCAGTTGCCGAACTACCTATACATGCCATCGTCTCCTGAACTTGGTTGCTGTTTAGTTGTATTTTCTAATAAACAACTCCGCGGCGAAGTGCTTTTCTTCCCTTCAGCCAGTTGCCGAACTACCTATACATGCCATCGTCTCCTGAACTTGGTTGTATGTCCCACACTATACTACTTTCCGATCACCAAAACCATAGCAGCTGGAACCTTTGTGCCTACAGCACAAGGTTGATAAGTGATAATTTGACTGATTGGTTGGTTGGTTGGTTGGTTGGTCGCCATAACCTGTTTAATGACAGTCTCAATCAGAGAAAACCATCAGGCACACAACGCTGGAGCTGCAGACGCAGCATGGAACACATAATAAATGGTTTTGGTTGTACTCGTACATGAGAGGTGGAGATAGCCGCAACAGCCACGTCACCAAAATGGTGGGGTCATACCTAATATTTTGTTCCCAATCACCAACTCAAGGTTTTCTGTCTTTCATTCTTCTTTGTCTTCCTAACCTGGATTATACATTGTTATAAGCTGCGGCGACCCCGACCACCTTACATGCGGCTGATAAACTGAGTTGGACTAAATGAGCTGGAAAACCTCCTGATGTGTGACAGCTAAGTGTCGTATGTAATAGCGGTGTGATGTTGTCAAGGATGATGATGGTCAGCAAGACACCCAAGTAACTGCAGAGTCACTTGCTAACGTCACCCACAGTCTTGTGTTTGATTCCGAAACAGTCTTGGCGGAATCCTCCTGCAGAAACTAAATTTGATTAGTATCGGAGGGCTCGCTGAAGATTTTAGGTCGAAAACTTCTTAGACATCACAATATTTTCATCCAAAAAAGTACTCTCAAAGCAATCTAGTGGTGGAAAAGAGTGCTAGGGCACAGGTGTTTAAGTTGTGTTTGGTAAGCATACTATTAAAATAAGATTTGGGTGAACACAAAGCAGTCTCATTCTACCTAAAACCAAAACACCAGTGAGAGTAAATCCTGAAATGTTCGGTGCGCAAATCATGCATTTCACATAGTCGGGAAAACCTACCATGACTGCCAGAAACTATGCCAGCAGCAATACCGCCAACCAGATGGTTGCCCCAGTGATTTGTGTCCCCGGAAAATCGCGATGAAACATACGATCCTGTAGCATGCGCAACTCCGACAGCAGCTAACAAAGAATGGTTAAAAGGATCACACGTGGAACGACCAGGAGAACCTACTTCCTTTTAAAATGAATTTGATGCAAGCAATCCCAACCTTGGGGACCTGGACCCCGGTAAGAAGTGAAACGCCATAATAGCCAGCCGCGGCCATAAGTGCTGTTCGTAGAGAGAAATTCAGATATGTCATTCAAGAGAAGATAAAAAACAGTGCACAGGCGTAAACAATTGCAACAATGCTTTTGATGCGAAAAAACTCGGAATTCCTGGCAATGTACAAAAAGAAAAACTGCTAAATAGAAGACACTTCTTTAAAATTATTGCAGGAAAGCACATTAGGTATTCGATAGGCAACTCAAACTTTATGGTGAGTGGATAGTGGAATTAGCTTTTAACGGAAAAATCACATGAGACCCAAAACGAATAGAACCACTTGCTTAACTAAGCCAGACTTGTGGTCCAAAATTCCTGTGAAAGAAGAAAAAGCTAACAGAACCGTCGCAAGCCTTGACAGAACAAATTTCTGAAGTGCGTTAAAAATACCGGTGTTCCAGGCAGTAGCTTCGGTCCTCAACCCTAAGTCTCCTCAAGCCAGAATATTTTAATAATTGCTTCATCAACCAACAAAACGAGTGCAGTGTGTTTCGAGTTCGTCACGGAAAAGAGAGCGCAGAATCACGTCCGAAGTGCCTCTGGTCTAAATCCACGTCTGACAACATCGGTTGTTTAGAGAGCAGAACCGGCTTTGCCTATGTACTTGAGAACTAAGCTATTTCGACTAATGACTCTTCCTGATAATCACAAGCAGCCACTTGTCAGCTCGACCGATCCAGGACGACTCTTCTTACAGACACCAATTCTACACATTCTATTCTATTCAAATAGACGGTTGGTGACTTCCACCACTTAGTGACCGTGGCCGCATAGTCCCACCTCAAAACTTCAACATTTCCTAGGCGTATTTTGTGTCACATACCCAGTGCATGTTCCATCATTGCTTATTCTTTCACCAGTGCTCAGCGGGTTTCTTTGCTAATTGACTATCTTTTGTGCTCAACGGTTCTGCGTGGTTTCAAGCCGTCTTATACAGACCTTCGTACAGTCGTTGCAGAGGGCAGAAATGCCGCCATATTGTCCAAACCTCGACCGGAGTAGTTGATACACTGAGTTTAGGTTCGGACCACGGACTCTCCGATCGGTAATTTGACGCCTTATCTACTGAGCTATCTCGAGCTCGTACTGCCAACATAACTCATCTTCAGGAGTGAAAAAATCGTCCAGCTGTGACACCCTTTCAGTGTCCGCTGCCATGCCACCCGAAGGAAGCACGAAGGCTGGGATACTGCCAAGATGCCAAAGTCTAGACAGCGGAAGTCGAGAGGCAGAGATCGGGTTCGAACCAAGAACCTTCACGCTCTAAACACTGAACTATCTCGCCCCCCTGAGCCGCTTTCGGGATGGGGTCCGCATGATCCCAGCTGTGTACGATTTAGGACTCTGCAAAAAACGGAGCTGAATCGATGTCCTTCCTGTTATCAGCCTCTACCTAAATTGGATGGGTGCTTGGAGGTGTGTGCACCTCAAAATGATTGCAGTAGATCAGTTCCTCATTCAGTTTCACTCGTCTTCACAATGAGGCTTCTGAATGAATTATGGTTGCATGGTAGCGAAGCATGAATGATAAACACTGATGTGTTGTCCATGGTGACCATGATGGCGACGATGACGAGGCAGTTAGTTCATCGACTATGCTTGGATTTTGAATCCATGCTTCTACCACGCAGCATACCTATGTCAAGTGAGTTGCGAGCAACAATTCCGTTGTCCTGCTTGATTCAGAGTGCGAACCCTGAAAGCAACCAGATAAACCTGGCATCGAGGCTTGAAGGTTGATTACGATATGCCTGAGACTGTAGACGCCCGCTGACCCGCACATGTCACTGTCATGGCCGATGGAAAAACATGAGAAAACGATTGTCGAACACCTGAAGAACTAATACAATTCCAAGGTACGTAAAACGCTCCACAACTTCCAGTGCCTCTCCATGAATCGTAAGTGGCGTGTTCAGTGACTGCACGTCCCCCAGCGTGACCTTATACTTTGTGGGTGCAAAGTGCATACCAGAGGACGGGATGACTTTGGTCAGTTCATCCAAGAATACTTGCGTCTTTTCCTTATCTTCGAACATGAGAACGATGTCGTCTGCATATTCCAGATCGACAAGGTTTTCTTCACTGGCTATTTGAACACCAGGGTTTTGGAGACCCTCCAGCGTTCGTCTCATTATTTCATCGATCACAAAGTTAAAAAGGAATGGAGAGAGTGGGCATCCCTGACGGACACCGCTTTGTGTGCGGAAGCTTTTGGAGAGCTCTCCGTACACTCTCACACGTCCGGAAGTCTGAGAATACAAAGAACGCATTATGTTTACAAACTTCCGGGGCATTCCTTGGTGGGCAAGCATTTCAAAAAGAACAGACCGGTCAACCGAATCGGATGCGCCTTGGAAATCCAGGAATACTAGAATTGTGGGTCGCTTATACGTATGG
>NW_008751782.1:442975-447530 GCF_000715545.1 Opisthorchis viverrini
GATCAGCACACAGCTGAAGCAATCATTCCCCATTGTCCGTACGTACCGAGTCCAGTCCATGTCGACCTCATGCTCCAAAGGCATTCGTTCACATATATCAAGTATGCAGATAACAGCCTTGAGGGAGAGGCTTGTCGGCAGGCTTTTCTTGGTCTGGTTGTGAAGTCATCGCAATGCGATTATGATAACCTAAATGGTTCTGCCTCACGGTACTGCATGCCTTTCGAACCTGCGGCGTGAAGTTCTGCTGCAATACTGGGTGGGCTCGAACTCTAACGTCGTGCTTGCGGATGAGCCGACTTAGGTAGTAGACACATTTGTCTACCTGGGAAGCTGTATCGGCCCTGTAAGGCATTGCCGAAAATATCTCTACCCAGATTGGGAAGGCCAGAGCGCTTTTGGCGGAACTGCATCACCTGTGGCGTAGGCGTGGCATCAGCTTAGTCGTCAAGGGTCGAGTTTACAATTCTATGGTGCGCTCCATATTATTATACGGGCCAGAAACTGGGCGACTGCGCTCTGAAGACATCAAAAACCTTCAATTTTGACCGCTGATACCTGTGGAGCATTGCCCGAGCCTGGTGGGAACACCGGATCTGTAATGCTGAAATAGGTCGAATGGTTTTTGGAGATGGCTCGCCCATGATAGATGAACTGATCACACCACATAGGTTGCGCTGGATTGGTCACGTGCGCCATATAACAGGTAAACAAATTTGTCTACGTCAATTAGGTAGTATGTAAGCATGAAGTTTTGGGCTCGACCTCATCGACACTCCGCAAATTTGAAGTGCGTACCGAAACGTGGCGCTGAATCACTTGGATTTAAAATGAAGGATCCGAACTAAGGAGAGCAACATCGGTCGCATGCTAAATGTCTATCAGCGAACGCCCCGGGACTGGTGCCATCCCGGTTCTGAAAGCGATCACAATAATTTCAAGGAGCATTACATTAACGAAGTAGGAGGAAGGTGAGGAGAAGGTAGTCTCGTCTATTACACTGGAAGTGGTGAACTTAGGCGAAAGCTTGTTGTACACCCATTCCACATCCCAAGAGTCGACTTAATTGTCACAGCTGGCGATATTTCATCTTTTGAATTATATGGTGAATAGTTTCCCAGTGGGTGCCCCCATTCCCGACGTAGGCCATGCAGCTGGTTTTCACTAGTCAAATGCTTGAAGAAGGCGCGCTACTCCACAGCTGAGATCATCACGCAGCATCCTCTTCATGTTGTACCTTCTGCATCCTGATACCCGTTCAAACGTGGTACCATCTTATATCGTACTTAAAGGCATAACTGTGCGTACTCATTGATCTTACTTAATTTGGCACTCACATTCTCTCACTTTTGTTTCATTTACCTTGATCGACCTCCACCAACAAAGTCTTGCCTTAAGTGACCAAAGCCAAATGGCTGACTACTTACTTTGCCTTAAGTGACCAAAGCCAAATGGTTGACTACTTTCCAACTGCACTACTTTAACCAAGCCTCCTTTGTTAGAACTGTCCACCGTGGCTTTGAACACATCCTAACAGCTCATATGGCCTATTTGGTTTATCCCGGTTGACTTCGTTCTCCTTAACAAGCATGCTGATTTTGTTGCACACTAGGTAGAACGTCTGAGCACATGCCTTTTTGTGGCATACCCCGCATTTTACTGAGTCACCTCCTGAGGGATTAACGGCCGCAACCACGAATATCACTATTACCACAACTTTTCGGCTTTTCATTTTTGGGACCTATGAAGATCTCACGAGAGATTTCGTAGGATTTTAATAATAAATATAACCTTATATTGGTTTACGTGCATTGCAACGGCGTTTTTCACTGTTTGTTCCAGTTGTACTCCGTCTTGGTCTAAGGTGCGTTTTTTTAAATATAATCCCCGGTGACTCAGCCTCTACATGCACGTGATGCGAGTGTTGTTGATACAAATCAGTGACACCTAATGCGACTATGTGTAACCATATCGTCGCAAATGAGGTATTTATCGTGCAGGTCCCATTTGTATGGGACAAACCAACAAGAGACCGTTTACAAGGCTGTGGTAATAGCATCAGCCCGCAACCACACTACTGCCCTTCTTATTCAGCTCTGAATAGAGATAAAAATCTTCAAGAACGAAGTTGACAAATCCTAATATATGGACCTGAGGATTTTAAATTTTTTTAGTGCTCTCTCTGCGAAGTTTTGATTCAAAACAATTGCCTACATTTTATACGCTATTAAATTTGAAAACTTTTTCTTCAGAGGATCGCATGTGCATATCCTGTGACAGGTTAACTTTCACGCTTCTATTGGCTTTACTACCTGATTCGAACTGAAGCATGCAACCGTTTTTAACAAATAACTTACAAACGTAATACCCAGCGAACCCGGCTACCTTCGCACGGAATAGTGGGTCCAAGTAATCTGGAGTAGATAAGTATACGTAGAAATAATTGACCATCCTGTCCGATGGGACCAACAATGTAGGCTATGAACCCGAATCAAGTGATTGGCTGTATCAACCTCATTGCTCCAATTGGCTTAGCGATTCATAACCGATGACGGTAGACAGGCCCAACGGATTCTGCAGGCGCACACAGTAAATGTCATTCAAAAAATGAAAATACTGGCAAAACTAAAAACCCATGGTGAGTGATTTGTCATCAGGATCACGGGTATCGGAGCCTTCTTGTGGAATATGTAAGTCAGTAGCCTCATCGTTGTCTTCGGTGGGCAGTGTGAAAATAGGGTTGATGATCACTGTAAATGATCAGTACTGAAGTTGCATATAATTGTCCTGTTGGGATAAATAAATCCATAGCGGGATTAAACCTCATCTATTTGAAACAACCAGGGCTATATACAGATTAAAACCAATGTCAGATATTGAGAAGCGAATGAAAATTTCACGGTGTTTTCCTTCCACATATTTCGTCCACGCTTTTAAGATCTTCTGCCCGTTTGCAACGTTTCTCGTTTTCATCTTTTGTTTTTCATGCTGCCTTTGTTTTTGGTTACATGGATCGCAACCAACATGTGGATTGCGCTGTGAGGCAAAGCAGACTGCTGCACATGAGTACCTGGGCCTTTAGTCCACTGCCGTCTACCGAACGGACCTCAGTGATATTAACGACCTTGGGTTTCACGGGCTAGAGGTGCATAATGTCATTCTTGGAGACGGATGGGCTGGTTCTACTGGATTAAATCTAACAAGAATTGTCGATCTAGAGATGGCCCAAGTCTCGCTTTTGAAATCTTAGATGCTTGAACGCTTTTCCAATCGTCAGATCAACGTTTTCCGCCCAGTTAAGGCTTCTGTAGATGAGCATCACTTGTTCGCTATTGTAATCCAATGGAGTACCAACCAAATGGTAGGTGTATGCCTGTTTAGATGATATCATGTTACTGAGTGCTGAGAATTATCCTTGGACGTCAAAGAAGAAAGTTCAGGTTATTCTGAGTTCAGTGCTGAGGACTGAGGCGCATATTTTGATGCCATCAACATGGGCTGACCAGGATAAGCGAGATAATGTGTTAAAGGTTTTCTTGAGCATTTAGTAGTTTGGGACAAGGAACATGTCCCTTACGGATTCCAAAATATTCTTGCTTCGTATCAGGTTGCCGCCTGAGCCAATTATCAATATTCCTTCGTCAGACATCTCTAGATTTCCTGAAGAGAAGGTGCCATGAGTTTTCTCTTGAGTTGAAATTACTCAACGGCAAGCAATGATCTGCTTCTGAAAATTTTCTCAGACTGCCCTCTTGTTCTTGTTTGTTCGTGGCGCTTGACCTACAGGTTACAAAAGTGTGACCACTGCCAAAATGATAATTGATGTTTCTTGGAAAACTGGTTGCGAGTGAAAGTATACAATGAATTGGCGGCCGCAACAACGAATAGTTTTGGACATATTGGAAGCATCTGGTGGCCAGTTGTTATCTGGTGCCCGTCTGCTCCCATATGTGTGATGGGTTTGGACACGATGTCGACGCCAGTGCGGCAAAGTTTGCTAGATGACAAGACAAAATGACGGTGTTTCGGTGAGTCTTTCGCTAGGCGGGCAGTGGAACATCGGAATTAAGCCTGAAAAATAACGAAAATGAGTTCATTTTCTGGAAAGACGTTCCAATTTTCAGAAAAAACCCTCTGTGCAGAAAGTTGAGAGTTACTTTACCATGGGGCATTTATATGTATATTCGCTCCAGCCAGGAGGCAATATGATCTACCTCACGATTTTTAGGCTTTGTTTCAAGCAGTCTCTAATGGTAAGCTTGACGTCCATTCAGCTTCATTGTTGCACTGGCATGACTCCGCATGTTGTTGGTTTGAGTTCAGAGAGGTTTGTTGAGAAGTCGACAATAGCCCGGATTCCACCCTTCACAAAATCCGAGATGTCGACAGAATAACAAAAGGATAATTATGTGACGTTTGTGCGTACAGCTGGCAAAAAATCAGCAAATCTGCTTTAAGTAGCCGCACAATAAATGCAGCGAGTAATCCCGATAAAACGCGCAAAAGTTGATAAATCAGAAGCTGATAATTCAAGCTCAGATGGCAGCTAGTACGC
>NW_008751782.1:451793-452631 GCF_000715545.1 Opisthorchis viverrini
CATGCCACCCACCATTAGGGAATAAATATTACTGGTATCTCTTAAAATGTGCTTTTTCTGACCATAAACCAGCTTGTTCTCTCTATGACGACCCTCTAGTTTGATTCAAGGCCAACACTTCTCGTCCCGATAAGCCCGGTAAACTACTGTACAGACCTCTCAGAACCAAGGTTCATATTTCAACTTAACATGTATTACCTGTCATTTGAGCTAATTTTCCACGGCTCCAGTTCATCCCATTCTGGCAAGTGTTACCAATTTCAGTTCAAAACAGTAAAGTTTTGCTTACAACTTGCACCAACGATGCCAGTTCCGTTATCTCAGTGCGCGGTTTTCTCCCATTCCAAATACTTACCAGACCACTCCCATGTAACTTGTGCTTCACTGTTCCCAAAGTCCTTTACGTTTACCTCGCGCCAAATTTGGCAAGATTCTTCATGTTTCAGACAGTGCTGATCGTTCTCCAACTGTCCTGCTCCCACTCGATGTTAAACTTCCACAGGTGGCATCCGTTAAACCATTATTCTAATTGTACTGTTACGATCGTGCTTGACAGCATGTCACCCAGTTAGGAATGAAAATTATTTTCATGTAACTGATCGTCATGCACACTGGGCCGCATGTTGATCGTGCTCTTCCGTATCCAAGGAATTTTCGCTCAGACTCGGCTAGCCTAAAATTTTTTCTGCTGCAATTTCGGCTTGCTTGTTGCGCAAGTTCAAATCCGTATACGGAGTTCAGGTCGCCCTATGAATTAGCAGCTGGCCCCCACCCAACCCATTCCCCTGTACCTGACTTCCCTACAACAATGCAACCAGCGAGTCCGCTTACTTTCAGA
>NW_008751782.1:452641-455260 GCF_000715545.1 Opisthorchis viverrini
AGTTTTTTTATATAGAAGACTTTGCCTCCATCAGGCATGGACGGAATATTTCCGGAATCATCCAATGCAATTTGATGAAGGCTTTAACAAAGCACGCCACTGATTTAATTTTGTTTGGTGACAAAAGATTTGTGGCTTAACAACCAAGCCCGGCAAAATGTCAACGGAAAATAATAATATAAACAGTGTTTATTTCCAGCTGATGGGTGGCAAAGCATTAGACGTGAACATAAAGTTTCCAAATTAATGAGTCTTGTGTGGCACGAGCAAGCAAATATCCCGAAGTAGATTTTGTGAGGAGGGTAGCTGCATCACTCCTCAGCCCAGTAGGGTGGCGGATTCCCTGATGGCTCAATTTTCTGTTCTGGGACCACGGATTTTGAATCATCTGTTTAACCTTAACCCGCCAGGCTCAAGTTGACGTTTTCGTAAGTTTCCCATGGGTAAACTGATAAGGGATAGCCTGTTTTTAGCATTATTTATCGAGATTAATGTTTCTTTGTCGTATATTGTTGACCTGCATGCGCTTAAGCAATCCATCGCCTTCCCTGGTCCCCTGAGTTCGAGGATGGTGGACTCATATTCAGCAAAGCTCGAGAAATCACCTCATCTGAACATGAAGTCTATGAGCTGTATTCCGACAGNAGCTTACGCTCAAGAGTTGAATACGCAGCGTGGGCCTGAAGGCTTCATGTAATTTGCGCGTATGAGCAACGTTTGTTCGACAGTGTATCGTAGGTAATAGTAGCCTCGTCTTGCAAGTTTAACTAACGGCTTTACGTTTTTCATTGTTTTAGAGTGGCGTTTGATGTTTGGCCTCACACACAGCGGCTTGTGGTGTACAAGTGTAACGTTGAATTATCTGAGAGAAAGTGCTTTACGTTTTTGTTTTAGAGTGGCGTTTGATGTTTGGCCTCACACACAGCGGCTTGTGGTGTACAAGTGTAACGTTGAATTATCTGAGAGAGAGATATGACTCAAAGTTTTTTTATATAGAAGACTTTGCCTCCATCAGGCATGAACGGAATATTTCCGGAATCATCCAATGCAATTTGATGAAGGCTTTAACAAAGCACGCCACTGATTTAATTTTGTTTGGTGACAAAAGATTTGTGGCTTAATAGCCAGGCCCGGCAAAATGTCGACGGAAAATAATAATATAAACAGTGTTTATTTCCAGCTGATGGGTGGCAAAGCATTAGACGTGAACATAAAGTTTCCAAATTAATGAGTCTTGTGTGGCACGATCAAGCAAATATCCCGAAGTAGATTTTGTGAAGAGGGTAGCTGCATTACTCTTCAGCCAAGTAGGGTGGCGGATTCCCTGATGGCTCAATTTTCTGTTCTGGGACCACGGATTTTGAATCATCTGTTTAACCTTAACCCGCCAGGCTCAAGTTGACGTTTTCGTAAGTTTCCCATGGGTAAACTGATAAGGGGATAGCCTTTTGTAACATTATTTATCGAGATTAGTGTTTCTTTGTCGTATATTGTTGACTTGCCTGCGGCTTAAGCAATACACCGCCTTTCCTGGTCCCCTGAGTTCGAGGATGGTGGACTCATATTCAGCAAAGCTCGAGAAATCACCTCATCTGAACATGAAGTCTATGAGCTGTGTTCCGACAGGCACTTAATTTATGCAAAACTACGTTGTTATTAAACATAACAAAGTGCTCAGCTTATGCCTAATTTGAGGTTGCTGACGGAAAACGACTAACTCGTCTCTTCAGTTTTCTTATGACAAAGTGACACGTCACGCAATGGAGGTTAATCACAGAACCTTTTGTCCCTCTCAGTATTTTTCACTTGTGATGAAACCGCTGGCAGTATAATACTTATGAGCTCGGTTATGAAGTACAATCGAGCATTTTCAGATAATTCAAGCTTGATGTATACGCAAATGTATATTTAAACAGGGGTGTCTCATGTGCCAAGAAACTCGGTCTGAAATTCAGAATTAGCTCGCCGCAATTGCCAACGGAATAACGTATGCAGCACTATGCCACGATTCTGGGCTAAGTAGCTGGAAGATATGAGGGGAGGAGATGCAAATGAATTTTTCAATTACTGTAAATGTTTTACGGGAAACTTCACACTATCGCGGATTGCCACCTGGAAGCTTAACGAAAGTAGACACTCACTAAAGGTACGTAACCATTTAACAACCCATTTGAAATTCTCTTTTTATTGAAGTGGACCTATTATATTAGCTTATGTCTAGCATTCGGCATATATCAGCACAAAGGTTCCTACAATGTGGAAAGTATGAAGTAATAATTGGAAAAAACCCTGCCCATCTATCTTCGTACGAGAACGTTCCTGTCAATTTTCCCAAGTTCTAGGGCAGACAAATCAACTAAGTGGGCTTCAAAAACATCATTGTGGCCTTATACAATTTGGCGTAAAGCTTTCTTTATCGTGCCATTTCAGGTTGTGATAGCATTCGAGCGCCATGAGTTCCAAGGCCTACAAATTATGCCTCTGAAGACATAGGATATCAATAAACAGCTTACTAGATTTTGAGGACATCTAGTTAGTACTGAATGAAACCCTACATCATGATTATTCTCCCATTTATTTGCCCACGTCACCGTATATCTCCGATCTCCACTTGTTTCG
>NW_008751782.1:458010-461311 GCF_000715545.1 Opisthorchis viverrini
GCTTTAACAAAGCACGCCACTGATTTAATTTTGTTTGGTGACAAAAGATTTGTGGCTTAACAACCAAGCCCGGCAAAATGTCAACGGAAAATAATAATATAAACAGTGTTTATTTCCAGCTGATGGGTGGCAAAGCATTAGACATGAACCTAAGGTTTCCAAATTAATGAGTCTTGTGTGGCACGAGCAAGCAAATATCCCGAAGTAGATTTTGTGAAGAGGGTAGCTGCATTACTCTTCAGCCCAGTAGGGTGGCGGATTCCCTGATGGCTCAATTTTCTGTTCTGGGACCACGGATTTTGAATCATCTGTTTAACCTTAACCCGCCAGGCTCAAGTTGACGTTTTCGTAAGTTTCCCATGGGTAAACTGATAAGGGATAGCCTGTTTTTAACATTATTTATCGAGATTAGTGTTTCTTTGTCGTATATTGTTGACCTGCATGCGCTTAAGCAATCCATCGCCTTCCCTGGTCCCCTGAGTTCGAGGATGGTGGACTCATATTCAGCAAAGCTCGAGAAATCACCTCATCTGAACATGAAGTCTATGAGCTGTGTTCCGACAGGCACTTAATTTATGCAAAACTACGTTGTTATTAAACATAACAAAGTGCTCAGCTTATGCCTAATTTGAGGTTGCTGACGGAAAACGACTAACTCGTCTCTTCAGTTTTCTTATGACAAAGTGACACGTCACGCAATGGAGGTTAATCACAGAACCTCTTGTCCCTCTCAGTATTTTTCACTTGTGATGAAACCGCTGGCAGTATAATACTTATGAGCTCGGTTATGAAGTACAATCGAGCATTTTCAGATAATTCAAGCTTGATGTATACGCAAATGTATATTTAAACAGGGGTGTCTCATGTGCCAAGAAACTCGGTCTGAAATTCAGAATTAGCTCGCCGCAATTGCCAACGGAATAACGTATGCAGCACTATGCCACGATTCTGGGCTAAGTAGCTGGAAGATATGAGGGGAGGAGATGCAAATGAATTTTTCAATTACTGTAAATGTTTTACGGGAAACTTCACACTGTCGCGGATTGCCACCTGGAAGCTTAACGAAAGTAGACACTCACTAAAGGTACGTAACCATTTAACAACCCATTTGAAATTCTCTTTTTATTGAAGTGGACCTATTATATTAGCTTATGTCTAGCATTCGGCATATATCAGCACAAAGGTTCCTACAATGTGGAAAGAATGAAGTAAAAATTGGAAAAAACCAGCTTTCTTTATCGTGCCATTTCAGGTTGTGATAGCATTCGAGCGCCATGAGTTCCAAGGCCTACAAATTATGCCTCTGAAGACATAGGATATCAATAAACAGCTTACTAGATTTTGAGGACATCTAGTTAGTACTGAATGAAACCCTACATCATGATTATTCTCCCATTTATTTGCCCACGTCACCGTATATCTCCGATCTCCACTTGTTTCGCTTACTCGTATCAACCATTCACCATCCAAAACTGGTACACTAGCATGCCTGAATGTGAATGTACACAGCTGAGCCACTTACCAGCGCGTCTTTGTACCACAAAAAAGCCACTTGTCCACTGTGGGAATCCAGAGCTTTGACTTTCCATATGTGACTAAAAGCCGATATAAATAGAGGGTATTCAGGTGCGAAATCAATCATCTAGAATTGCGTTTGGAAGCCCCATCCGGCATTTACATGGGCGCTTCTAAGACGTCGCAGTCTCCTGGCCAGACAGTTAAAAGTGTGGATTATCCTAGCACTGATTGACGCAAACAAACTCGAGTTTGCTGCGGAATTTTTCAAAATTTTCACACAAGTGGGCCATGGAAAGGCCGTAGTTGATTTCACTTTACCACGCGATGATTTTATCGGGCATCGTGATAAACAGTTCAGATGAGTAAAAATAAGTTTGCTGGACTTTTGACGTCTTTCTCTAAACTTCATTCCCGGCGTGTGCCAAAAAATTTATAACGGTTTCAAGGGAACGTGAAAATCTGGTGACAGGCGGCTTCGCGTCTCATACAGTAAATGGGGCCGACAGGAGCGCCCAGCGTCCTATCCCGTAGACTAAATTACTGTCTCCAAATGAATCTAGAAGTTTTAAAAGCAACGCCAGAATCAGCGAATATTTTTGCTGCTGTTCGACTCCAGAAATTCATGTGCACGCGGGGTTCAATGCGCCATCAACACGCGCCAACATTGCGAACAACAGCGAAACTGATGTTGCACTCACAAACGTTGGGCCACTGTTGGACATTCCTTCTCGATGTGAGGAACAGTGTGGACTAATTGCGCATCTGGACGCATGGCAGCTGTTGTAGTGTACGGTGTCTGTCAGTTTGATTGATTTATATGTAAGTGTAGGTGATGTACAACCTTGCTTACTGGGCGTTGGCTCGTGAACTTTGTTTCTGTTTTCCATCCACAGAAATTCTCGTGAACACCTGGCTTCGGAGAATCACTGTCCCCTGGTGCTTCCATAGCATGCATATTACACTGTCGTTGAAGAAAGCATCCATGTGAAACATATAAGGAGTTGTTACCTTACGACAGAAAGACGGCATATCTTACCCAAACTAACCCTAAAAAACCTACAGGTAGTTAGATTTCGCCTAAGGAAAGGGAATATGCAACAGGCAAAACCATGTCTATTTGCACTGTCATATTTTCTGCCCGGCTCAAGCAAAGCGGAACCAAACCAAGGCAATATACGGTATTGGAGCTAAATCTTGAAGGTTTCGGGATGGTAGAACCCTGGAGAAAACGCCTGTTACAGTAGAGATGGTCACCGTTAACTGGGGACCCAAACTTTTGAAAAACTTGGTTACAGAAACCATAATTTTTACTTTTGTTTAACCACAAAATGCGTCCCAGACATGCCGCAAAAGGCAGGTCCTTATCTGAGTACCCAACAGTGGTTTATTCTGAACGCGCGGATACCGGATAGAAAAGTGGAGGGACGGTCAGCCCCTGGAAATGAAAGATGGAAGCTGGTAAGTTACGGGGGACATCGGATACAATTAGGCTAACCGCTTCAAACTGACTTGTACCTGGTGAACCCAGCGTCATAAATATCGAGTGCCAAAATTTCCTTCCAGCTTCATCAAGACTTACATCTGACTGTAACACACCAACCAAACACATTAAAGATTACGGGTCACAGAGTGGTGATCACACCAACCCTAGTCCACTTCATCACTCAAACATAGCACACATGTTCTTCCCTCTTGTCATCTAGAGCGATCACATGCGCAAAATGATAATAACTTACGATTTCTTGATTACAAGCAGTCACAGCTAGCACTTAATGGCTTTTTT
>NW_008751782.1:462389-465036 GCF_000715545.1 Opisthorchis viverrini
CCGTATTCCGTTGAACCACCACACCAAGAATAGTTCTGACTTCCTGGTATCCCAGATCTCCGGTGATCGAAATATTATTCCACAATCGTGAATATATTAGTCCAGTGTTTGTAGCTGAAATGTTTGTTCATGTTTAGTGTTAGCAGCGGTTAAATGTAGCCAACCGGCGGTCACAACAATAGACACTCAGCAAAAGTCTCAAAGTCACGTTGGAGCCAACGAGCGGGCGATAGTGGTTGTATTTTAGTAAAACAAACCTTTGTACAGCGATGTGACTGATAATGATGTGGAAAAAGATGATACTGAGCACGAAAAAGAGCAGTTTACAAGTGCTACAAAGTGTCGTCGCCACACGTAGTCGTCAACTCTATTACACCGGATGTACTGTTACTCAAGACATGTACGGCTTCAATTCCGTGAACGTTGGCACGCTGCTCTGATGGATGGGACATCGGACACATTAGTTTTGCAGGAGAAATATTCACAAACATTTTCCCATGAGCGCTTGCCAATCTGTATTCATATAAGGAAACCAATTTGTTGTACCTAAGGCGGCTTTAAACATTCGGAGCTCCCGGAGAGGCTACCGCGGGAAGTGAAAGCTTGGAAGATGAGAGAATTTAATGAAATCGGTGGAGTTCCCCGAGAGAACGGATTTTATGGACGCAAAAGTTCAAAGTTTATGATGATTGGGACAATTAGAACAAGCTTTGGACGCGGTTGGATAACTCTGTTGAGTGATCTGGTAAACAAGGACCTGCTGGCCTTCCAATACAGTAAGGAGGCCCAAGTATGCCACTACTTTCTGAGTATGGGGTACGTTCAGACCACCATGCAAGAAATCAGCGATAGCGCCAAGCGTCACTCGAGAGCAGCCACAAGTTCAGAATTATGAGGAAGTTGCATAATTCTGGCAATGTCAGAATTTGGCCAGTGATGTAATAAGCAAGTAGGCAAGCGTTTGAACGTTTTGGTAAGGGCAGTTACAGGATGGTTTGAGCTGGGACAGGTGGCATTCCCTGACTCTGTTATAGGAACCGTAAGGGGGACTCCGTTGTACAAGGGAGGGGTTGATTTAAAGAGAGTTAGTGGGCAGATGAGAAATGATTCGAATGAAACTTCTGACAAAATGAACAAGGACTACAGTTAAAGCGAAATCTGCCACTTAAACTGCACGGTAAGGTGAGGTTATGCGTCATGCCAGCCTACCCGAATCACTCACAGGGGCTTTCGTCAACAGAAACTCATTCAAGCCACCTGAATAAGGAGTGACAAAAAGAAACCCACTGACGTCCATGAGCAGCAATATCTTGCAGCGTCTCCAATCATGCCCAGGGGGAGAAACAGTCCTAATGATGGTAAACGGACCTTTCTTCACTTCCCTCACATCCCAGATCAGAAGTTTATCACCTCCGTGTCTCCTCACCCAGCATAGGTTAAAAAAGCGGCATTTTCCTTCGGCAAGCGGTGAATTGGTACATGCAGCGTGAGGGCTGCTCAATGCAGCTTCTGAAGCTGGATGTATTACCAGACGAAAGCCTCCGCGCACAATAAAGCACTGCCTCATTGCCGACAGAGCCAACAGTGGCATACCCATTTTCCACCAACAACAGCAATGCAAAGAGCGAGGCAAACCTCGGGAGGACAGAAAGCGAGCGCATGTAGAGTCATCGTTGCTTACTACCTAAATGGATGAGTGGGGTATAACGGTTGTTTCCACTTCCGGTCCGGGTGGAGCCAGAGGGGCGGAAGCACGTAACAGCCTTCCGAGCGATAAGCTACAAATCTCGACCTCGACGTCAACGCCTGCCACAAAAGTTTCAGAACTAATTACATTCAGCTGCGGGAGATTAGCTTTGCTATTACTTCTGGAAACAGCTCCTCCTAAAAATGTGAAACCGCCAGTCTTCAGTACCACCCCGTCGAATGCTATCGAGCTGAGTGTGGATGCAGTTGTCACTCATGACGTTGAAAGCCAAGACCACAAACCCAACAGAGCCGTACTCAAACGTCCCATGTAGATAGAACTGATGACGCCAATTCCGAAGAAGCTTGGATTTCTCGCGAACGAGAAGCCGAGGCAACCGAAGTCGAATAAATGACAAAAGCATCACTCAACCAGGGAGATATCTGCTGAATTCAGGGCGCAGCCTAATAAAAGTGCCGCCACGAGCTTCTTCCTTAAGAACTCTGTCCAAAAGTTAGGCTGCTGGACAGGGTCTCACACAGATATCTTGGCGGCCAAACCGCGTCAGGAATCCCTATAGACTTAACGAAATCATCTCAAAAATAGTTGAACAGCGGCGGTTATCATCCTTAAAATGCACCGCCAGATTACTCATTCCATGGTAGATAGCAAACCATGGAAGCTAGGCTGCAGATGCGACATAAGTACGTGAGTTTCCCAGGGAGATCGAAAGCCAGCAACAAATCTCAAGCACAAACGTATCAATTTACTTGCCATGGTTCGTACTCAAGATTATATTGATGGGAGTTTATTTTAGATTCTTGTGGTGAAAGATTAAACTTCACGATTAGAGCATAACATCTTAGTTTCGTCTGGAAAACTCGTTTAGGGTGCTCCAAAAGCAACATGTAAGTTTTGTGCAGGCGCACCATCTGGGTACATAGCGGGCACCCGGTAGAC
>NW_008751782.1:465999-479643 GCF_000715545.1 Opisthorchis viverrini
TTCGGCAAGCGGTGAATTGGTACATGCAGCGTGAGGGCTGCTCAATGCAGCTTCTGAAGCTGGATGTATTACCAGACGAAAGCCTCCGCGCACAATAAAGCACTGCCTCATTGCCGACAGAGCCAACAGTGGCATACCCATTTTCCACCAACAACAGCAATGCAAAGAGCGAGGCAAACCTCGGGAGGACAGAAAGCGAGCGCATGTAGAGTCATCGTTGCTTACTACCTAAATGGATGAGTGGGGTATAACGGTTGTTTCCACCTTCGGGTCCGGGTGGAGCCAGAGGGGCGGAAGCACGTAACAGCCTTCCGAGCGATAAGCTACAAATCTCGACCTCGACGTCAACGCCTGCCACAAAAGTTTCAGAACTAATTACAGTCAGCTGCGGGAGATTAGCTTTGCTATTACTTCTGGAAACAGCTCCTCCTAAAAATGTGAAACCGCCAGTCTTCAGTACCACCCCGTCGAATGCTATCGAGCTGAGTGTGGATGCAGTTGTCACTCATGACGTTGAAAGCCAAGACCACAAACCCAACAGAGCCGTACTCAAACGTCCCATGTAGATAGAACTCATGACGCCAATTCCGAAGAAGCTTGGATTTCTCGCGAACGAGAAGCCGAGGCAACCGAAGTCGAATAAATGACAAAAGCATCACTCAACCAGGGAGATATCTGCTGAATTCAGGGCGCAGCCTAATAAAAGTGCCGCCACGAGCTTCTTCCTTAAGAACTCTGTCCAAAAGTTAGGCTGCTGGACAGGGTCTCACACAGATATCTTGGCGGCCAAACCGCGTCAGGAATCCCTATAGACTTAACGAAATCATCTCAAAAATAGTTGAACAGCGGCGGTTATCATCCTTAAAATGCACCGCCAGATTACTCATTCCATGGTAGATAGCAAACCATGGAAGCTAGGCTGCAGATGCGACATAAGTACGTGAGTTTCCCAGGGAGATCGAAAGCCAGCAACAAATCTCAAGCACAAACGTATCAATTTACTTGCCATGGTTCGTACTCAAGATTATATTGATGGGAGTTTATTTTAGATTCTTGTGGTGAAAGATTAAACTTCACGATTAGAGCATAACATCTTAGTTTCGTCTGGAAAACTCGTTTAGGGTGCTCCAAAAGCAACATGTAAGTTTTGTGCAAGCGCACCATCTGGGTACATAGCGGGCACCCGGTAGACAAATATGAACAAGCATGAATGACACCTAACTGCTTCTCGAAATATTCAGACAAACTTAAATTAAATGGTAATAGCAAGATATTCATAGGGCTCCTGAAAGCCACTAAGGAGTACTACACTTCCGTACAGTCCGCTACCATCAGCCAGCTTGTTTTGGGAAATGTTTAATTTGCCGCCACCGATCAGCCCAAATAACCAGTAAGGTAGGGGAGTGTTTACTTAAGCCACTTGGCGCTGATGTCTTCCGTAAAAGTTTTGTTGTTTGTTCCCGTCTAGTACCGGAAACCAATGTTTATGTCAAATTATACATGAACTGCTTGCAATGTTTATCTAGTTAAAATGAAAACTTGTGAAATATTCATCTCTTCTCTAGACGACCCCAACTTTCTGAAACCCTGCACGTTATTGCAACGACACGCTGCTGATATCCTTTTATTATTGTATCCTCTACTGAAACATGATGAGCACCTGGAATCTGCCGATCTCTAACTTTAAAAAGCTTGCGTTCAAATTTGCTTACGCACTGGTGGCACAAAAGTTAAGATTGCTTCTCATCCACACATCTAACGAAGATAACATACAGCCAAATTTTGTTCCTTTTTGTTGATCACGGCGTCACAACCACTATCGGCACTTGGTCGTCGTGTTTCCTGAGTACAGTGTTTTACTGAAATGTCCTGTTCACATATGACGCATAAACTCAGGGCCTCGTCAACAATCAGGGCGTAAGTTGGGTGAAAACTACAGCTGAAAGTAAACTCGTGTTACGAAAGCGCCCTTACTATATGCTTTTAGTTTCCAGAGTTACACTCGCCTGCATTTGTACTTGTTTTAACTAGATAAAACCGGTGTCTGCTGATCGTGAGTTTAGCTGCGAAAACACAGGTTAGCTGAAGAAGTGAGCTGGTTTTGACACTCAGATCTAGTGTGTGCAAAGGCCATTTCTAATGTTACGCGATTAGACACTGGTGTATAAAACACTGATGGCACGCGGAACATTCAATCCAGACCAGTATTAAACGCTCGTTTTTGATGCTCTCCAGTCAAATGTACAGTGCGTGGGCTACCCGTCGATTAAGTTGAGCCCTTGCACAACGCACTGAGGTATTACCTACAGCCCTCAGCAAAATTTCACACAAAGTCGGCCAAGTCCGATAGTTTAGCGGACTTAGGAGAAACATAACACATTGTTACGTGGTAAATCGTAATTATTTGTCATATTTCCCCCTACTAAATTACGTGATTGTTTAACTTAATGGAGAAAAAGCCAATGTAAGAGCCATCCACGCTTTAAATTCCCCTTAATCAATGAAACCTTGGGAACGCTTCTCACTGAGGGGGACCTTTGCGTATTAGGCATGCTCAGTTAAGTGAAGCCGTTTTAATAAGCGTAGTTTATGTGGTTCAAATCTGCGTGTAGCTGCAAGCTGACTGCCCAAATGAAAATATGGTAGGCCACATGAGAGTTGCAGTCCGACGTTTTCTTCCCTTCCACACGTGGCGGACAATTTTCTGACGTCTTCCAAATTGAGAAAAGATGTCTGCTTTGCAGGATACTTTGAACCATACCTAAAAGGGCAGCCGAATCTAATGCATATGAGAAGTTTGCAGTCTAAGTCTAAGAAAGGCATTTATACGGAAGCAGTACAAGGATATGCATTATTTCAAACGCGGCATGATGTGAGAAAAATTCTATTGATTAGATGAGCCTAAATTGGAATAGGACACTCACAGTAATCTTGGGACCCAACTAACCACTAAATCATCAGATTAATTTAGTAATTCTGTAGTCTGTAAACTATCTTACGCATCTGAGATCCAAGCTTTGAAAATGTATCTACAGGACAAAAGATGGGACAGAATGAAGTGCCCGTCAAAGCATTTATTTTAAAAATGTTGACACTAGCGAAAAACTGCTCAAATTACACAAAAAATAGACTGTATATGGTCGATTCGCCGGGATCACAACTACTTAATTTGAGTACTTTGGAAGTCAGCTCATCAATGGCAGCTGCATGCGTTTCTTTTTCGGCTTGATCGCTGATAAATAGAAATATGCCCCCGCATCAATCGATGCGCGTGGCGGGCGTACCTAAAGGCGACGCTTCAGTCAAACGGCATGGTGGATGAAACGCACGATAAGCTAGGGAATTCTGCTCGAGGACGAGCGATGTAATGACGGTTTCTGAAAATCCACTTTTATTTATTCATCGCCTGATTAAAAGCTCGTGCACTTAAGGCGCGCTAAACATGTTGTGACGCCTCAATGCACAATTATTGAAAGGCAAAATTGAGAGCATTTAAACTGTTTATCACTACCCACATGCACCTTTTGGCGTGGGAAGTAGTTGACCTATCTATCAGCTGCCAACTGTAGTATGTTTCGCTCATTGATTTTTAATCTAAACGAACACGATTACTTGAAACCTGGAATGTAGTGGCACATATGTTACTTAAGTTCATCACGCGAAATTGAACAAAATGAATATGATGTATGATTGCGCTATATCACTGTTTCTCAGGGGTATGTGCTAAAATGCGGACGTTTGCCTTGACAAGTGGATGATGATTTCCATTTCATCTGGACTTTCCATGCTCCGCTGGTCTGCACCGTCTCCTCCAAATCTTGTATGTGTTCCGAAAACTCAAGAATGTGATGCTTGGTTTAGAAAAAAAGGCATATGTATCACACCAGCCACCAAATTACTCAGGCTTTACAGAAACGCAACATCAATAACAGAGTAGTGGGTAGCACAACACAACGCTGTATGATGATCAATTGCGAAAGTTTGAAACAATGCTTGCTACATTTTAGCTATTCTACAAAGTTCCGCCAAGTTCCGTTCCGTCAAGATAGGACTGGATCTTGCCGTGTTGCGGCAAGTTTGTGCTGAGATTTGCGTGCCTGAGCGACCCATTGGGCTTTACCGGGGGCGTCCCCGCGACAGTCACAGTGTCTATCGTACTGGGCTGGTCACTGGTTAGAGGTCTGACGAACATAGTCACCATGTCCTCCAGGTTTGGGGGTTGAAATATATGGCGACTTGTTCCGTACAAATGATAATGCGTTTGCATTACCGCCAAACACCGCTACACTGCGGTCAGACTCTTTGGACAAAGGCTCCGTTTGGGGACGCTACTCATCCTCCTGCCCAGAAGTGGGCACCTTGAAGGTATTCCAGTCCGCGTACAACCATGATAGACTTCTAACAACATACTCATGCCACATTGATCTCGCATGGTGCAATCATCCGGGTCGACCTACTCACTGCGCACAGCAGGGCGGATAAGCGAAAACAAGCCAATGCGGACGCCTCTCCTCTTTTATTTTACCTATTTTTCTTCTTCCTCTTCCCACCTCAATAACAGCACCCCCATTGTAGGTGCAGTACCTGATGACTCTGCTCGTCTTTCATTTATTTTACGTGTAGCATCTGCTCGTCATATGGCACCAACATACTCAGGTACCTCGGAATCAATCTTCGAACCTCGACACCCAACCTACCTGGCCGCGCTAAATATCCGCACTCTGAACAAAGCAGAATAACAAGCTGCTTTTTTCTCACTGCACCAGCCTGACATTGATGTGTGTTGTCTCAGAAACAAGAATTCAAAATGCAACCACAGTGATTGATCCAATCGCCCCATCAATCTCTGCTCACTTCCGACTACGCACCTCTGGTGATTCAGGGGCTGCTGCGGCTGGATGTGAAAAGGGTGATATCGTCCTGAGTCATCGGGCGAAAGTATCCCTGCTTGACTGGATACTCGTTGATAGTCGCCTCTGTGCGGTTCACCTGGCAATGCCTGTAAAGGAGTCTTACAAGCGAGAAACGGATCGCTGTCTGTTTATCGTGTCTGCTTACACCCAAATGACCGCAGCCTTGACGCCGTCAGAGACAATTTTTATGACGCTTTGAATGCCCCACCGCAAAAGGCTAAAAGCTCACATATCGTGGCAGTGGCCGAAGACATGACTGCGTAAGTAGACTTGGAGTATTTAAAACTCAATTAGGAGGTCGACGTGGATTGGATTTGATATATATGGACAATGAGGAACGATTGCTTCAACTGTGTGCTGATTGCAGATTGTTTTTATGCAGTACCAACCTCCGAAATAGCCGCTACATGATGACCTTTAAGGGGCTGTCGTCCAAAACTCGAATAGATCAGATTGCCACCGCTTACTGATGGCGCGGATTAATAACTGACTGCCGGTCGTCTTAGGGAACATTTGTAGGTTCCAACCACGCACTCGTTCGGGGTCGCTTCCCCCTACGTTTCCCTGGATCTCGTAAGATGCGAACACATCGCTTGGCAACTGAGAGACTGGCAGAGCCGGATGTTGGATGGATTTACCGGAACCGCTTTCTAGAGTCTCCAAAATGTCCCACAATTAGATGTGAACGTATACCGGGACGAGAATGCCACCTCTTTTTATGGTGCTGGGAATTTCGCATGTGGCACGGCACTACAGGGGGCACTCAAGAATTAGATGGCAGTTCAAACGCTGGCACTGCTTATACCTCAGAGAAATATCCCGGCTGGTCCTAAACATATCCCGGTGTGAAGGAGTATCAGACGTCGATTGAAAGTGAGCGTGCAAGTGGATCGTGAAGTGTGGTGGAAACCGAAAGCCAGTGAAACAAAAGAAGCCCAGTAAGCCGGCAATGCCCGAAGATTACTTTAGTTGATCCGCGCGACCGGCCCCCAGAAACGACCTGCGGGCGAAACCGTCAAGCATTGGAATAAAACGACCATCTCGAACAAACAGGAACGCCCCGACCGGTGGGCGGAATTCTTCGAAAAACGATTGTCATGGCCAACCGCTGGTACTCATCTACATCCCACAGGTGAAGTAGAACCCTGGACGGTGAACTTTGAGCCGCCTGCTGCATCGGAAGTTTACGTCTGCATATGTTCTCTAAAGCGCCACCAAACTCCTGGTCCGGATGACCTCCCACTCGCATTGTTCAATGGCGGAGTGAAGTCCTCAGTCAGCGGGCGCCCAGTATTCGCACAATGGAATTGAATTTTTGACGTGACCCTGATGGACTTAAGCAATCGGGCTATTGAGTCCAGAGTGCCAGATACAAATATTTAAGCCCTATTCAGGCATCCCGGGAACTCAGCGATAGTGGAAAACTATCCCACCAAACTTTCCCGCCAGGTGTATGATTGCTCCAGTGGACAATGAAATTTGCAAAAATATGAATGTAGATTACGATGGTTTTTAGTTTGAGCACATACGCAACAAAACGCAAAATTTTGGCACAAAACTTTTACTGCACTCGTAAAGGTATTGCAGCTGAGAGCATTGCGCGGCTAAGTAGCCCCCGGTCAGCACTTTTCTCATCTTATTGCTTGTGTTTTGGCAAGGGATTCTGTCACATACAATTGGGGAAAATCTGTGATAGTGTCCATTTTTAAAAAAGGGGGTTTGGTGATTGTGGCAAACGCAGGTGAATCAACTTGACCCCGGTCGTAACGAGACCGTTGGCGCCACTCGTGGTTCGTCGCCTCGTGGCGGGCCGTGAAACACTGACCCAAAAGCAGCTAGCAGGGCTATGACCTGATAGGGGTCGCGTTGACCAGATCTTCACACTTCGTCAGGTGCTAGAACAACGCCATACGTATAGGTGACCTATTATTCTAGTGTTCCTAGATTTCCAACTTACATTCGCCTTGGTTGATCGATCTGTCCTGCTTGACAAGCTTGCCCACCATGGAATGCCCCGGAGGTTCGTAAACCTACTACGCTCCTTGTATTATCAGAATTCCGGACGTGTAAGAGTGTACGCAGAGCTCTCTAAAAGCATGCGTACACAGAGTGGTGTCCGTCAGGGATGCTTACTCCTTCCGTTCCTATTCAAATTTATGATCGACGAAATCACGAGATGAACGCGGGACGATCTCCAAAACTCCGGTGCTCAAATAGCCTGCGAAGAAAATTTTATCAACCTGGAGTACCCAAACGACATCGTCTTCGTCTGCAAGGATGAAGAGGCGCCGGGTTTTTTGGATAAACTGCCAAAGTCATCCCGTCCTTTGGTATGCACTTTGCACCCACAAAGTCTAAGGTTATGCACGTGGATTTGCAGTCACGGAACATGCCACTTACAATGCGAAGAGAGGCAGTCGAATTTGTTGAGTTTTACGCACCCTGGAGGTTATATTAGTTCTGACTGTAATGTGACAGATGAAGTCAATGAACGAATCTGCAAGGCTCGGGTTGCGTTCGAAAATTTGAGGCAGCTGTTGAGTCACAGTGGTGTACACCTGAATCTCAACGGACGTGTGTATCAAGCTACAGTACGGGCTGTTTTGTTGTATGGCTGTGAGACTTGGCCTATTCGAGCAGCGGAACTGAGACGTCTTCAGGTGTTCGACAATCGTTGTCTCAGAACCACAGCTCGTGTGGGTTTGTGTCGGCGTACTTATAACTAGGCAATTGGAGGGCAAATCTTCGGTTGTGCGACGGGTATTTCCAATGAAAAATGTATCCAGCACCAGAAGCTGCGTTGTTTGGGACATGTGTTACGTATGCCGAACCATCGTTTGCCGAAGAGAGTGCTGTTTTCCATACCCAATTCGGAGTGGCGTAAACAGAGAGGTGGCCAACCCATGACCTGGCAGAGGAGTATGAAGGAGATCACGAAACGCTTGGGTGCTGTCGGTGCTACTCGCCTTCCAGGATGGGGACCGCGTGATCCTCACTGTGCCTGGTTGGAGACACTACAAGATATGGCTGCCAACCGATGTCAGTGGCGTTCTTGTTGTCAGTTTCTGTCCAGATTGCCTGAGTGAATGTCTGGAGGTGTAGGCACCTCGGAATGATTGTGTTAAGCTAGCACTAAGTCCCTCCCCCATCCACCTTTATTCTTTTCTTCACAATAAGGCTTTCAAATAAGTCATGGCTGTACGGCAGTGAAGCACCGGTGTTGAACACTGATGTCACGCTGTCGATGATGATGATGATGATGATGATGACGATGATGGTGATCAAGGCTTTCCAAGCACTAGCGCTGGGAATCAATACACTCAGATGTGGTGTTGTGTTACACGTTGGCAGCCATACAGCTTATACCGGTGCACTTCTGATAATATTTTTGGCTGCTCAAGGATAAGAACAATAGGTTTTTTGATGAACAGACAAGAAGCCAATTCACCCAAATTTAATTCACAATTTGGTAGTTTTATTCTATCGCTTTATCCGTCTACATGCCCAAAACACGTAAGGACCGGAAGGATATGTTCGCCCTAAACCCATATTCAATTATTCTGCTGTTCATCCTGGAGGATGGTGTGCTAGTACCATCATTTTACTTTTGAATTGTGTTGTTTTGCCAACCGGGGAACCAAATGCGCGTCCAACAGAACCATCGAAAACTCACATTCAGGCTAGTCAGACTACTGGACTGGAACACGCTGCACGCTGTCCATCGATGCATTCACTGCTGATGCGATCAATGAGATAACTACAGCTGATAGATCACATACGATTTTCAGCTTTGATTGTATTCCACATCACATGACCGAAAGGGAACGTGTACTCCGTTTTCTAGTACCGTCCATGTTATTACCCGATAACCTTTCCTGTTTCAAGACTGAATTATATGGGCAATGTAAAATTTGGTAAGTGTGACTATGCGGCCATGCATAAGGATAGTGTGATAGACTCTGTTGTACTCGACATTATTAGTTCTGCTCTCGTAGTTACCGTTCCTCTAGTTACCGTTTAAATTGTGTACATCAACGGCTAACTCTATTTGAAATCGCTCGAGTAAGTTATTATTTTGATACATGGTGTCCTTCTCCAAAAGAGCTTCAGGTTAGTTGTTATTTTAGGAAAAAATGGCATTGTAACGCAGACACTTTGTTATTGGAACCACTATATTTTTCAAAACCAGTATCCGTCAGGCATTTTCCAAACATTTTGCACCCACATGGTAAAAGCCGACTTCCTTTATCAGAATGAGGGGAGATTCACGCGTAAACAGTGCAGAGTCTAAACAACTTCGCACTTTATAACAAAGTCGACTTTTTCTTCAAACATTTAGGAATCTCGGTGATGTTCAATTTATCGCCGAATCTGCTTATACCAGCATTTTTTGAAACCATGTTCTGCTCCCAATAGGAAAGACGGGATCCGGAGCTTTCAAAATCAAAAGAGCACATTTGGCGATTTCTAAGACAATCACATGTTTCCGGTTCTGTACAAAAGCGCCGGAGAGAATTCAGCCAGTATAAATACTCAGCAAAAGAAATTTGATCCCTTCATCGAGTTGTGGGTCACCACCTTCTTGAAGGCCAGTATGGTGGTTAACGGCCCTATGGAGTCTCCAGTGGACAGGACAAATTACTAATGTAAGCCAGATACAAAATCACAAGGGGAAAATCCAAGTAAATCTTGACTCACGGTTCAAAATAGTAGATTCCGTAGTTCCGTATTCCGTTGAACCACCACACCAAGAAAAGTTCTATCTTCCTGGTATTCCAAATCTCCGGTGATCGCAATAATAATTCACAAGTGTGGATATACTAGTCCGGTGTTTGTAGCTAAAATGTTTGTTCACGTTTAGAGTTAATAGCAGCCAATTATAGCCAACCGGCAGTCACAATAACAGTCACTCAGCAAAAGTCACATTCATGAGCCATCTTATATTACTTATGCGCACTGAGGGTGAAGCATCCCTGATATGCGTGAATGGGCCAATAATGCTTCCCCAAAAGTACATCACTTTGGCGTATTAAAGTGTACTACTGAATCACTAGAATTTCCTATCTGTCATCAACTATCGTACCACATCGTGGATCAAAAAACGTTCATTAGAGGATTTTCGGGTACGACTGTAAAGCCCGGTTATTCGACTCTCAAATATTGGTGCCAATAAGTAAAATTCTTGCTTTAAAAATCCAAAAAACTTTCCACCATTCTTGCCCGACCAGAGTATATCGCAGGATCTCTGGCGTTGGATACACACACTGGGAAGTTCAGTACTTAGCATTTCAAAATATTGGACACCTTAGATTTGCTCGACACCTCTAAGTCGGATTCCATTAGAAAGTGAGTATCAAACATAAAAGCAACTCTATGCTTTCGCGCATTTTCGTCAAGCCAATCTCGCACAACAGTAAAAGGTATGAATCTTCAGTTTTACCACTGCCCACTGCTCACTGTATGAACCATGAACGCACATATTTGGCCGTTTCCAGCACAGAGACGATGAACCCAACTTCAGACTATAAGCATCTAGGGAAGAACAAATATTTCATAAGTCACTTCACGTTGCACAACCTTTTCTGCGTAGCTATTTTGCTAAACTAAAAGCGTCCCTGGTGGAGTCAGATGTTCTGTTATTTTAAATCTGTACATCAAATCTACTCTCCTTTTTTAGGGCAAAATATTTTCAACTGATCATAGTCTTGTCAGTCAGGGCTATTGGACTGTATAAAGAAGATGCTAGACGTCCGTACACAACAGGTAGAAATAGAATAAGCACTGAATCAAAGACAGAGTGTAGCAACAATAACCACATGTGTTAAAGATTTCAAGTTTAAAAAAAACCATCCAACCAAGTTGAAGTTCGTCTTCAATATCATTCTGACGAATGAAGCAAAGCAGGAGAGTGGCTCAGCATAGGTGTTCCTCACTAACGGGCAGAAGTGGGTCAATTATGGTAGCACGTCTTACCTTCTACGCAGCTGTTATAATTTCCCCTTAAAAATATACAATTTGTCTCAGTTTCCCAGGTTTTCCTATCAATACTATACTGTAACAGTTATCCGACAGTAACAATATGTTGAAAATAAGTTTACTGGTAAAGTTCTAATTAAATGCAAATAAAACAGTTGAATTTCTCATATCCCGACTTTCCCGAAGGGGGCTGAATTTGACTTAACTGAATATATCTTCCAGAATTTTTTAGCAGTCTACCAAACGCCGTGCGTATTTAGGTAAGCTAACGGAATGCGAACGACCTGGAATAACGTGCCTACTGATAGGGCAAGTTGAAAGAGTGGATGAAATAAATATTACCCAAGTGGACGTGACAACATTTAAAGCACTTGAAGCTCGCAAGCATATATCTCAAATCATTGCTCAGCTTGATCAACCGTACAGTTGATCCCCATACAGTTTTAGAAAAGGATTCTTTCGAAAAACTGTCGTGCGTCATCCCACAGTTACTTCCACACCTGCCGTCTTCTTGACCTGAGGCTGGTAAAGTTTCTCTCTCGATGAGCGGAGCAAATGCTGTGTCCGCTGTGTCCCACACTTAAGTTCAGGCTTCTTGTTTCACTCTCAATGACCTAAGTATTTGTTCTAGCTGCTGGCTTGAGCGAACAAGGCATTCTTTCATATATCAGTCAAAAATCGTCCCATATTGCGGTGGGATTCAAGTAACCTCGCGGTTTTGCACAATTGAATTTCTACTGGTATGTTTCGCCCGTTTCACGGACAAACTGATGGGCTATTTATGGTGTTTGTATATGTGGGATCCTAAAGACACAAAAGTGGATGCGATTTGTCGGGCATTTAGTAAAAGGTGTAGCGTATGGGCCCGCTGTAGGGAGCATTTAGCGAATATCATTACCGACGCTAGACTCAAGGTAAGCAGATCTGAATTTCAACGAAACATCATATCCGCTCTGTGTATGGTCCCATACGAAGGGATTTTCTTATGACCTACTGACACCTGGTTTGTCCATTCACTTGCGGTGGCCGTGTCGTTCCCATGGATTCAGAAGTATAACCCCATGACTTTTCGGACCTCTGGTTTTGGTTGGTTTGACCTAAACCGATTATGATTTGAAAGACCAGATTAATAGAACTGTTCTGCCTTCAATGTGATGAAAATTTGGCAGTTAGGCTCAGATAATGAATTGCAAGAAACCGATAGTGAGATATCCAGAACTTTCACCAGCCTAGCGTGTAGTATTGAAACATGCCTCGGTATCCCGAATACAGTTCCAACTGGAATATGATGCGGCTTTTGTGCAGCATATTCGGTTGAAAACTAGCGTCCGGTGAGCAACCCTTGAAAGACAGCTCAGTTTGCAAACAGTGTATTTCGCAAATTCCGTGTATTCCGTAAAATTCGGGTATATCTGAACCATATTTGGAGAATAATGTTGCAGAAAAATCCAGGACTTCACCCACCCGATGAGTCTCACTTGTGGGCTATCGAAAAGCATTGTTGTAAGCAGTCTTCCTTGTAAACCTTCGAATGTCGTAAAAAACGAAGAAATGAGGCGACCCACCCGAGAGTCTCACTTGTGGGCTATCGAAAAGCATTGTTGTAAGCAGTCTTCCGTGTAAACCTTCGAATGTCGTAAAAACGAAGAAATGAGGCGACCCTGTACATCACACTCAGCCAAAAGATATCAAGGAATATTCAGCTGGATCGAATTGAATTACTCGTTGAGACCAAATGAGTGTACTGTGCGAATTATCTGCAACTCGAGTTCAACTGTGAAATAAAACTGAACAAAATTCGAGAACTCCGATTCACTCCAAGAAAGATGAGGCCCGTGGATGGACGCTCACAGTTTTATCGACCTTATGAATAACACTGAAAGATACGACCAAATGTTGACCAAAATTTAGGATAATAAAAAACCGAAGACTACACGGATCGAATTAGAAAATTGTCTAAGAGGAGAAAAGTAGGCGGATAACTGGGCAAAATTTAGGTGCCTGATGCATGAAACTTGTTTCCGCCAGACAGCGAAAGAACTTAATTTGACCTACATGGTTGCCAACGTTTGTTCTCAGCTAGCAGTTATAAATTGGATGAAACACGACGTTCTCGGGACAAACTTGTAATTCAAAAGTTTTTAGCCAAGTTCAGCCGTCAGAAAACCAGTTGCCCAACTTGTCCAGGGTGCGAGCTTGCGGAGAGAAGCACCTTTTTCTTGAGACTGGAAAATTCCTAATCTAAATTCCACTGGACTGCCGATAAAACAGTGAGCGTAGAACACCCGTTTCATCTTCGTAGTTTGGCCGAAGCGGCCTGATAGATCCTTCCGACAAAAGAAGAAGCAAAAAGGAGAAATTAATAGGAGATTGCTTGGTCACACCTGAGACAATATGGTAGTCAACAGAGTCGACTGCACGTGTTCTGGGCTTGATTGTGGGCTTGTTAACTGTAAACAGGAAAAATTGTAGAATTTTTCTTTGAATTCCATCTGATCTGAGGACAGTTCCACAAATAATTTATGCTGAATGCTAAATTGCATGGTTCACTTGTTCAGGTTCCGTGTGACGTTTGCGAAAGTGTTCATTGCGATTTTTAACGTTCTGAAGGCACTAGAATGTACCACAAAATATTGAGTATCATTCTACCCTGTCTATACTATACTATACCATACTATCCTATACTATACTATACTATACTACACTATACTATACTATATTATACTATACTATACTATACTATGCTATGCTATAC